>NW_027531873.1:2508118-2536472 GCF_008692635.1 Crocuta crocuta | reverse complement strand
AAGTAAAGATGTGAATTTTGCCCTGTAAATGACCTAATAGCTGCACCTGATTCTGGCTTGATGTCAGTAACTTCTAGTGAGGTGCCAATGGCAAATTGACTCTCTTGCCTAAGTTATTTGATGTACTAGTAATAACAATTATTATGAGTCAGTTATGATTCCAAGCATATTATTTGTACTAATCCATTTGATTTTTACAAGAACTGTACAAGGCAGGTGTTATGAATGTCAATGTTTCAGAGATCAGAAAGCAGTGTAACAGAGAGGTTGGGTTATTTGGCTAACGTTATAGAGCCTAGAAGTGCTGGAACCAGGGTTTGAACCCCTATACTCTGCCTCCAGAGCCCAGGCCCTTAACCTCTACACTAAAGGGCAGGTGGGGCAAGAATGGGAGAACTTGGGCCTTCTGAAATCAATCACATAGGGCATGCCCTTGGGAGACAGACAGGCCTGGGTTCAAGTTCTTTGCTGTCTACTAGAAGTTTTCTTTTAGGCCAGTTGTTTCACCTTCCCAGGTCTTAGTTCCTTCATCTGTAAAGTGATGTTAAAGGAAATTAATATATAATGTGTCTGGCACAGATAAATGCACAGTAAATGTTAGGTGTGAATTGTTCTCATATTCTCTTGTCTCCTAAGACTAGAGTCTTTATTTCATTCAGACTGCATTCCATCTGCCACTCTTTTCACCCAGTTCTGTGACTTGCAAACACAGGAAAATAGAAGTCTCTGATAAAAGGGAGTTTCCAGGCTAGCCAAGCAGTGAATAGATTACGAGGCACCGCTGTCCAACATATGCACTCAGAAGTTCATAGGTCTCTTAGGAGGCCCCAGTTTCCACTGCTTTAGTGAGGAATAAAGATGTGACTGAGAAGGAAACGAGGTCCTTGGGTATTTATCATTATAGCTCACTTATACCTTTTTTCCTCTTCCTGCTCTCTGACCCTTGATCAGATATTTCAAATTTGTTAATAAATCCCAAAATAGCAAACAAACCAGTGTTTCCTCACGGCTTCTCCATAAAATGACAGACACCTAATCTAGCTGCAAAGAGGGGTGACTTGGTTAAATTAGTTTCTTACAAAACAACGAACTCTCTTCCATCGTGTTTTACCTCCAACAATATTGAGGGCAATGTAATAGCTTTATATGCAAACAGCCAGGTCTGGTTCTCTAGTAATTTCCTTCTCTGATGTAACACTGGTTTGGGCTGTTCATCCTTCAGCAAGATAGCTGGGTGAGCAGGTGTGGTCTGGAGAGAGAGAATGCCTGGGTTTGAGCCCCACACCTGCTACGTGACCTTGGGCAAGTCACTTGCCCTCTGTAGGAGGCTGAAAAGTGGCCACTCAAAAATATCATGTCCTAATCCCTGGAATTCAGGAATGCTAATATGGGAATAATTTCTCAAGTGTGATTAAATTAAGACTTTTGAAATGAGAAGATTATCCTGGACTATCTGGGTGGGCCTTCAGTGCTATCACGAGCATCCTGAAAAGAGATATAGGAGTTTAGGCCCACACACGGAAGGCAGCCAGTGACATGGTGGGGGAAGGAGAGAGAGAGATTTAAAGATTCCATACTGCTGGCTTTGAAGATGAAGGAAGGAGCCATGAGCCAAAGAACGAACTCCAGAAGCTGGGAGAGAGAGGAAGCAAATTTCCCCAAAGAGCTTCTGGAGGGAATACAGCTGCGCCTTCAGCCTGATTTCCATCCTGCGAAACTGATGTTGGGCTTCCAGCTTCCAGGACTTGGAGAGAGTACGTTTCTGTGATTCGAAGCCGGGAAGTTTATGGCTGCGACAGTCAGCCCTAGGAAATGACTAGAACCTCTAGGAGTCATGGTCTCCATGACCACCAGACAAGGGACCAGACAGGGTCAGGCAGGTGACGTGGAGGCGGGGGCTGTGACAGAGGTGCTGAAAAGTGAGATGGGGAAGCTGGCTGCAAACGCCACAGCGGGGCAACTTCCTGGTGACACAGGGCAGACCTCTGCACATCTGTCCAGCACTTCTTGAGTGTGAGGCCCTCTTGTAACTCTGCACAAATTCTAGAGGTACAGACTCTGCAGTCAAAATCTCACTGCACCTCTAGGTACCTGGAGCAAGCTATTTAATCCCAACGGCTCAGCTATCTGAGCTGTAAAACGAGCTGAATGAGGTAACGGTACAAAGGACTTGGTGCCTTACCTGGCACAGGTAATAAGCAGGCCCCTGAATAAGGCGGGTTTCCTTACGGTCCTCTCAAAGAATGGAGAAACCAGAGGGGCTTCTCTGTAATTTTTCTCTCCACCCCCTTCCAGCTGGACACCAGTGACATGAGAAAATGACCTGAACTGTGATTCCTGTAGCTGTGTGACAGAGCGGCACCATGGCCCCAAAGGTCAGCCTGCAGACTGGAAACGGCCCTTGATGGTGTTCCCATCAGCCCTTCAGTGTTCACTGAACATGGTTGCTGAGCACCTACTATGTGCCAAGCACTGGTCAAAGCTCCCAGTGAAAGAAGAACAGTATAGCACAGGGCCACTGTCAGCTCCAGTGTTTTGTGCAGATTAGAACAAGTTGCCCTCTCTGGGCAGACACGGCCCTGTTGGCACACAACTTGGCAAGCAGAAAGCTCCTTTGCATAAAGGAAAAAGTGTCCCCTCATCCAAGCGGACACAGCCCATGCAGGGCTCATGGTTTGGCAAACAGAGTTAGGACAGAATTTAGGTCCTGTGTACCCTTCATCCAGGTGCCTGGCTGCTCATAAGTGTCCTACTAGATGCAGGGTTCCCCTAGTCATGCTTTGCAATTTTTTAAAATTTGAATATAGTTGACGCATGATGTTACAGTGTGACATAGTGATTCAACGTCCCTAGGCATTATTTTATGCTCACAAGCGCAGCTACTGTCTGCCCCCATACACCACTATACGATACCATTGACTCTGTTCCCTATACTGCAGCTTTCATTCCTGTGACCTCTTCATTCCAGAGCCAGCAGCCTGTATCTCTCACTCCCTTCACCCATTGCCCATCCCCCCACCCCCTTGCCTCTGGCAACCATCAGTTTGTTCTCTGTGTTTATAGGTCTGATTCTGCTTTTTGTTTTTTGTTTATTCATTTGTTTTGCTTTTTAGATTCCATATATGAGTGAGATCATATGGTATTTGTCTTTCTCAGTCTGACTTATTTCACTTGGCATAGGACCTTCTGTGTCCATCCATGTTGTTGCAAATGGAAAGACCTCATCTTTTTAATGGCAGCGTATTATTCCATTGTATACATACACCACATCTTCCTATGCATTTATCTATTGATGGACACTTGGGTTGCTTCCGTATCTTGGCTATTGTAAATAATGTTGCAATAAGCATAGGAGTGCATCTATCTTTTTGAATTTGTGTTTTTGTTTTCTTGGGTTAATATCCCATAGTAGAATTGTTAGATCATACATCATTTCTATTTTTAATTTTGTGAGGGACCTCCATATTGTTTTCCTCAGTGGCTGCGCCAATTTACATTCCCACCAACAGTGCAGTGCATTTTTCTTAAAGCTAAATGTGCTCTGTTCAAGGGCTTCTCTTTTATTCTCTCCTTTCAAACATGTGAACATGTCCTTTCATTTATGAAATGATGGTAATAGTAGATGGCACTTGTGTGTTTTATCTCTTTTGTGAAATGTTCTTACCTTGCAAAGTTAAGTTGACAACTTTGTCAGTTCTCTGTTTGGGACATCTTTCTGGCCTGCAGAACTCATAACTTTGGAAGTCACTGACCAATAGGAGGTGTTACGTGGTAAGAAGCCCTCTGTTCAAGCAAAGGAAAAGTCATTGCAAAACACAGAGCCAGGCAAATACTATATTAACATCAGTGTCCCCGAGCCGCAGCGATCTGCATGACATCTCAGAACTGCTGGGTTGCTATGGTTATCACTATACCTATGTAATTACCTAGGAAGTTGCTGTCTTTGTGACATATGAGGCCCACGCCATGCAGATATTCAAGAAAGAAAAGATCTCTGCATCTGAGAAATGTACATGTGAGCAACAGACGCCATTACTGGAATGCAGCCGCATGCACACATGAAAATATTCATGCACACAGAAGAAGCACTGTCTCTCGCGTGCTTTGGTGATTAGATGTGCCTCATCTGAAGTCCGCATAGCTGTGAGGAGGCAGGCCTTGGCTCCGGAGCTTAAGCTTTCTCTTTGAGAAAGATCGAGAGAAGCCAGGATTTTTTCAATTGCTGGAAGCAGAAAACAGGTCTCTGTGAGAGGGGAATGAATTGGCTCACCCAACTGAGAACCGAGTGTTTGTGTCAGGAATAGCTTGATCCAGGGGCTCAGTGACAGTAACGGGATCTGTCTTTCTCCTCATCCCCCTGACGCTCTGCTTTCCCCTGTGATTACTGGGCACAGGCTCTCCCCTATGACGGCCTCACCACATGGTCAATTGGCTGCCAAATTTCTAGCCTTGGATCCACCAGAAAAAAGGAAAGCTTATCTTTCCCAACAGTTCAAACAAACAAAAGTTCTGCGTCTGGGTCTCATTAGCCTGAATTAGATCATATGCCTATCCCTGAACCTCCCACTGTAATCAGGGGCATGCCGAACCCTGAGCTGGGTGGTGAGGGAGCCTTAGTTCTCTTGAATATGGTCAGGGTCAACGGACGCGGCCAGCCCAGCTTCATTTTACCCCCCCCCAAAGGAGTGGGTTCTAAGAAGTTAGTCCCCAAACGGACATTGCCCACACTGCTCATTCTCCCTTTGCCTGTGCTTGCCTCCTCCTCGATCGTTTCTCCCCTCAGAGATGCTGCCCAGTAGGGACTTCATCCCCAGGCCCCTTGTTGGCTGGCCCCTGATTGGATCAGATGATGGGAGGCACAAGCAGGTGATCTGAGGGAGGGAAGGAAGAAAAAGAGGTAGAGGTATTTCTTCCCTGCTCCCTCTCTGCTCTAGTACCCCCCAGGGCTCCATTCTCACTGGGGCAAATTCATGGGACTTCTTCCTCTTGCCCCATCAGCCTCCTGCTGCTGTAGTGTCTGGGTACCTCAGTGCCCCTTGTTTGTTCCTTTGACCCTGTTCATATATCTGTACATGGTCCCTTAAAGCTTGTTCATTTAAACCAAAGGTCAGCAAACTCTGCCCCATAAGCCAAATATCCCCACCCTGGTTTCTTTTCATAAAGACAGTCTTACTGAATGGAACTCAGCCACACCTATCATCCATCACTTGGGTGCAGTCTGTGGCCAGTTGCGGCAGAGACTTATGTGACCTACAAAACCAAAAACATTATTATCTGGTCCTTTACAGAAGAAAAATTACCGACCCCTGGGCAAATCATCCGTGATGGATTTTGTTTCCTGCTGCAACCCTGTCTACTACATTTTCTTATAAAACTTAAGAGGAGAATGCTGCTTTTGCTGGGAGATTTGTGTGTAAATATTAATATAAAAGGTCAACCCTGCTGGCTCAAGGGGAAACCACATAAGACAGACAGAGGGATAGCAATCGTTCATACAGCGAGCCCTGCTCTCTCCCAGCCCGTGAGGTGAGGGGTGGGGACAGAGGATGCCTCCAGTGCTGGCCCCCTGGCCGGCACTCATACAGACAGCACACCTGAGTTCCCCAGCTTTATCGGAGCATACCAGCGAACGGGAAAATCAATATGTAGAGAACCAAACCAAAACGCTGGAAGAAAAAGATGAACATTGCTAGGTTTAGAAAATAAAACTGTTCTAAACAGATAAACAGTAAGCATTGCGCTTTGATTTGTACTGTTTTCCAGTTCATAAAACCCTAATATCTACCGACGTTTCATTAAGAGCCTCCATGCCACTCGGCAAGCCTGCTGGGGCTTGAACAGATTGCTGCAAAAATGTTATCCGAGCCGCAGACCCGATCTTTAGCAGTGTTTTACATGGGTACTAAATGGGGGAGAAGTCTGATCCATCATGAACAGAGCTCTAGTTTAGGGGAAAAGTAAATGCTAGAGCGAAATGAACAAGATCTATCATTCTGCAATCCAGTTCTTCCAGTCAATCAAAAAAAAAATGGTAGGCAAAGAGCATTTATTGGAGTGAGAAAAAAAAAATCAGCAGTGAACGTATGCAACCATATCCTTCGGCTTTCAGAAACAGAGAGGATTTGTGTTGAGTAATAACTCCAGTGCAATAAATGTTCAAATTATGTTGGAAAATTGTTCATTTGGACTCCTAGACTTTCACAATCCCCAAAGCTAATAATACTCCAATACTCCAGTTTATGAAACCCCTTACTAATATACCAAAACCTCTTCATCTGTTGTCATACTCATTCCCCCAGTGGGCCCACTGGAAGCTTGCTGAATGATCAGCCAGAACTGAAGCCACTATACAGGACACTTTTCTTTAATGACCTCCATTCTGTGACTGCAAGGAAGAGGAAAAAGCCCTAGATAAGAACGCAGCAACCGTGGATTGGATTCTAGGCTAAGCTGAGAAGCCTTTGACAAACTACTAAAGCACTCTCTGAGCCTCAGTTTCTTTCATCTGTAAAATGGGACCAAGGTTTTTATAAATTCATCTATTTTCATTTGATGAATATTTTCTAAGAATTGTTTGTGTGTCAGGAGGGTGCTGGGTGGGGAGGAAGGTTGCGGCCCCTGCCCTCATGAAGCTCACACGCAGAGAAGAGAGGGCCAGTGACGATGTGCTGCGGAAAGCCCTTAGATGGCCACAGACACAGGTCTTCGTCCCAGGAGACACATGTGGGCCAGAAAGAGCTTCTGGAAGGAAGGGATCTCTAAATGAATTCTTGAGGAATAAGTCAGAGAAGAGGGGTAGAACGGAGGATATTATCATCACAAGGAAAACCAGAAAAAAGGTGGCCCCTTGGAGGTACTTCAAGCATCTTTGCATGACCACATACTGAGATTCAAGGTGGGGGGGGGGGGTCAAAAGCCTGGGGAAGGAAGGATTGCTAAGCAGGACCCAGCTATCAAGGGCCTCCTGGTGCCGCTGCGGAATTTGGACTTAACCTTAAAGGCAATGGGGAGCCCACTGAAGCGTTTCAGCTGGGGGAGGCAGCCTGATTTGCTGTGTTTTAAGAAACCATCGTCACCCCCTCCCCCCCCAGCTGCCAGCTGGAGGAGTGAGAGAGGAGACTGGAGGCAGGGAGCTCCACAGGCCAGAGGCTGTGCCAGCTGCAGAAGAAGATAGAGGGAGTGGAGATGAGGAAGAAGAGGCCAGATAAGAGACTTGGCCGTGACAGGACAACCTACTAGATCGGTGGGAAAAGGAGAGGAGGGTATCAAGAAAAACCCTAGGGCTTGGGTTTGGGCAAAAAAGGGCAGCTGCTGGTTCTTGTCACTGAGAGAGTGCATGCTTGACCGTGGTGCCTGGCACAAGGTAAGGTACACAGCAGGTGCTCAATAAGTGTTTGCCAACTCCAAGCAGCATCCTTATTCTCCTAGCTTCGTTCTCATCCCACTCCCACTGCCCCCACCCACTGTACCTCACCCTGTACCTCACTGCCTCATAAATCTGCTTAAAATACCAATTTGTCTGTCAAATTGAAATGGCTCGTTTAAATGGCTTAGGATTTCCCCAGGCACCACTCAAGCCCCTCGCTCAGCCTCCCATCGCCAGCTCCCCCACACCAAGCAGCCTCGTTTCTGTTCTACTTCAGCCAGGATGTCCACACAGTGGCCCCATGACCCGCTGGCCTTTAGGTCTTCATTCGGGCGGTGCCCCCGCCCTGGAACGCGGCCTCACCTCTCTTTTATTCTGCCACTGCAAATTCAAATCAGAGAATCACAGTGCGGACCAGGAAAAGAGAAAGCAATTCTCTCTGCACCCCTGTTAATTCTGTTGTTTCAAGACAGGCTTAATTCTGTGACACCCAGGCGACTCACGCATCTGCGGTTAAGGAAGTTACGAAAGAAGAGAAACAAGAGGTAAGTTTATCTAGATTATAAATAAATTGGCTGATCAGAGGAGTCTTAGTACATCCTCCCGGCACATTCTAGACTCTCAGAACCTTTTTGATTTTGAAATGCGTTTTTAAAGCATGAGTGGATTATGATTGTCAGGGGGAAGAAAGCAGTTTTCTTACAGGCCTTAAGCTGTAAAAACTGCTATTCCTGTTCTTCCCACAAATGAGCCCACTTTAGTATGTCCCGCTGGGAAATGAAGGCAATTGCTTTATGCCTGGGAATTACCAAAGATTTAGTTGAAAGTGCTACCTCACACTCAGTGGGAAAAGAGTCTAAATGAAAGGGAAGACAATTAGCCCAAGTGTGCCAACCGCAACGGTGTTGGCTGGCTGATTGGTTGATTCTGAAAGCCCACTTTTATTTCTAGAATCAAAAGTTGCAAAAACAAACAACAAACAACAAGACCGCCAGTAGTCACACAGTCTAAGGATGAGAAGCCCGTGGGGCCAATGCAGACAGGGTTACTTTGAAGGCCACCCATCTTCGGGTTTGAGCCCCTCCCAGGACTCCGGGAAGGGCATCCCACTGGACAAGTTGCAATCCTTCAGGCCAAGAAAGCCGCAGAGCTGGGCTTCCCCATTGCAGCACAACCCACCTCCTGCCCCAGGATGGCTTCACTCTCTTTCCAGCCGCCAGGGCAGCGTTTCTCAACCTATGGTCCAAGAACTACCTGCACCTGCATTAATGCATGGTTTCTATCCCATGCTTCCTGGGCCCAGATCTCTGAAGGTGGGTTCATTCTTCAAGGCTGTGTGGTCAGACTAGCAAGGCTCCTTTTTTCTCCCAGTAGATTGGCATTCGCTTTCCATTGTTCTCCTTATCCAATATGGGGCATCCAGTCCATCTTTTTACTCCAAGCATCCTTGCAGTTCTGTGCCCTACAATTCTACTCTGTTCCCCCAGAAAACTCATTCCTCACCCACCTCAATAATGTTGTCAAATCTCTTCGACTCTCTTCAAATTGCAATTTCCTAATTACCAATCACACAACCTTGTAGTGATCCCCTAATTCTCTGAGGATTTAGAGGTTACCGAATGAGACCTCTCCTCGTCTAGATACCAGCACACACACACACACACACACACACACACACACACACACACACACATCAGTCTCCTATGGCCCCATCCTTCACCTTGACTCTGGACCCTACCTCGCCTTCCTTCTCAGAGCCTTACACTTTCATATGCCTCCTTTCACCTGTGTTTTTATTTACATTCCCTTAACTGAACTCTTCCCTTTGGCTTCCTTTTCCCATTGTAGAGCATCACTACAGTAACAAATTAGTAGGGAGTTCTTTCCAATATCCCACTTGGAGAACAGTTGCATCTATAAGGACATATTCTCTACTCAGAGACCACACTTGAATGTTCATCGGATTGTTGTCTATAAATCTTAATAAAATGAAGAATATGTTCAATATAGCTTTTTAACATATGATTATATATAATATATACGAATTTTATATTTCTATTTATGAATTTTAACATATATGAATGTATATAATCATATATAATTATATATAATATATAATTATAATATATGATTATATATTTCCAAATATATTCAAAAACAGAGAAACTAACATAATGAACTACCAGATACCCATCACCCAGCCTCAACAATTACTACTATTTTATGGATGTGTTTTAAAGTCAATCTCATATATCAAGTGATCACAGTATGCAACTCCAGATGATAAGGGCATATTTCAAACAACATAACTTCTATCAGTTATTACAGCTAAGTAATTGACAGTGATTCTTTAATATCACCTAACATACAGTCCATGTTCCATTTTCCCAACTATCTCAAGATGTCTTTATAAGTTGGGTAGTTCAAAATCAAGATTCAGTCAAGATTCCCATATTATATCTCATTGTTATGTTTCAAGTTGTTTTATCCTATAATAGTCGGCTTGCTTTTATTTTTTTAAAAGGTTGATTTCATAGGCCATTTGTTATGTAGATTATCCCAAATTCTTGAATTGGCTGATCATTATCTTTACAGTGTTGTTGACTTGTGTCTCTGTTCCCCACATTTCTGGTAAAGTGGTAATTGCATCAAGAAATTTCATTAGATTTGGGTTCAATCTTATTTTTAATAAAAGTACTTCATAGATAGTACTTTTTAAACATGATGTTGTAGGGGCACCTGGGTGGCTCAGTCGGTTAAGCGTCTGACTTTGGCTCAGGTCATGATTTCATGGTTCGTGGGTTCAAGTCCCACGTTGGGCTCTGGGCTGACAGCCAGCAGAGAACTTGGAGCCTGCTTCCAATTCTGTGTCTCCCTATCTCACTGACCCTCCCCTGTTCATGCTGTCTCTCTCTCAGAAATAAATAAAATAAAACATGTAAAATATTTTTAAAAAATAAAAAAACATGACATAGTAGAGATCACTTTTAGAAAAACTCTTCCTCATCTCACATCCTCTTCCCACTATCAATCTGTCTATCTCCTCCCCATCCACAGACAAATGTTTCCTGAAAGTGGCCATCTTCACTTATCTTAACTTTTTTTTAGCTTCTACCCACTCTTTAATCCACTCAGATCTAGCTTCTGCCCCTGTTACTCCGAGAAAGAGTAAGGACCTCCATACCACCAAATCAAATAGACTTTTTTTTTCAATTCCTGTTTTGTTTCAGCATAAAACTTAGGAGCTTAAAGCAATACTTTATCTTTATCTCTCATGGTCCTGTGGATTGACTGGGATCAGCTGGGCATGTCTCTCTTGGGGTCACTCAAAGGGTTGGAATCTTCTTGACATTCAAGAAAGCTTCTTTACTCATATGTCTTGTACTCAGGCTAGAATAGCTAGATTAACTGGGGACTGGCTAGGCATCCCTCTCTCTCTTCTTGGTCTCTCTCTCTCTCCCTCTCTTCCATGAGTCATTTCACAGTTAGTTTGGACTTCTTCACAACATGACAGTCTAAGGATAAACGGACTTCTTACATGGTGGCTGGCCTCCCTCTGAGCAGGCGTTTCAAGAGACCAAGAGACACTGTAAGGATTCACATGACCTAGCGACCTCAAAAGTCACATAGTGTCCCTTCTGTGCAGTGTATTGGTTGAACATGGCCAACCCTCATTCAGTGTGAAGGATACTACACAACGGTATGAATTTCAGAAGGCTTCCTTCATGCTAGGAGACAAGCCGTCACACTTCTACTTTGATTTTTCAACAATTATCAGAGCCTTTGTGAACTATCTATTTTATGAAATACTCTAGTCCCTTGTATCCATAACATACTACATTTCTGCTCTCTTTCTGCCTCTCTGACAAAGGTCTATCCATGGTCTTTACATGCCTCATCTTCCTCTTCTATTATCTTCCAGACCTGGCCCTATGCCTCTTCTCTTCTAGATCTCTTCTCTACCAAAGCCATTTCAATGTCCACAGTTTTGATTAATTCCTAAAATGTGAATGATGAAAATATTAATAGCTCCAACCCAATCTACCTTCTGATCACCATACCCCATTATCTCGAAATCTTCCCTTGAATATCCAAAGGCACATCCAACTTAGCATGACCAAACTGAACTCCAAATGGACCTCTGCCCCTAATTTGGGTCTCTTCCAGAATTTTCTATATCATATAATGACACCACCATTTCCTCTTTTCGCACAGAAACCTGAGGGTCATCTTCAACATCTCTATCTCTCCTTCATTGGTTCAATTTATTCTTTCACCAAAACATTATTTCCCAAATATTTCTGCCACTCTCCCCCACCTCCATCTCTACTATCTCCCCCTACTATCCAGGCTAGCATCTCACACATGTCATCTCTAGGGCTATCCCTTGAAGAGGGTGACATCTAGGGCAACCCAAGGCAGTGGAGAGTTCATTCAAAGTACTGGCCCTTGAAAGGAGGCCATTCTGCACTGGCATATCTTATTGGCCCCTTGAGATATTGTTAAAGACAGCAACATCAAAATTGAATTTTAATGATGTTCATTACATGATACTCATTCTGTAGCTTCCCATCCTAAATGCAGGGCTCAAGAAGATCCTCCATACTTTCTACCCAAGGAAAGGGCCTTCAATCCACTCCTGCCCCTTTAGAATTTCTCACACTTAACTGACTGAGCTACCTAGGCACCCCTAGAATTTCTCCATGCAGAAGCAAAAGTTACCCTTTGTAAAGTGAAAATATGGATCATGCTCTCTGCTTAAAACTCTCTAACGACTTTCAATTGATCTTAGGAAAAAGGCAGAAAAAGAAAACAATCCTTAACACAGCCTCCAACACAAATAAGAGATATGGCCTATCTCCTTCTTTATTATTATGGCATTTTGAACACAAAGGAGAAACTTGAACTCAGTCTCGATTAAACAATAAGGAATTTCAGGAATTATATGTGCCATAATACAGGAAGTCCTGAGGTAGTGTGGCCTTCGGGGCAAGTTAATTCAGCAACTCAGCCTTTATCAAGGAAAAAGGTACTTTCCACATGTCTAACCATCCATCCTTGGTGCCAGCTTCACCTTCAGGGGGAGAAGATGGTTACAGCTGTCTCAGGCTTCACATTCAGATTTGACAAAATTCAGAGGAACAATTAAGGACCACCTTTTCTTCTGACTCACTCTTAAGAGCAAGGACACTTCTCCTGGATGTCTCCAGGAAACTTTGCTTCTCTTCTCATTTGTAAGAATCAGGGCACAAGCTGATAAGTAAACCGATAACTGGGAAGCGGATCACTCCCTTGCACTGGGAGTGAAGCTGGTGTCTCCCTGAGGCAGGAGACTGTGTTGGGGGATGTCTAGACTCCTGAACAAAATGGGAATTCTGTTGGGAAAGAAGAAATGTATAGGGGATGCTGGGCAGACTCTGCAGTCTGATCTCACTCCAAGTCCCCCTGGCTCTCTCCACTGCAGCTGTATGAATCTTCTTTCACCTCCTTGTCTGTACTTGCTTCCTTTTTCAGAGTCTGCAAACATGCCCAAGAATGCTTCTCCCTGGGTAAATACAAAGTATCCTTCCAATCTCAGCTAGAGCATTACCTGTCCTTGGATTCATCCCTGACCTTTGCAAGGTCAAATCTCTCTACTAGAGAAATATTCTTCAAGCCATGGACTTCTCTCTTGTAGCATTCACCACTGCTCTAGTTGTACATGATTTCTGTGATTATTCCATCAATTTTCCCCCCTGTCAGACTGAAAGTGGGGGGCTGTGTCTGATTTTCCTCACTACTGGATCATCTCACTGTACCTAGTACACTGTACCTAGTACAGTGTCTGACATATAACAAAACCACAAAGAAACAAAACCCAAAATATCACGAGATGCATTAAGGAGTTTGAAATCAAAGGGAATGATTTTAGTTAAGGTGACTTTTACCTGGGTGTCATATAATCTGTATTCCAAGATGGGAAACTTTTGAGAGTGGAAGGGGGCTCAATTAATAATTAAGCCAGGACAACAGGGTAAACCAAGATGTTTCCACGAACAGTAGGATAGGTGGTTTTTCTCTGTGTCCCTCAACATTATCCTAGAGTCTTTCCAATACTTCCTTTGTTGTTGTTGTTGCTGTTGTTTTTTGTGGGTGTTTCATTCGTTTGTTTGTTTCAAGTTTTTCTAATACTTCTTAAGGAAAGAATGGGGAGGCATGTATTTCCAAAGGACTCCTGGGATTTCCAAGGTGACCTTGTTTTTCTTGGTTTATGTCTATGAACCTTTGGGGCACATCACACAACTTAAGCATCGACCCCTAGAGTATCCATAGTCGGCGTAATATTTTTTTTTCTATACATCATGGTCATAGAGAAATCTGCTCTGTCACTTACTGCTAATGGTAATGTAAGCTGGTACACCTTTTTGGAGAGCAAATTAGTAGTTTATCTTCCGAGTCTTCAGAAAAGGATATACCTAGCAATTCTACTTGTAGGAATTTGTTCCATAGAATGATCAGTTAACACTCAAAACTATTTGCATTAGAATTTACTGTAAAAAAGTCCCCCAATTCTTCATCCCTCCCTGTGTCCACCCCATTTGCCCATAATTGTGCCGAGCCATTCCACTCTGTGCAGTTGGCCACACGGTTTGCTTTGGCCAACAGGATGTGAGCAAATGTGTCACAAGCAGAGGCTTGCACAAGTGCTTGCACATTTCTGCCTAGCCGTTGCTCCTCTGAACAGCCATGAGAACATGTCTGGGCTAGCCTCCTGGAGGATAACCACCTGGAACAGACCAGAATTGCCCTGGTTGTCCCAGCAGTGAGCATCCTAAGGAAACCAGGAGCCAGCCAATCACAGATATGAGCAAGTCAAAATGAGGACTGCTCCACCACCAGGCAGTTGGCTGCAAGGTGTGAGTGTGCCCAGTGGAGAACAGCCAAGCTGAGTCCAGATCAGCTGAAACCCTGCAATCTTGTAAACCAAACAAGTGTTTATTCTTGTGTGCACCTTTGCTCACTACATAGCATCATTGTGTCAACAGATATTTGATACAATTGCAGTACATCCAACAATGGAAGAATGGACCCATATCATGCAGCCATTAGAAATGTTGTGTAGGGGCACCTGGGTGGCTTAGTCGGTTAAGCGTCCGACTTTCGCTTAGGTTATGATCTCGCGGTTCGTGGGTTCGAGCCCCACGTCGGGCTCTGTGCTGACTGCCAGCTCAGAGCCTGGAGCCTATTTCAGAGTCTGTGTCTCCCTCTCTCTCTGACCCTCCCCTGCTCATGCTGTCTCTCTCTCTCTCTCTCCTAGAAATAAATAAAAATATTTAAAAAAAAAAGAAATGTTGTGTAGATGTATATTGACTTGAAACATTCACAACAGACTGAGAGATTACATAAGAGGTGCAGAACACTGTATATAATATGACACCATTTTCATAAAATGTACATGTCTGCACCTGCAAATGAAAGTGTCAGGTCTAATGTACAAAAAGATGCTGACATGGTTATCTCTGGATGGCAGAATTTGAGATGATTTTCATTTTTTTGTTTATCTGCATTTATAGTTATTCTATAAGAACATGTGTTACTTGCATAATTTTTCATAGGGAAGAAAAATAAAGGAGTACAACATTTGTTTGGTTGTCCTTTGGCTGATAAGCCAATAATCCTGAATGCTTTTCAGGTTCTTTTTGCAGATAAGGTCATCAGCACTCTATTCTACAACATCCTGTGCAGGAAGCTTGGAAACGTTGCCTCTTGCAAGATTCACTAGGGAGTGCAGGTAGTAGAACATACTTTTCTAATCCCTCCAGCAAATCCAAGAAAAAAAGCTCTGTGTGTGGAGGTGGCTTCACACCAGCTCCGAAAGTTTAGAAGAATCCTATGTTTCCAGCTCCTTTGCTAGAGCCAAGATCTCCCTCCCCCAAAGACAAGGGCTGGGGAACTGGGAGCAGAGGAGCGCACCCAGGCAACTTCCTGCCTACAGGGCTTAGTTACAACCCTTGAACAAACAAAAGAGACCTTTTTCTAAATTCCTACTAACAGGGTATCAAATTTCATATATTCATAATAAGAAATTCAATGCCCCAAGGCAGGCCAAGCATACCTAACACTAATTCTTCTAAAGACTAAAAGACTAAAAGGACTTTTCTTTTCTTTTCTTTTTTCTTTCTTCCATTTTTCTNTCTCCAGGAAACTTTGCTTCTCTTCTCATTTGTAAGAATCAGGGCACAAGCTGATAAGTAAACCGATAACTGGGAAGCGGATCACTCCCTTGCACTGGGAGTGAAGTTGGTGTCTCCCTGAGGCAGGAGACTGTGTTGGGGGATGTCTAGACTCCTGAACAAAATGGGGATTCTGTTGGGAAAGAAGAAATGTATAGGGGATGCTGGGCAGACTCTGCAGTCTGATCTCACTCCAAGTTCCCCTGGCTCTCTCCACTGCAGCTGTATGAATCTTCTTTCACCTCCTTGTCTGTACTTGCTTCCTTTTTCAGAGTCTGCAAACATGCCCAAGAATGCTTCTCCCTGGGTAAATACAAAGTATCCTTCCAATCTCAGCTAGAGCATTACCTGTCCTTGGATTCATCCCTGACCTTTGCAAGGTCAAATCTCTCTACTAGAGAAATATTCTTCAAGCCATGGACTTCTCTCTTGTAGCATTCACCACTGCTCTAGTTGTACATGATTTCTGTGATTATTCCATCAATTTTCCCCCCTGTCAGACTGAAAGTGGGGGGCTGTGTCTGATTTTCCTCACTACTGGATCATCAGTACCTAGTACAGTGTCTGACATATAACAAAACCACAAAGAAACAAAACCCAAAATATCACGAGATGCATTAAGGAGTTTGAAATCAAAGGGAATGATTTTAGTTAAGGTGACTTTTACCTGGGTGTCATATAATCTGTATTCCAAGATGGGAAACTTTTGAGAGTGGAAGGGGGCTCAATTAATAATTAAGCCAGGACAACAGGGTAAACCAAGATGTTTCCACGAACAGTAGGATAGGTGGTTTTTCTCTGTGTCCCTCAACATTATCCTAGAGTCTTTCCAATACTTCCTTTGTTGTTGTTGTTGCTGTTGTTTTTTGTGGGTGTTTCATTCGTTTGTTTGTTTCAAGTTTTTCTAATACTTCTTAAGGAAAGAATGGGGAGGCATGTATTTCCAAAGGACTCCTGGGATTTCCAAGGTGACCTTGTTTTTCTTGGTTTATGTCTATGAACCTTTGGGGCACATCACACAACTTAAGCATCGACCCCTAGAGTATCCATAGTCGGCGTAATATTTTTTTTTCTATACATCATGGTCATAGAGAAATCTGCTCTGTCACTTACTGCTAATGGTAATGTAAGCTGGTACACCTTTTTGGAGAGCAAATTAGTAGTTTATCTTCCGAGTCTTCAGAAAAGGATATACCTAGCAATTCTACTTGTAGGAATTTGTTCCATAGAATGATCAGTTAACACTCAAAACTATTTGCATTAGAATTTACTGTAAAAAAGTCCCCCAATTCTTCATCCCTCCCTGTGTCCACCCCATTTGCCCATAATTGTGCCGAGCCATTCCACTCTGTGCAGTTGGCCACACGGTTTGCTTTGGCCAACAGGATGTGAGCAAATGTGTCACAAGCAGAGGCTTGCACAAGTGCTTGCACATTTCTGCCTAGCCGTTGCTCCTCTGAACAGCCATGAGAACATGTCTGGGCTAGCCTCCTGGAGGATAACCACCTGGAACAGACCAGAATTGCCCTGGTTGTCCCAGCAGTGAGCATCCTAAGGAAACCAGGAGCCAGCCAATCACAGATATGAGCAAGTCAAAATGAGGACTGCTCCACCACCAGGCAGTTGGCTGCAAGGTGTGAGTGTGCCCAGTGGAGAACAGCCAAGCTGAGTCCAGATCAGCTGAAACCCTGCAATCTTGTAAACCAAACAAGTGTTTATTCTTGTGTGCACCTTTGCTCACTACATAGCATCATTGTGTCAACAGATATTTGATACAATTGCAGTACATCCAACAATGGAAGAATGGACCCATATCATGCAGCCATTAGAAATGTTGTGTAGGGGCACCTGGGTGGCTTAGTCGGTTAAGCGTCCGACTTTCGCTTAGGTTATGATCTCGCGGTTCGTGGGTTCGAGCCCCACGTCGGGCTCTGTGCTGACTGCCCGCTCAGAGCCTGGAGCCTGTTTCAGAGTCTGTGTCTCCCTCTCTCTCTGACCCTCCCCTGCTCATGCTGTCTCTCTCTCTCTCTCTCCTAGAAATAAATAAAAATATTTAAAAAAAAAAGAAATGTTGTGTAGATGTATATTGACTTGAAACATTCACAACAGACTGAGAGATTACATAAGAGGTGCAGAACACTGTATATAATATGACACCATTTTCATAAAATGTACATGTCTGCACCTGCAAATGAAAGTGTCAGGTCTAATGTACAAAAAGATGCTGACATGGTTATCTCTGGATGGCAGAATTTGAGATGATTTTCATTTTTTTGTTTATCTGCATTTATAGTTATTCTATAAGAACATGTGTTACTTGCATAATTTTTCATAGGGAAGAAAAATAAAGGAGTACAACATTTGTTTGGTTGTCCTTTGGCTTATCAGCAATAATCCTGAATGCTTTTCAGGTTCTTTTTGCAGATAAGGTCATCAGCACTCTATTCTACAACATCCTGTGCAGGAAGCTTGGAAACGTTGCCTCTTGCAAGATTCACTAGGGAGTGCAGGTAGTAGAACATACTTTTCTAATCCCTCCAGCAAATCCAAGAAAAAAAGCTCTGTGTGTGGAGGTGGCTTCACACCAGCTCCGAAAGTTTAGAAGAATCCTATGTTTCCAGCTCCTTTGCTAGAGCCAAGATCTCCCTCCCCCAAAGACAAGGGCTGGGGAACTGGGAGCAGAGGAGCGCACCCAGGCAACTTCCTGCCTACAGGGCTTAGTTACAACCCTTGAACAAACAAAAGAGACCTTTTTCTAAATTCCTACTAACAGGGTATCAAATTTCATATATTCATAATAAGAAATTCAATGCCCCAAGGCAGGCCAAGCATACCTAACACTAATTCTTCTAAAGACTAAAAGACTAAAAGGACTTTTCTTTTCTTTTCTTTTTTCTTTCTTCCATTTTTCTATATTTTTTCTTTTTTCATTTCTTCCCTTGCCCTTACCTCCCCTCATCCCTTCTCCTCTCCTTCCCTCCTCTCCTCTGCCCTTCCTTCCTTCTCTCCCTCCCTCTCTCTGTCTCCCTCTCTCTTTCCCTCTCCCTCCTTCTTTCTTTTCTTCCTTCCTTATCCAACATTTTGTAGTTAGACTCTCATTTAAAATCAGCCCTGGTTTATGTAGCGACTCTATCCCTGCACTCTCCTTGCCAATCTTTAATTTGCAATAAATCCCACATCCACTTTTTTCTGCCACAAGCTGCTGTTGCTCACCCCTTCTTCACAGAGCTGGTGAAATCACACATCAGGCTGAAGGATTCTTGAGCAGTCATATAATAATAGCATTATTATAGGTAATCCCACCCCAGCTGGCTGTCCCTAAAACTCTGGATTTCTTTTTCTAATGCCTACTAGTTTCCTCATCTTTTTCCCTAATTTGAGTAGATCTTAACCTTTTTTTATCTTTTTCATGCCCAAGCACCTCTGCTCCTCCGCTTCCTCACACTCCGTGGACACACTGACTCCTAACATGTGAGTTTCAAAGGCTGGTCTTTCTCCTCCTCCAACTGTCTTCCTACCTCCTTGTGTCCTATGAACCAGCCCCCCACCCCCATCCCCATCTCTCTCCAAAGCTCTTGGTCCCAACCAATAGGTATCCCCAGGACAGAGGTTCTTTAAAAGCTAGATTCAGGGGATCAAGCAGAGTCCACAGGCATTCCAGATGGCTCCTGAATCTTCTCAAATTAAAGCAGATTTTTGTCCTTACATCAATTTTTAAGCAAGAGTCTCTAGCTTTCATCTAATTTCCAAAGAGTTCAATTGATCGAGGACTTTGCTTCATCAGTTACCCACACTTTCTTGCATTTTCAGGCTCTTCCCTTTTTGACCGGCATCCTCTTCCCTATCTACAAATAACCTAGGGCCGTAGACAAGCATGAAATATAACTGACAGATTATGCCAGGTCTGTTCGGGCTGCCATTACAAAAAAGCACAGGCTGTGTGGCTTTAACAACAGAACTTTATCTTCCTACTTTTTGGAGGCTTGGATGCCCAGGATCAGACTACCAGCATGGCTGGTTTCTGGTGAAGACCCTTCCTGGATTGCAGACAGCCATCTTCTTACTGTATCCTCATGTGGTCTTGCTTTGGTGTGTGCGTGTGGGCAAAGGGTGAGGGGGACATGTCTCTCTCTTCAGCTCTTCAGCCTCCAAGCTCTTTAATTGTGGAACCTGAAACTGGAAGCCCTGAGACAGGCTAGTTTTTGATTGCCTGTCTTTGTCTTTCACTTATTAGTTTGCCTTTGACTATGAACTCCAAGGCTAGTAGTAACAGTCCGATCCTACCTCAAGCACATACTTTATATTAGTTGAATCCATTTAAATTTATTGAGACTTGTTTTATGGGCCAGAAGATTTTCTACTTCAGTAAATTTTGTACACTTGAGAATAATGTGTATTCTGCTCTTGTTGGCTGTTTTTAAAATTTATTTATTTTACATTTTTTATTATTTTTTAATGTTTATTTATATTTGAGAGAGAGAGAAAGAGCGTGTGTGTGCAGGGAAGGGGCAGAGAGAGAAGGAGATAGAATCTGAAGCAGGCTCCAGGTTCTGAGCTATCAGCACAGAGCCGGAAGCAGGACTCGAACCCACGAACCATGAGATCATGACCTGAGCCGTTGTCAGACACTTGCTTAACCTGTTAACTGACTGAGACCCTCAGGTACCCTGGGTGTTTTGTTTTGTTTTTTAAAACATCATTCAGGTCAAGTATTGCTAGAGTTTTCAAGCCTACTATATTTTTGTTGATTTTTTTGCCTATTTGTTCCATTAGCTATAGAGGGAGCATTAAAAAAAATCTTTGTGTGTTTGTCTATTTCTCTTTGCTATCTTTTTCCTCCATTTATTTTAAAGTTTTGCTATTAGGTACATATACATTTAGGATTGTTATTCTCACTTGATTAACTGACACATATGTGATTATGAAATGATTTTCTTTACTCTCAGCAATATTCCTTGCTCTGAAATATATTTTATCTGATATAAATATAGTCACTCCAACATCCTTTTGATTAGTATCAGCAGGGTCTATTTTTTCTATCCTTTTACTTTTAACATATTTTGGTCTTTATATTTAAGATGCATTTCCTGTAGGCAGCATATCAGTGGGTATTGCTTTTTTCTTTTTTTAACATAATTTGACAATCTCTGCCTTTTAAACTGGAATGTTTATACAAATTACCTCTAATACAATCATTAACATGGTTAGGTTTGAGTCTATCATCTTGTTAGTTGTTTCTGTTTGTCTCCTCTGTTCTGGGTTCTCTTTTTTCTCTCTCTTTTCTAAATTTTTAAATCTTTATTTATTTTTGAAAGAGAGAGAATGAGAGAGAGACAGAGACAGAGACAGAGCATGAGGAGAGGAGGAACAGAGAGAGAGGGAGACACAGAATCTGAAGCAGGCTCCAGAGCTGTCCGTCCAGAGCCCGACGCAGGTCTCAAACTTGTGGACTGCAAGATCATGACTTGAGCTGAAATCAGATGCTTAACTGACTGAGCCACCCAGGCACCCCTCTTTTTTCTCTTTTATCTGCCTTCTTTGGGATTGAGTACTTTATTTATTTGGGGGGGGGATTGAGTACTTAAAAATTTTTTTTTAATGTTTATTTATTTTTGAAAGAGAGACAGAGACAGAGTGTGAGCATGGGAGGGGCAGAGAGAGTGGGAGACACAGAATCCGAAGCATGTTCCAGGCTCTGAGCTGTCACCACAGAGCCTGATGTGAGGCTTGAACCCACAAATTGTGAGATCATGGCCTGAGGCAAAATTGGATCCCTAACTGTGCCACCCAGGTGCCACAATTGAGTACTTTTTATTACTCTTATTCTATGACCTTTGTTGGCTCATTTAACTCTTTGCTTTCATGGTTTTGTGTCGTTTTAGGGTTTAGAGTATATTTCACATTAACAATGGAAGTTGAAGAGCTGATTGCTAAAGATTAAGACTCATGGTATCAAAAATGACAATATTACAAAGCTATAGTGTGTCCATACGTGTGTGTGTGTGTGTAATATATAATATATATAACAACATTAAAGACATGCATGCATCACAACCAAAGGCTATCTCATAGTGGTGAGTCTGGAAAGGTCAGAAGGAGTCTTCTATTGCCCCCCTTTCTATAAGGACCACAGCCAAATGCAATTTATCTCTTGGACCAGGAACCGTTGTGTGTATACAGAACTCCTCAGAAACAAGCAGCCCCAAATAGCACCTCACTCAGTTGTGTAGTCATACATATTCTTGCTACATGCCAGTGAACTCCTCCAGGACTCTTAATAAATGATGCTGCAAAGTTGTAAAGCTTGCATCCAAATTTCTCAGACCCTTGGTTTCAAGACAATTCACGACTTGACTAGGGGTCATGACTACTGTGCAGAAACATTAGCAAAATGGCTCAGATTAATTCCTACTCCACTGGAATTAACCCTTACGCATAATCTTTAATATATCATGGTCTACCATCAAGTGTTAATACACCACTTTATGTGTAATACAAGAGCCTTAGAATAGTGGATTTCCATTTCTCTCCTCACGGCCTATACCTTATATTACTATGTGTTTCACTTATGCATATGTTATAAACCCCAAAATACATTGTTATTATATCAATTTGAGGTGTCAGTTACATTTTTTATCTTTTAAATAATAAAAACTGGCTTATGTATTTACCCTTTCAATTGAATCTTTCTGGTGCGTTGTTTCTGTGTGTTCAGCCAGATTTCTAGCTGATAATGTCTTCCTTCTTTTCTTGTTTCTCTAGTCCTCTTATACTGCTTTCTTTTGCATTAAGTGAATATTTCTAGTGAACATTTTCAATCCTTTATTGATATTTTTCCCTGTATATTTTTTGAGTGATTTCCTTAGTCCTTGTACTAAGGCTTATGTTGTATGTCTTAACTCATTAGAATCTACTTTAGATAGTCAAACTTAATTCCAATGAAATATAGAAACATTAATTCTATATAACTATTCTCTTTTCCCCCTTGTGCCATTATTTTTACATATATTACATCTATATGTATGTTACAAACTCAACAATACACTGTTATAAGTATTACTTTGTATCATTTTATGTCTTTTAAAGGAGCTGAGAAAAGAAAGTAGAACAAATATATACTTACAGCATTTGTTATGTTTACCTTTTATTTGCCATTTCTGGTTCTTTTCATTTGTCCTATGGATTGATTTATCATCTGGTCTAATAAAGCCCAATATAACTTTGTTCCTTCCCATTGCCTTTATATTGTTTGCCAGATATGTTACATATCTATAGGTCATAGGCCTAAAAATACAATTGGATAAAAATTTTACATACAAATTTTAAAATCAGTTGTGAGGAGAAGAAATATGCATTTATACTGTCTTTTACAATTACATTATTATCTTTACTGGTGTATGTGTGTGTGTGTGTGTGTGTGTGTGTGTGTGTGTGTGTTTGAATCGTTGTCTTAAGTCATTTGCTTTCTGCCTGAAGAACCTCTTTTAATGTTTCTTGTAAGGTACATCTACTAGCAATGAGTTCTCTATTTTTGTTTATCTGGGCATGCCTTTATTTCTTTATTGCTTTTGAAAGGTAGCTTTGCTGGATACAGGATTCCTGGCTGATTGGTTATAGGCCATGTTTCCCCTCAGTGACAGTTTCTGTTGCCTGTATTTTTCCCCCTCTGTATGGGTCATATTTTCATATTTCTTTGTATGTCTTATAATTTTTTTAATTAAAAAAATTTTTATTTTATATATATAGAGAGAGTGCAAATAGGGGAGAGGGACAGAGGGAGAGAGAGAGAAAATCCCAAGCAGACTCCATGCTTAGCACGGAACCCAGTGCAGGGCTCGATCCCACCACCCCGGGATCATGACCTGAGCTGAAATAGAGAGCCAGACACTCAACCGAATGAGCCACCCAGGCATCCGGTTATAAATGTCTTATAATTTTTTTGAAAACTGGTTATTTTAGATAACATACTGTCACAACTCCAGATACTGGTCTTCCTCCTCTAGGTCTTCTTCTTGCTGTTTGTCTCTTTGCTGAGTAACTTGCTGGACTCTCTTAGAGAAGCCTCCTCCCCCACATTGTGAAGGCTGTGGCATAGCTCCTCTGGAAGTGCTGCTTTAGACATGCACATAATCACCCTGGAATGACAGTGGTTTAAAGAGAGCTCTCTTTGACTATTTCTTGGGTCACAACCAAATTTGGGCACCACTAATTGCCAACTAATTGCTCTATAGTTTTAGACAACTTCCTGGGGCAAAGGCAGCTCCCCGGTCTGATCCCACTAAACTCATAATCCTTTCCAAAGTTTTTTGAGATCAGTGTTTGAGGTGTGTTCTGACCCCAGGAAACACCTAGCTGTCTCTCTTCTGGGTTCTCTCTGGTAAACTACCTGGCTTGCGATTTCATGTGTGTTCTTGTTACTAATCAGTTTCTTTTCAGCTTAAAGAAGGCCCTTTACCATTTCTTCTAAGGCCAGTTTACTGGTGAACACTTTTAGCTTTTGTTTGTCTGGAAAACACTGTGTCTTTCCTTCATTTCTGAATGATAACTTTGCCGGATAGAGTATTCTCTTTTGGAAATATTTTTTTCCCCAGCACTCCCTTCTGGCCTGCAATGTTCCTGCTGGAAAATCTGCTGATAATATTATGAGGATTCCCTTGTAACGTGTTGTTTTTCTCCTGCTGCTTTTAATATCTTCTTCTTGTCTTTAACTTCTGACATTTTGATTGCAATGTGTCTTGGTGTGGGTTTCTTTGGGGTCTTCTTATTTGGAATTCTCTGGGCTTCCTGGGTCTGGACATCTATGTCCTCCCCAAGTTAGGAAAGATTCAACCATTATTTCTTCAAATCAGATTTCTGCCCCTTTTTCTCTCTCTTTTCCTTATGGGAGACCTATGATGAAAATGTTTGTCCATTTGATGTTGTTCCTAAAGTCCCTTGAGTGATCTCCACTCTTTTCTACTCTGTTTTCTTTCTTTCTTTTTGCTGATCTGTTTGGGTGAATTCCACTGCTTTGACTTTGAGTTGACTGATCCTTGCTTCTACTTCATCTAGTCTGCTGTTGAACTCCTCTAGTGTATATTTCAGTTCATCTATTGTATCGTTGAGCTTTGTGGCTTCTGTTTGGTACTTTCTTATATTTTCCATCTCTTTGTCGAAGTTCTCACTGTGATCATCCATTCTTCCCCTGTTTGGTGAGCATCCTGAAGACCATTACTTTGCATTCTTTATCAGAGTTAAGTATAAATTACTTATCTCCATTTCACTACAGCTTTTTCTGAGGTTTTTGCTTGTTCTTTCATCTGGAATCTATACCTGTTTTCTTCATTTTGCTGGGCTCGCTGTGTTGGTTTCTATCTAGTAGATGAAACAGTCTCCTTCCCCAGTCTTGAAGGAGTGGCCTTGTGTAGAAGATGAACCTTGTCACTCAACCCTGCCTCAGCTCTTTGTTGTCTCTTGGTCCTTTGTGCTTGTCCCAAGGAGGCTATTGTATATTTAATGGCTCCCAGTGGTGGAGGATGTACCAAGACTTGTTAGTATCCCAAAGGAGAGGATCTCAGCAGCTAGATTCAGACTTACTGGAAACCAAACCCTCAGGCATCAGCTTTTAAAAGTATGCGAATATGTATAGTCCTGTGGGATCACAAGCATAAGCCCTATTGGCCACCAGAGCCAAGCAATGTAAATGGGTTCCCCCGGCAACAACAACCAAAATGGGGCACCAGACAGGGGCACCCTCCAGGAAGACACTGGCATTCTGGATTGCAGCAGAGGGTGAGAGCCTGCCCTCAGAGTTCTCTGGAAAAGATCACAGTTAGCGCCTACACACATGTTTAATTAGAACCTTGCCCCTAAAATCTCAGTCTGATGATGATTACCTAATAGGCCTCTTTCACAGAGTGATTGAGCTTCTGGGTCTGTTTCTTCTTGCTCTTTCTTCCCTGGGGGTGTCATCTGGTTAAGAACTCTGTCTTCTTTTTCCATAGTCCTGTGGGACCCACTAGCATAAGTCCTGCTGGCCACCAGAGCTAGGTGATGTAGAAGTGCCCCCCAGGAGCAGTCACAAAAATTGGTGCACCAGCTAGGGCCTATGATGGTGACACAAATTATTATGGTCCCATGGAACAAGAGTTGCAAGCTTCCTGATCTTCAGAGCCACGTGATCAAGAAACTCCCAAGCCACAGTCACAAAACTCAAGGCACCGCATGTGTGTAAAAGCTCCCTTCTGGGAGATTCTGGTGCTCCGGGATGCTTTCAATAGAGAGGTGAACCCCCTTCACTTAAGGTCTGGGTGCAATCAGCCATTCCTGAGCTGGGCCCAGAAGCTGATGAGCCTGAGCCCTTGAGCCTTTAAGAGCAGTTTTTCAGCTCACTACCAGTCTGTGGGTCTTTGGGATGTGAGCCCCATTGGTTTTCAAAGTTAAATGTTTTGCAAGCTTGTCTCTTAACTGTATGTTGTAAAAGTTGGGATGCCTGATGTGGGGCTCAGTGTGGGTGAACTGTTTTCTTTTGTTGGTTTTTTTTTACTTTAAATAAATTGAGTTTTTGAAACGATAAAGAAAACTTAAACTCCAAATAAATAAGGTCCTTTAACAAGTAGAAGGGGGCGGGGGTTGGGAAGAATAGTTATTTTAACATTTTAAGTTCCATCAAAAGAAACAAAAAAAGCATATGCCATCCCAGGGGAAATTATATAAACTCTTCCGGGTTTACAGCAGTGCTGGAATTCTCTGGCAATTCCCACAGGAGCCAAGATTACCTCTGGAACAATCTAACTATTGGAAAGCACTAGTGTCTGGCAGAAAGCCAACTAGAATAGGGCAAAAGATGTGCTGTCCTCAATCCTGAGAGTCTGGATCAATCCCAGGGGCCCAGCCTGCCTGTAGCAAAGCTGTGAATAAGCAAAGCAAAGACTGTCTCCAGTTCCCACCCACTTTCCTATTCTCTTCCTAATCCTCCTCCTCTTCTTTAGCCTTGATCTTTCTGTGCCTCTTCCCACTCCTCCTTCTACCCCCTACTCAGTTCATATCCTGCTTGTGTGATGAGCACTGAAGGTACAAGCCACCTACTCAGGGCCCTTGCATTTTAATAGGGAGCTCTTATACGCCCAAAGTAATGTTTCTCTATTGGTAGAAATTCAATCCTCTGTACTGGCGGTGGGAAACATGTCTGGTCTCCAGCACCACACTTCCTGTCCCAAGAAAAGTCAGCGCAGGTTTGCAGAGGCACCGAGGACTATAACCCTGCCTCTCACCGTGGGCAGGTGGGGATGTACAGCGTCACCAAGATATTACCTCAAACTCTACTGCTCTGGGCCAGCTCACACAGAACCTTGCCCTCCCCTCATATATTCACACCCCTGCTGTCTGGCTTAGCCTACTTACCTTCAGTCTATATTTAGATGTCCCTTTCTCCAGAAGGCCTTCCCAGTGGATCCCCACATCTGGGTTCTGTCTCTCTGATGTACCCCCATAAACTGAATGCCTTCCTCCCACAGCACTTACCACACTGTTTTGCTACTCAGTAAACCAGTACCCATCACAGCCCTGACATACAGCAGGTGCTTAGTTTATTGAATGAATGAATGATCTATTCACAAACACTCTAGCTCTGCAGAGACCGTCTTGTCCTGCATTGTGCCCTCATCATCCAGGCCAGTGATTAGGCCCTGGTGGGCATACAATAATTATTAATTGATTGAAAGAAGTCCTCATAAAAAAGGTACTTGGATCTATGTCGATAATGTCCTGGTATCCTTCTTGCAAGAGCAAGAGGCACAGCCCGGTGACCTTTTCTAGATTATCAGGATGAGGGGACAGAACAAGACATAGGAAATGCTCTGGGGGTACTGCTGTCCAGGGGGCTCCTCTCCTTGACCCCTTTAGTTTTCTAGGGATGGTGAATCTGAGGCTCAAGAGTAGGGCTTCAGAAGATCCATGAATATCCTGACACTTTAATCGAAAATTCATGTCAGTAACTATATGCACATTTTCCTGTAAGAATGCCCTTGGTTTTCAATGAGTCTCAAAAGGCTATGACACAGAATCATTGCGCTAGACCTGTACCGTCTAATGTGACCACTGGCCACATGTAGCTTTTAAGTTTGAATGTAAATTAAATTTTCAAAGCCTTGGTTACACTAGCCACATATCAAGTGTCTCAATACCCACTATTGGACAGCCCAGATACAGAACATTTCTATGACTGCAGAAGGTTCTACAGAACTTCTCTATATTGGCAGCATTACCCTGCCTACAATGTACAGGCAAGATTTGTTTGAATCAAGCAGTGTTTTTGTAAAACGAGTTACCATCGTTTAGAAATGGAAACATGGACATCTGAAATCCCGATTTCTTTAGGGAAACGGGACTATCTGCCAGTTTGGGGACTGCACTCCTGGCAGCTGGCGTGCACAGGACAGCTTGGTTTAGCTGGCCGCTCGTCATATCGAAGCTACTTGCTTGGCCTTCCTCGACATTGGAGTTCGCGACCCTTGTTTCTAGGGGACCTCAGTCACCCAGGTTTCTTTCCAGTCTCTTGTGTGTGTATCCAGACTCCAAGTTTGGGTAAGTGAGGATGCATTTGGTTTAAGACCGCATTTTGAAGCGAGGTCTAGGGCTGGGGTTCAGGAGACCAGCTGGAAGTTGGGGAGGGGCAGCGCCTCCTTCCTTTCAATTCTTCCGAAACTGGAAGAAGAGAGAGGGAATTTTATCCTGAACATCTGTTGCTTGACAAAGAACTTCTTCCCCATCTTCCTAACAGCCCTCCAGGCCCCAG
>NW_027531873.1:2437719-2508027 GCF_008692635.1 Crocuta crocuta | reverse complement strand
GGCCAAGCCCACCGTGCGCAAGGAGCGCGTGGTGCGGCCCGACTCGGAGCTGGGCGAGCGGCCGGCCGAGGACAACCAGAGCTTCCAGTACGACCACGAGGCCTTCCTGGGCAAAGAGGACTCCAAGACCTTCGACCAGCTCACCTCGGAGGAGAGCAAGGAGAGGCTGGGGTGAGGCCGCGGCCCGGGCCGCGCTGGGGGGCGTCGCAGGTGCCCGCGGGGNCCGCGCCTTGGCCCGGAGGGCTTCCCGCGAGGAGGCGAGAACGTGGCAGCGGCCGCGGGAGCCAGGGCGGCCAGGGCCCGCCCCCTCCCCTCGGTTGCATCAGAAGGGAGGGGAGAGTGTGTACAAAAGAAGAGTTTGTGCCCAGTGGCCATTTAGTGACAGGAGTTCTTCCCTCCCTTCCCAGTTTCCCTCTTGTCCCTTGGTTCCCTGGGGAAGGGAGGTTTTGTGATCCTGCTGAGGTCTCCAGGATGAACTTATAAATGGATGAAAGATGAAGGGGCAGATGAAGGAGAGAGGAGAGGCCCCTGGCCGGTGCTCTGGGGCGCGGCAGGGGTGTTCTTGCCTTCCGCCTAATAGTAGAGACAGTAGAAGTAGGGATATAAAAATCTTGGGAAGAAGAGAGGCACATTAGGGGATAGGGAGTGGGAAGTGGGGATGGAAACTGGTCCCCCAGTTACTCTTTCCAGCAGATGTCTGCAGAGGTGCCCAGTTCTTTGGCAACTGAGGGCAAAAAGCTGGAGGGTGTGGTGGCAGATTGTGATTTCCTCCGTCGAAGGCAGTTGAATCAGGAACCAAACCTGGAAAACAAAACTTCGGTACATCTCAGTGCACCCTCTCCAGGCCCCCTGGGGACACACTTGGTCATTGTGCACAGGTATCTGGGAACCCTTCCACAGAGGAATCAGCAGCCATGGCCTGGTCCCTGGTGGAGGCTGGGCTGGGGAGGGTCCCAGTAGCCCTGCCTACTGGGCACCAGGCCTCCTGGAACCTTCTTCCTGGGAGTGGAGGATCTTCTTGTCCTGGTACAAAAAAAAGAACACAGCCATCCCTGTGCTGATGGGGGCCACCAAAGGCCAGTGTGGTTGGTTAAAATATGAGGCTAAATTATACCTATTGTGTGGGTGCACCATCTGCGAGCTCTGATAAAAAGATCTTTGAACTTCAAAGTCACCTCCAAACAATCACCTTTTATTTTGCTGAGAAGTACTTTACTCTTCTTGTTCAGGACTTCACAATGGGGGCCATTGATGAGTTCAGTCTATTGTATTAGCTTTGAAGCACTTGGAAACTGATTTATTTTGGGACCCTGAGAGGCAGCCATTTGCAGCATTGTTACCTGGGAGGAGGAGAGGTTTTGGGATTCAGAGTAGGGAACTCTGCAGTTTGCAGTCCTAACAGCTTCCAGTTTAATGCCTTTATCATGACCAGTAAGCCTAGTGGTGACAGCTAGTGCTGGTGGACTTGGTCAGCATTTGGTCCTTGTATGGACAGCTTAACTTCGTTCGTGTATTCATGCAACAAACATTTGCATGGCTATTGTGTGCCAGGCACCGTGTTAGATGCTTGGCAGATACAAAGATAAAACCTTATGCTCTAAGCCTCAAAGTACTTATAATTAAAAGTAGAGAGGAACACAAGCGGACGCTAATTGCTGTGTGTAATTGCTATGATGCTGGCATGCAAAAACCACAGTGACCACACTCGGGAAAAAGAACCCTTAAGGCTTCAGGTTGGAGAGAGGGGCTTAGCGGGTTGGGGATGTCACCTGATCAGAGATTGTGCAGAGATTGCCAGGTGTACAAGCAGAGGAAGGCATTCCTGAAAACAGCCTGCGTATAAAGGTTTTGCAACCCATTCTGGGGAATGAGGGGTGTGGGGACAGTAAAGGGACAGATCAAAATGTCACCATCCCCAAAACTTGTTAGTAATGTCCGACAGGCAGGAGGACAGAGAACATAACTGAGGCACAGAGGGAGAGGCTGGGGCAAGGGAGTGGCCACGAATGCCTGAACCAGGCACAGCTAGTCCCAAGGGCAGGAGATGGTGAATCCAGGAACGTGGGAAGTAGAACAGTCAGTGCTTGCTCTTGACTCGGCGTGGGGGTGGGAAGTGGAGGGACGAATCCAGGGGAACATCTGGTCTCTGGCCTGAGCTACCGGACAGGCGGTGGACACACCACTCACCTGTAAGGTAAATCCAGGCTAGAAGGTGGGTGGAAGGTTGGGACTAGATGGAACATGAAAAGCTGTCTCTCTGCCCACAGCTCCTGGTGCAGCAGTCCCTTGGCCCCCACGCTTGGGCTGGATCCAGGCAGTCACCACCTGACCTTAGATTCTGAAAATGTGACAGTTCTAAGGCTTCTGGAGACAGCTAGGCCAAGGGGCTTGCAGAATGGAAGCCCACAGGCCACACACAGTCACAAACATGCTATGTGGTCTCAGAAAAAACGCAATTTGCCCACATCTAAAATCTGAGCCATTTCACACACAGACCTTGATTTCTAGTTTCTCTTGATACCATGGATTCATCGTCTGGAGCATGTGGCATTCATCGTCTGGAACAGAGATGGGCAGGCCTGCAGGCGGTCGCAGTGCATCTCCAGGCCGCCCACGGCTCTACCTGGAGGCTTGGCTCACTTCTGTTACCTCTGTTACTGCTAGGTGTTTGGAGTTCTCCATCCACCTGTCTAGATTGCTGTCCGTAGTGAGGCGGGGCACACATTCTCTCCTTTATTCCCGACAATATTCCTTGTGAAGGAGGTGTTCCAATTTATAGTTAGGGAAACTGAGACCCAGAATGGCTGTGACTCCCTGGAAGGAAGCCTGCGGATACTTGAGGCTCAGTCTGTTTGTTGGCTTTGAGACCTGTTAAAATGGGAAGTGAGGGGACACGTTAAGACTGTTCATAGCACTCACACTTTCCTGAGAAAGAGGAGCTCGGGCTCCCCAAATTCAGGTAGGAGATGGTAACTTTATGTGTACTAATAAATTCATCCCCCATTTCTAATTAATCAAAGAGTAACTGTCAGTTAGAACTTACGTTGACAGTAAGAAAGTTTTCCTACTGAGTTAATAGACTGCAGCCCAAAGCAAAGAAACAAATCCCTAAGTAGCCTGGCTGGGCGCGTCCCAGGTAAATGGACTACTAGAGTAAAACTTTCTTTAGCATTGGAAATGGCTTGTGGGTGTCCTTGAAGTTCCCCACAGGGATTGCATCCCTCGCTTGGGACACTCCGGCCTGGAGATGGACACTGGTGAGTTCCTAGCCTGAAGTTTGCTTCGGACCAGGGTTTGGGGTACCTCAGGAGAGTCCAGCGGGCAGTCACTGGACCCTCGGGCCAGCTGTGGAGCAGGAGACTCCCTGGACATAGGCATCTTCCCCCGAAGGGCAAGGTGTGGCCTACTGCGGCTGGCTCAGCTGGTCAGGCTTCTGGAGTACTTTCCATGACGTGAAGGCTCTTTCACCCCTGACATTTTTGCTTTGGCCAACAAGATCTGGTTTTCTAAGTTTGGAGTCTTTGAGTCCAAAGTGGTGATATTTTAAAAAAGAAGAAGGAAGAACTCACTTATCTTCTGGTTTACCTAAAATTTTCCTTTTTTTTTTTTTCCGCATTGGACCTAGAGCCAGAAGACATGGGTTCTTACCCTGTTGTACTAGATACTAGCTGTGTGATCTTGGAAGAGTCATCTCATTTCTCTCAGCCTCCGTTTCCCTCACTCTAACTCAAGGGAGTTGGACTGCACCTGGAGAAGACCGTTGGGTTTCATCTTACAAATCAACTCTGATCAGTTGGTGGTGTCCGCCTGCACAGGGCTGTGTTGAGAAGGATTCTGAGGCACGCCTGGGTGTATCAGGACAGAGGGCATGGCCCACTGGTAGTGTCCGCCACTGGCACTGGGTGGGACGATGCATATTACCCTCAGAAAAGATGAACCTCAAGCTCCTTTCCAGCACGATTGGATCATTGCTTTTATTTCACTTGTTTATGCCTTTTAGATTCTGCGGTGTTTGATCTTTTTCTGGATCAGGATCACACAAGCCTTGATAATAGCCTTGTGGGTTTTTTTTTTAACTACAGGAAGATTGTTGATCGAATTGACAGTGATGGGGATGGCTTTGTTACTACTGAGGAACTGAAAACTTGGATCAAGCGCGTTCAGAGAAGATACATCTATGATAATGTCGCTAAAGTCTGGAAGGATTACGATCGGGACAAAGATGACAAAATTTCCTGGGAAGAATACAAACAAGCCACCTATGGTTACTACCTAGGTAAGAGTTGCTGCCTGGGCATTTGCACAGTTGGGGCCTAGATAAAAAGCCCCTTGCGGGAGCCTCTCTTTCAACACATCTGCTGCCTCGGGGAGATGTCACAACCCCCTGAGTAGAACCCGCTTATATGACATCCTCCTCTGCTTACTAAGAATGGACAGAGCTCCCTACTCTGATTGAAGCTGTAGGTGGTAAGTAGCAGGAGGGGTCCCGGGTCTAATAAAAAGTGACTTAGGAAGCTGTCCAATCTGAGCTTACAATCTCGGAGGCGCAAAGAACAAAGAGAAAAGAGTAGACATGAAGCATGTCTATGCTACAGTTTCAAAATGCTGCCAAGTTTCAGATGGCAAGGACCCAGTGGGCTGGAGCAGTCAAAGAAGGCTACCTGGTGGAGGGTGGCCTGGGAGTTGGGCCTTGAAAAAATGGATATATATTTGGAGAGACAGAGGCAAGTGGGGAAGGTGGGTGGGTCCGCCGAAGGAGCAAAGGGGCAGCAGTGAATTCAGCAGTGGGTAAGGTTTGGATATAAGACATGCTTGTTTGTGAAGGTAGAGGGACGTGTGCAAAGCACAGGATTCAGCCCCACTGGGGACATGGTGGGGAGAGCTAGGAGACAAGTCTGAGGAGAGCTGGTGATGCATACACTCCTGATTAGGTTAAAGGAGATTATGAAAGCCAGACAGAAATGTCTAGACAGAATGTTGCAGGTACTATGGAGCCTGTGCATGTTAAAGCTCAAAGAATGATATTATGAAAGCAGAGTTCTGCGAAGAAAAGTATGACATTAGTGTGGCCTAAAGCCAGCACTCCTAACCACTTGCTATAATGCCTCCAGTAAGCCACTGGGGCCTGGATTATAGGGGTGGGGGTGAAGGGACAGATGCTAAAGGCATTCTAAAATTAAATGCTTCAAAGAACTCAATAGGTCAGGACCTTTTGTCACATGTGTACCATTTGGGCATGAAGGATGAGTGATCTGGAAGGAAATGCTTTCCTTGGCAGCTCAGTTTAAGTGTTTCTGCAAGGAGTGCCTGGGTGGCTCAGTCAGTTAAGCGTCTGACTTCAGCTCAGGTCATGATCTCATGGTTCGTGGGTTCAAGCCCCGCATCGGGCTCTGTGCTGACAGCTCAGAGCCTGGAGCCTGTTTCAGATTCTGTGTCTCCCTCTTTCTCTCACTCTCCCCTGCTCACGTTGTCTTTCTCTCTCAGAAATTTAAAAAAAAACAACATTAAAAAAAATATTCTAAATGTTTCTGCACACATCTTGCAGGAAACCCTGAAGAGTTTCAAGATACTTCAGATCATTACACCTTTAAAAAGATGCTGCCACGTGATGAGAGAAGGTTCAAGGCTGCAGACCTCGATGGTGATCAGATAGCCACTCGGGAGGAGTTCACCGCCTTTTTGCACCCTGAGGAGTTTGAGCATATGAAGGAAATTGTGGTTTTGGTAAGATAAAGAGCCTGAACTAGGAAAAGACCAGAGTGGAATCTGTACCAAAGTCTTGTCCCTTCTTCTAAAGAAAGAGCATTCTTCAGCCTGAGGGGAATTGGAGAAGAACTCTGAAGTAGAATACAATGGAATACTTGTCTACCCCCGTGAGTCAGGGCAGGCTAGGTGCTGTAACAAACAGCCCCAATCCTAGCCATGTAAAACAGAGCTTAGTTTTGCTTATGCCAAGTCCAGTGCAGATGGCCTGAGTCAGGTGGGCCTTCTGGGCACTTCTCCAAGTACTCTTAAGCTACTTATATCTTGTACTCTACCATCTTTTGGCTTCAAGGTCATCCTGGCAACAACCAGCTGGAAGACAAAGGAAAAGAGAAGGAATGAGGAGAAGGCAACAGTCTACCATTAGTGTTCTGGCCAGGAAATGAACCATCCTTACCTTTTATCTTCCACGGGCTGTTTCTAGAGATGACGAGGCAGGGAAATACAGTTTAGATGTGTGCCCGAAAAGAGCAGAAGGTTTTAGGGAGTAACTAGCTAGTCACTGTCCCATTTTGCACCCTTGAGGGAACTAGAAAAAGACTCTGAAATGGAATGCATGATTGTTAAACCATATAGAAACTTAAAATAAAACTGTGGCTGGAAGGATGCCCCTCTTCGGGCTGGGTTTTTGGAGGGTGAATGAGTCTGACCCTAGGCTTTGAGGGGTGCTTGTAAGGCCTCTGAGTATAGTTGCTATCCATAGTGGCTGGTAGGCTCCCAAATGTCTTCGTTTGCCATGACATCATTTCTTTCCTGGGTAGATTACCCAGGCCAGTTCTGACTGCTTTGATGCTGAGAAATAAGTGGCTAAAGTTTTTGTTCATAATCAGCTCTAGACCGTATTTTAGTTGTCAAGTTGGTAGATGGGGTCCACACTTCTTTCATTCTTCCTTCTCGTGACCACCATAACCCTGAGGACTGGGCAGTGGCTATAAGAATCATTTATTTTTACTACCCAACATCCATTTAGCGATACCTAATTTGCCAGAGGAGGATGAAGATGCGGGAATTGTCCACAAGAGGATTACATGCCTCTGGATTGGCTCTCTGCTCTCGGGTTGGCTATTTTCTTTAACCCAGGATATGCCTTTGAGTTGCTCTGATGGTGGACAGTAAATTCATTTAATTACTCACTGTAGCCATAAACCTAATTAAGAAGTCAAATGGACAAAACATAGAACATATACATTCAAAAGTCAAATATACTTTTATTTTTTAATTGGCCACTGTTTCATATTTTTATGACACCAATCCAGTGCTTATAGTCCAGTTAGCACTGGAATTTATTTTTTTGTGATTATCTAGTCTGGTGGTTCTCAAGCTGGGTTCCTCAGGTACCCCAGAGGCTGATCTGGCCGGATGGTAGAGATAGTTGGCCTGGCATGGCTTCTTCATAAAATCAGAGTCCCTCTGGGCTTATATGTACATTTTCATGTGAAGAGTGTTCTGCTGTTACAGTCAGGGATGGGGGAGGAGGAACCAAATCCACTGCCTATTTTTTTATAGATAAGAAACTAACGCCCAGGGAGGTAAAAAGATGAGCCAAAAGTTTCCAAGCATTTTCCACCAGAAAAGCCAGAAAAAGGAGGACAGTAGGTAAAATTCTCAGATTTACTTAGAGCACGTAGCCATCGTGCATTCTCTATTCCCCTCTGCTTCCTAGGAAACTCTGGAGGACATCGACAAGAATGGGGATGGGTTTCTGGATCAGGACGAGTATATTGGTGAGTGTGGCCTGGAGTCTTGCTCTGCTGTCCCATCTGGGCAACATCCTTCCACCCACATGTCCAGCTCGTCTCGTTCAGCAACAGCTGCAAGCCTGAAGTTGCCATTTTTGTGCCCTCCCACTGGGGAGGGATTTGTCCCACCAGCCCCCAGCGGTACAGTCTCAGGGAAGCAGAGCGGGCCCATGGCTCTGAGAGGTGCCCCCTCCACACTGTCTAGTTTTACCTTTGCAGAATGAGCGTGGGGATCCCACAGATTTACAGTTAGGCTAGAGTACAGACTGTGTCAGGGGAAGGACCCTGAAGTCACACTGGGGGTCAGTCTGTGGGGTCTAGAAGCGCTAAGTAGAAGGAGCTTTGTTACACACCCAGGTATCAGCAGAAAGGCGCTCCTTCTTAAAGAGGCACGTCGTTTTACAGAGCGCACAGTTGCCCCATGATTAGCCATTGTGTGCCTCTGGTTTTTATCCTTTGGTTGGGAGTACCGAACAAAATCAGCATTTTGTTCTGATGGGCTCTACTTTAAGCATCAAGAAGTGCCTTGTCAGGTACCTGAACACTGGTGGAGTGGGGATCAAATGAATGCACCCAGGTTAGAAGCTACCCAGCTGGTTAGAGGCCTCCCCAGCAGCCTTTAGGTCTCCCGCCATAAAGGACTGAGGCAGGCAACATGGCAGTTTCCATTCAAGTCTCCTCACTGCCGCTTCAGGGCTCTGGTACTTGGCTTCAGCAGCAGGCTATCTTGTCGCGATGGCTCTTCTGCTCCCAAATGTCAATAAAGTAAAGACTGGAAAGTCATTTGAGGGATGGGATGCATATCATTTTTGTACACATATTTAATAGAGGCGATTAATTACCTTGCAGCGTAAAATGAGAGCCCGAGTCGCCATCAGTCTCTGGTCTGGGGTTGTATCATTTTGCCACCCCAGGTAAAGGAACAAGTGCCTTCAGTAATGAAGAGCAAACTTTCTTCTAAAGATTAGAAATTATATCTGATCTGAAGGACTGAACGTGGTTCTCCGTCGGCCTGTGATAACAGACAGGTAGCTCTCACCACAGTAATTAAAGTGATCTTGGTGGCACTACCTTTGTGGAATAACACATGCTGACAGGCTCTTCGTCTGTGCAGGCCGCAGAGCCATCCTCCAGCCTGGTGCGTGTGTGAGGGACGGTTCAGAGCTGTGGACACCTCACCTTGACGGTGGTGATGGAATTAGACAGGAAAGGCTGACGGATTGAAATAAGCAATGTAGCACTTTTGATTAAAAGTGTGTGCTCTTCCTGGCCCTCCTGAACTCTGCATTGAAATGGTGCAAATTCAGGGGCAAAACTCTGAGTGGCTTTGCCTAAAAGAAACATTCCAGTCTTCACACTGGGCAGGGAGGGGGATGGGAGGCATTGTGCTTGAAAATACAGTTCTGAGCAGCTCGCAGTCAGAGAGGCCTGATGTGTGGACTTGTCCAGCAAGTGACTTCTTTTACAGAGGAGCCTTCTTTTCAGGGGAGAGGGAGTGGGAAACCGGGGGTGATGTGGTGCAGTGGGGAGAGCCCTGCACGTGGGAGTCCTGGCTTCTCCACTTACTAGCTGTGTGTCCCAGTGGGAGTCACGTAATCATGACAAGCCTCAGCCCTCCTCCTCCATAAAATGGGGACACATAGCACCCACGCTTGCAGGATTAGATGATGCCCAAGTTAGCTAAAAACTGTGACAGCTCTTTCTCAAAAACAGTCTGCAAATGTCTGTTGTGGGTCTACCTTGTGCTGAAACAAGAGTCTTACCTCTCTTTTCCTTTTATTCACTGCTGGCTCTTCTTTCTCCTGACATTCCCAGCTTGTGTTTCTGTTAAAGAGAAAACTGCCCACACAGTAGCCGTGTTGTCCAAGAAGATCTAGTGACTTAGCAAACAATGCATATAAACCTTGCCTTTTTCCTTTCCCTGCTATTTGGTAAAATAAGGACAATGATCCATCTTACAGAATTGTTATAAGGATGAAATAAAATGATCTATGAAAAAGCCCCTTGGAAATGATACAAGCAACGATAAGAATAAGTGATAAAAGGCCATGCGTCAGAAACATAGTGCCCCTGATCCTACATAGCCTCAAGCTCATACTAGCTGTGGGTTCTTGGGTTAAGGCTGTGCCTGTGTTTTTACCTATAAAGTGGGAATAATAACAACACCTACTTCATAAGATTATTAAGAAAATTAAATGAAAAAAGTATGTAAAATATTATAATATCTGGGCTGTAGAAAGTGCTTGATGTTGGTCCGGTTTTTCACTTAGAGTGCCAATTTGGGTTGTAGAGTGTATTCATAGAAAGTATCCTATTTAATCTTCATCATAACTCTATGATTTGTAAATTATTACCTCCATGTTACAGACAAGACAGTTTAAGACTCAGTCACTAAATTAAGTAACTTAATCCCAATCACTGAACTCAGTCATGAACCAGGATTCATCTCTGGTTCCTAAACTCACTTCTTTCTGTTCCACCAAGCAGCCTTCGTGGTGGATAGATACATCATTATGTCATTATCCCCAAGGAACTGCCCACCAGACATCTGGGTTAGCTCTCTTGATTGGTCATCATCCTTCCAGAAACTCAGGAGGTCAGGTTTTCTTTGACTTACATTCCCACTTGTCCTCATAACCAAGAACAACCTTCCCTTCTAGCGGATATGTTTTCCCATGAGGAGAACGGCCCTGAGCCAGACTGGGTTGTGTCAGAACGGGAGCAGTTTAATGAGTTCCGGGATCTGAACAAGGATGGGAAGTTGGACAAAGATGAGATTCGTCACTGGATCCTGCCTCAAGATTATGACCATGCTCAGGCCGAGGCCAGGCACCTGGTGTATGAGTCAGACAAAAACAAGGTATGTCACGTTCTTCTGGAATGGTTCCTTGAAGGGAAACAGTTTACATAAGATTGGTTCTGTTTGCTTCTGTAGTGATAGCATTTGGTCCGTGGCCCATGCAGCCGTGTCATTCTTGACCTACATTAGAGACTTGTAAACTTTAGCTAGACCTTGATTTAAAAAAAATTTTTTTTTAACGTTTATTTAGTTTTGAGAGAGAGAGGGAGAGATAGAGCATGAGTGGGGGAGGAGCAGAGATAGAGGGAGACACAGAATCCAAAGCAGGCTACAGGCTCCAAGATGTTGGAACAGAGCCAGATGCAGGGCTCAAACTCAGGAACCATGAGATCATGACGTGAGCCGAAGTCGGATGCCTAACCAACTGAGCCACCCACGTGCCCCTGGCCAAGACCTTAGTGACCCATAGTGAACTCATTAGGCCCAGATATTCCTGGATAGTCTGCTATGGACAACACACTTAACTCCCTCCCGTCTCCTGGGATTGCAGAACCAGTAACTTTGCTGTGGGCAGGGCATGGATTTAAGAGATAATACTCTGGGGGCGCCTGGGTGGCTTAGTCGGTTAAGCGTCCGACTTTCGCTCAGGTCATGATCTCGCGGTCCGTGGGTTCGAGCCCCGAGTCAGGCTCTGTGCTGACTGCCAGCTCGGAGCCTGGAGCCTGTTTCAGTCTGTGACTCCCTGTCTCTCTGACCCTCCCCTGCTCACGCTGTCTCTCTCTCTCTCTCTCTCTCTCTCTCTCTCTCAGCTAGAAATAAATAAAAATATTAACAAAAAGAGATAATACTCTGAGTTGCCCTCAGACAGATTTGTTCATTCAGCCAGTCAGTCCGCAGATAATTTATCACACATCTGTAATGTGTCAGGCACAAGGACGCCTGTCCCCTTATATCCTAGGCATCTTCCAGCAAGCTCTTACTGCTGGCTCTGATGCCCAGCACTTCAGTACCTCTTGATCAATATCCAAGTAAATAAACAGGACTAGAAAGAAGTCCTGTCTCTTCCCTGTTTGGTCACTGCTCCAAGTTCTTAGGACACAGTAGAGTTTTGCAGTCAAGCTATAAAAGGGAAATGGAATTCTCTGGGGCCTGTTTGGGGAATGTCAGCACTGAGTGTAGACATAACTTGATTCTAACTTCTGAATTGCTCGAGGACTTGCCTGATGTATTTGAGCACAGCGTGTAAGCCAGGAGGCTGTTCTGGTTTGGGTTTTGCAGGGCAACGTGATGGTGGCTGCCCGAGGTTCCCAGCAGCTTCTTCATTGTGCCCTGTAATATTTTAAATGTTGAAAATCCATGAAATTAATGGGAGCTTCATGCTGAACTATTACTCAGAGTTACCAGAGCTGCTGTGACAGAGGTCTTTCCTCTCTTGCAGGATGAAAAGCTAACTAAAGAGGAGATATTAGAGAACTGGAACATGTTCGTTGGAAGCCAAGCTACCAATTACGGGGAAGATCTCACAAAAAATCATGATGAGCTTTGATACTTACAGCAGACTGTTAGAGGCTTTCTTTTCATGTCCTGGATGGTTGCTACAGTTCTCATTTACAAAAAAAGCAAATTTATAACCCCAGATTGGGGTTAAAATTGTTTTTCATTCAGTATTTACTGGAAAATCATTACTGCTATTCTTTCAGTAAGACTTCTCCAAACACATTAAAACCTGGGTAAATTGCAATGCTGTATGGGGATACTTGCTAAAACACGATTTTTCAGCTTTTTCCATTAAGCGTAGACTAAAGGGGAAGACAGTTTGAAAGAGCCCCTATATTCAGAAGTTGGGTGGGTTGGGAGCAATATATGAAGCGACTGCTATGTATTTTAACTGCACATTTCTTGCATTTGCCACTGTTGAACGGCCAGTGAGAGAAAGTTCTGATGGAACTACGGTGGTGTCCTCCTGTGTAGGCTTATTTCACAGCACGTCTAATATACCAGATTCCTTCCTCTCGATTTTGTACTCTGAGCTGTCACTGTAAATGGTATATAAAACCTCCGTGCATTTTTCTGCACAGACCTGCTAATGTGCACAACAGATCCCTATCTTTGTGTTTTTTGTTTTTACATTAAGAAGCAATCACGAAGGATAATGTGAAAAAGAAAGGAATTTTAGAGGTAGGGAAACATGAATGTCAGGCATTCGAAGAGCTATAGGAAAATGATAAACACTTTATTATACTTGAGAACATTTTCTTGACATGTAAATGAGGTAGGTCTGATCTCTGAAGAAGTGAATAGAACTACAACCCATTTCCTCGCTGCTCACCAATAGGAAGGAGGCAGTGGGATCCCCAGGAAGTGCGGCTTCCGGAGCTCTGGAGTCTGCGCCGTCTGGTCCAGGTGAATCCGCGACCCATGCATCTGCCCCTGGGACTCTACATCGTGCAATTAGGACATGGTGATGCTCCAAGCCATTGGCTGAACTGGTAGAAACAACTTTTACTGGTTGAAATTTCACCTTATAAGTAGAAAGTGAACAAAATAAAGGATCCCGCTGAGGACTTTCTACTGTGTCTGTGGTGTTTGACCTCACATGTTCTATTTGTGACATTCTTACTCATATCGAATTAACAGTGGGATGGGATTACATGACTAAGATTATAAAGGTTCTGGGTTTTAATCCGATTACTGCAAGGTTTGGCATATACTCATTATTGAATCAGTCCATACTTCATTCTCTGCTAGTAAGGGCATCTGCAAGTCATGACAAGTGGTAAGTCTCTCTAAGACCTTACAGGGTCTGGTTCCTTCCTGTGTCAGCATCTCCCTGCTATTCTCCCCTGCACCTCCCATAGCTAACACCACTCACTTCCTGGTCCTTGAACACACCAAGTTCGTTCCCAGGTTAGGTCCTTTGCATTTGCCCCCCCCCCCCCTTCAGATTCAGAACATCCCTCTCCCATGTCCTTAGGGAATTCAAATGGTACATCCTCAATGGGGCTTTCCAGACTCCATCACTTACGGTGGTCACATCTGACTCCCTGTTTATATTTTGTCTCCTTTCTCCATCTTATTTTCTTCTCGGTATTGATTAACCACTTACGCCATCGTTTCCTAGGGTTGATGTACAAATGACCCCAAAGAGGAAGGCTTACAACAACAGAAACGTAGTCTCTCATGGTTCTGGAGGCCGGAGTCCAAAATAAAGGTGTGTCAGCAGGGCCATGTTTCCTCAGGAATAGAGGTCAGAATCCTTCCTTGCTGCTTCCAGAGTCTGCTGGCCCCACATGTTCCTTGGTTGTGGCTGTGCGGCTCCACTCTCTGCCTCCAACTTCTGGCCTTTTCTTCCTCTCCCTGTGTCTCCTCTGTATGACTTGTAAGGACACCTGTCATTGGATTTAGGGACCACCTCAATAATCCAAGATGATGTTCTCTCAAGATTCCTAACATCTGCAAAGACCATTTTTCCAAGGAAATCACATTCACAGGCTCCAGGGATTAGGAGGTAGACATAGCTTTTTCGGGGTCACCTTCAGCCAACTGCACTATTTTTGATATGCACTATGTTTTATATATATTTTGAACTGCACTATGTTCATGTTTGTATGTTGCCCATCTTCTCCAAGCTAGAATGTGAGAGCAACGGTCTCATCCATCTTATGTACTGCCGTTTCTCAGGACCTAGAACAGTAGTGCCTAGTTTACAATAAGTACTCTGTAGTTAGTTGCTGATGAATGAGAGGTAGTTCGCTTTAGTCAAAGAGAATATTCTTCGGGGGAAAAATGTGTAAATAATTTAAAAATATTAAACATTTGCTGAATGAGAAGTTCACTAATTTGCCTGACTCCACTAAGTGGCAGGGCTAGAACTCAGATCCAGGTGTTCTGGCTCCAAGTCTCCCCTGGGTAGCACTAACTTTTATGGCTCCAACCTTTGAATCTGATATATGTTGCCTTTATTTCTTTGCTCACCCACGGTGTCTGATTATATGGTCAGGAAATGAGAATAGCTCCTCTTACCCAGAAATAGGCTGGCAATTTTTTTTTTTAAAGCAATGAAAACCAGTCTTTTGAAAAATGAGAAAATAATATCTTGTAACCTAATTAGAAGCATAACACTTATAAAAGGTGCTAACATTATTTTTCCCCCAAAAGGGAATACTGGCTGATTTATTAAGTTATGCATAGTAAAATGTTAAATATATTTTGAGCACTAAATTTTTCCTTTCAAGTCAGTGCACATAAGAAGAGAACCCTCACAGAGACTAGTGCTTCTGGGGCTGAATTTAACACTATTTAAGGAAAGAAAACCTTAGCTAGGGGACATAACTGTTAACATGGTGATTTGTAAAGCCTTAGATTTCTAATAGGGTCTGACTGTTTCAAGGAAAACATATTTTGTTTCTAGGTAACATTTCAAGTCAGATTATGGACAAATGCTACAAAATTGATCTGTAATGGGAAATGCTGTAATGTCACAAAGCATTATTTGTATGTTTAATGTGACTGAAAGCATTAATTGCTAGGAGCCAAAATCTGTCCAAGCAAAACATGAACACACATTTTGTACCTCTTGTCTCGTACTTTAGGTTTTTGAATGAATTCAAGTGTAACAAAAATGCAGTTAGAGCAGCAACATCTAAAGGCTGTCTTCACCTGCTTGGATTATTGTAGTTGTTTCTTGTTAGCAAAGGCATGAATCACATCTCCTCAGGAGTGCCCGGCAAACCATAGCTACGTGGCTACTTGTTAGCCACCCGGCCAAAACATCTTGTGGAGTTCAGTGGTGAATGGCCGACTGGATGTTTTTAAGTCTTTCTAGATTGATTTTGCTATCTTTATGGTAAAATCTGGCTTCCTCCAAGCATCTGCAACTAAGATCTGGTTCTCTCTGGAGTCTTAAAACAAGTTTATAGTGCTAGGATTTCCCACAAAAAAACCAATGAGTGCTGTATTTGCTGCTTTGGCTCAGACTGAAGTATTAAAAATTTGAGCCGTGGAAAGACTGTCATTAGTAGTTAAACTCCTGCGATTTACATGAACGTGGAGCTATTTCCACAGAATCCATGTGCACTCTCAATTCTGGTCAGTTCCAGAGTCCGAGGCTGGCTAAATGTACCCTAGGAATAACACATCCCACTATCTCGTGTGTTTTCAGTACCTTTATCATTTTTCTCCTATAAAATGGAAACCAGTGTGTAAGTCCCAACGACGGCACGGGGAAGAACATAAATGTGAGGACTGGCTACTTTCCTATCTTGGAGGTACAAGCATTTCTTTTCTCCTAGAGTAGTAACTGTGTACCAACCGCTATGCCAAGTTCTCACACAATTCTCGTGGCACCCTCACAACAACCTGTGAGGCTGGTACTTGTAAGAAAGAGGGATAAGCTGGGTTATGCTGTGGTAACAAACAACCCTACCATCTCAGGGGGTTAAAGCAAGAGAGATTTAATTTTTGCATTTGCAAAGCTCACTCTAGGCCAATTGTGCATGGCCGTTGTGGTGTGGGGGGCTCTGCAGTGTGAGAGTCAGACACGGGCAAGCAAATGTGGTGACTCCTAACAGTGTCCCACGTCAGATCACGTTCTTCTAGCTAGAAATGGCAGAGCCAGAATACAAATCCAGGCTTCTCTTAATCACCCCACTATGTTGCCCCCTATTAAAGGGCCCTTTGGTGAATCTACCACTAATATTACTACAGTTTTAAAAACTGGTGGCAACGCCTGGTGTAATTTGAAACTTCACGAGAGGCAGAGTTGAAGGTAAGGAAAGATGGGTCCAAAGCCGTGACTGGATTGAGTTCTAATTCTGTGACACAGAAGTTCTGCGATCTCAGAAAGTCACCTTCCTCCTGAAAAGCCTGTTTTGACTGCACAACATGGACAATAATAATAATAATAATACCCAGGTCTCAGAGAAGTCACAAAGACGAGGTGAGATAATGTACACACAAGAACCACAAAGACTTGACACAGAAAATTTTTCCCAGTGACCTTCCTGAGCTGGTCAAATGTTAGAGGTCAGAGAGGTCATGCCTACAGACACTGGTTAATAGTCTTTCCTTCTTGCGTGAAGCGTTCTTAAAGCCTCAAGATCCATCTACTACTGGAGGGAATGGACTGAATAATGACAAAGGAATCACATTAGCACTGTTTTTATCTCGGTGAGGGCGTTCCAAAGCTCTGTGTATATGGCAGGTGTTCGAAACTCACTTCAAAAACAGATCCAAAAAGGGGCAGCTGGATGGCTCCATCAGTTAAGTGGCCGACTTCTCCTCAGGTCATGATTTCATGGTCCATGAGTTCAAGCCCCACATTGGGCTCTGTGCTGACAGCTCAGAGCCTGGAGCCTGCTTCAGATTCTCTGTCTCCCTCTCTCTTTGCCCCTCCCCTGCTCATGCTCTGTCTCTCAAAAATAAAATTAAATTAAATAAATAAACTTAAAAAGCAGATCAAAAGAGTCTCTGCACATTCATAAAAAACATCCAGAGACCCCACTGAAAGAGGTCACGCGGGGTCATGTTTTCAGAGGAAGAAACTGAGGCTCAGAAAGATTAAGCTTGTGGCTTTCCCTTCCACAGGACTGAGGTTAGACTAGAATCCCTTCCCCTACTCCAGCTGTTCACTTTAAAGCCTCAACAATTTCATCTGACAAATGGCAACAATAATCCTGACCTTCTAGAAGGTGAATAAGGATTGATCAAAGAAGTGCCTCTAAAGCACTTTGTGAAGGCAGTGCTCAGTAAATGGTAACTATTTTTATTGTTACACCTAAGTAGGGTCCTTACTTGTTTCTGCATCAAACATTGTATTTATTCATGATTACTTTTAGGCTTTAACCATGGCATTAGTGCAGGAGGTTGTGGATTTATCAGAACATTATTAGCGGCTTGTTTGTTGTTTTAAATATACAAAGAAAAGGTGGTGTTGTTTTTTGAAAGGTCACATCTTAAAAAAAAAAAAAGATGTCACATGGTCCTTAACTGTAAGAAGCTGAGATTTCACGAGTCATATCAGATCAGGGATCCCAGACCAGGGAAGTAGGGTGTCTGTGCTGCCAAGATACTGGTGGTAAAGGTGTTCACAGGGAGCACACCCGGGTGTCTGAGATGGACCCCCCACTGGAGGACACATGGCCAATGACTTCCACTCTGCAATCTTCCTTTTCCTCTTCTGAAAAAGGCGGTGAGAGTGGTACTGGCCCCACTGGGTGGCTGAGGGGGCTCAGGGAGACTGTGTCTGTGTAAAGCACTCTGCCCCTGGCCTGACACGAGCAGATGCTTGACCAGTGGTGCCAGGTGACTCTGTTACAAAAACTTGTAAGAAACTGACATTCTTTTCAAGGGTTAAAAAATTTGCTAAGGAATCAAAAGAAATTGTTTAGAGAATAATCTGAACTTTATTTTCTGACAGGCAAAATTCTACAGATGATTCACACTGAAGCCGGGCTCAGTAGCCTCAGAAGGCCCCTCCTGAAGTCTTCTGGAAGGCCCGTTGGCTTGCTGGTGGCTGGATTCACAAAGACATGGACGGAAGACCCAGTGGTGCAGGCTGAAGAGTCAAAATGGACCAGCTTGGGGTGGCCAAAGAAAAAGCCATCCCTGAGGTCCCAGTGATTTACAGAAGGCAGCTCCTTGGTCGTCTTAGGTGGAAACAGAGTGAGGCGGTAATACACGCTGGAGTGACCCACTTTCTCCACAGCCAAAGCAGCCACGGGGACCTGAGGAAAGCTGATGGGTTTGTGGAAGGTGCACTGATTGGTCACCATGAACCCCACCATGGGGGACGCCAGCAAGCCGGTTCTCAGGCCACAGTATCTAGAAGGTTGAATCATAATGCTTATTCCAGGACACTAGGAATGTGTGTGTCAGAGCAAAGGGCTCCAGCCTCAAAGGGATCCCACTGGCTAGCTGGGTTACCTGGGCAAGTTATTTCACTTCCCCGTAACAGAATATTCATAACCATACTATCTACCCCTGGGCTAACAGGGAGAATTAATGATGTGTGTCATTTAATACAATGTATTATTTAATACACAAGCAGTTTCTAGACCTAGTAAGCTCTCATTAAACATGGGCTGTTATTAGTGTTATCATTTCCATCTTATCCTTAATTCTTATTGTGAACAGGCAGGTACTTTTGTGTTAAATTGAGAGAGAAAACTCATTTATTATAGATAGTTACTGTGTGTTTTACATCTGCTATTAGGTTATAATCTCTTTAAAGGACAGTGGCTGTATCTTGTTTATTTTTTAAGTTTGTTGACTAGAAATGAGGCTGCACTCAAGATAGATTTGGTGGTTGAACAGAATGGGAGATAAAAGCATAATGCTGAGTTACACCTCAGAGGCCCATTTACGACTGAAACATTTTCCCCGCACCTACTGTCTTCCTTCCTTGAGAGAATTAACATTGAACATGAGAATTCATTGTAAGGGAACAATCAGGGGTTGTATAAAGGCTTGGCTACAAAGTCGTTCACTGAATCACTGTTACAGAAAGAAGCTACCAGTCTCTACCCAGGGAAGGCACAGTGAGTGCCTGTTACTAGCCCCCCTGGGCACCTGTTGATGTCACCCATTGTGACATTAGATAATGTTCATTTGATGACATGGAAAGCTGTTTGGTGAGAAAGATCAGGTTACAGAACAGCATGTACCATTTGATCTCATTGGTTGTACAAGGCCTATCGCTGGATGTACTTATTGCCTAGAAAAAACTTCGAAAGGATAGACTCCAAAATGTTTCCAGGAGTCCTCTAGCCATGTAATTTGGGATAACTTTTTTCTTCTTTTTGTTTGCATGAATTTTCCAGAATGAACATGATTTGCCTTTGAAGTAAGAAAAAAATATTTTTAAAAATGTCTGAATATGAATTTATTTTTTTAAAAAAAGCACTGGAGTGTTGAGCAGCTTGGAGAAGCAAAACTCCTTCAGCTCATTAGGATCCTCCCCCCTGAGGCGCCTGCATGGTTCAGTCCCGTTAAGCTTCCAACTTCGGCTCAGGTCATGATCTCAGAGTTCGTGGTTTGAGCCTTGCGTCAGGCTCTGAGCTGTCAGCACAGAGCCTGGAGCCTGCTTTGGATTCTGTGTCTGCCTCTCTCTTACACTCCCTGCTCAGGCTCTGTCTCTCTCTGTCTTTTAAAAAATAAATGTCAAAAAAAAATTGTTTTTTAAATATCCTTCCCCTGGCTACCTTTGCAGAGGAGGCCTCCCCAGGAACACCAGAAAGGGAAACGGGAAACACAGAAAGAAAAGCCTTGCCCTTTAGCGTGACTCGAAGATCCAGTGAAGATCTAATTCTTGCATTTTCAGACCCATGCTTCTTTCTTGCTATTGCTTTCCTATTTCTCTGCCGCCATTTTCATTCTTTTAGGACATTGATAGTAAAGAAATAGTGCCTCTTCCCACGGGGAAAGCAGTATTTCATGAGCTTCCTGTACCTCCAAGCCCAGCCACCGTAACTTTAAATAACTGAGAGGCAGAGGTACTCTGAAACAATATCATCTATGGGCACCTGGTCACCGGGTGTGCTGGGTGCTTTACATTTTATATTCGGTCTTTAAAACAACCCTGCAAGGCAGGTCTCATTTTCCCCATTTTACAAGAAAGAAAGTCAAGTGGAGAGGCTAAATAAATTTACCAAAGGCATGTGTGCAGTAAGTGGAGGCTCAGGCCCAAACTTCAGGCTCTGTCAGGCCAAAGTGCACGCTTTCTCCTCCATACTGGCTTACTAAGGTGGTGATGCTAAAATCTACTTTTGAGACCAGTGTGTGAATTGTATATTCTAAGTGTTTCTATGACTTTAAGCATTATATTTTCTTTGAGCACCTAGGTGGCTCAAATGGTTAAGCATCCAACTTCAGCTCAGGTTACGATCATGTGGTTCATGATTTCAAGTCCCACATTGGGCCCTGTGCTGACAGCTCAGAGCCTGGAGCCTGCTTCGGATTCTGTGTGTCTCTCTCTCTTTTCCTCCCCAGTTCTCATTGTCTCTCTCTTTCTTTCAAAAACCAATAAACATTTAAAAAAAAGAATTGCATTTTAAGTGTTGTCACATGTCAGCTTTATCATGTTTGGATAACAGACCTCCTGTTTGCAAGTTCATAACCCAGGCTGACTCAGTTGGTGGTAACAGCAGGGTACTCAGTGCGAAATTTTTCTATGCTTTTATCTTTTCTTTAGGTTTTAATTTTTATCAGAGTTTATATACATGTACATACTCTAAAAAGTCAAGTTGTTGCTCAAGGCTTATTCCAAAATATAATAGTTCTTTGACTGGTTATGCTATGGGTGATAGTTCATGTCTAGAAGTTCTTAGAATGAATTCATTCATTCAACAACCTCCACATCACACCTACCCTTTCTTAGATCCCTGAGGATAGGACACTTATGAAGAGAACTCCTGCCCCCCTGAGTTCTCAATGTGAGGAGACTGGGTGGGGGATGGGATGTGGCAGGCCTCATCTTCCCTTTGGCGAGAAGGGGCTGCTAGTCGTCTTCATTTCTGGGTCCCCTTCCACGCTTTCCTCCTCCTTTTTCTCTCCCTTCCTTCCTTTCCTTGGCACATTCTGTGCACTACTCGGCCCCAAGCATGTGCTAGGCATGCAGAGGAAGCAGGGAATATGGCAGACGGTGACTGTCCCTGCCCTCCCTCGTGCAGCCTGGGTCTTGAGGAGATGCCGTCATGATGCAGCAAGGCACGGGGGCTCTGCAAGCCTCTAGCGGGGGTCTGACTTGATCTTGGTGTCAGAGAAGACTTTCTCAGGAAGTGACAGTTACATGGGACATGAAGTAAAATAGCAACAATTCAAGTGAAGAGTAAGGGGAATAAGGGGCACCTGGGTGGCCCAGTCCATTAAACATCTGACTTCATCTCAGGTCATGATCTTATGGTGCATGAGTTCAAGCCCTGTGTCAGGCTCTGTGCTGACAGCCTGGAGCCTGGAGCCTGCTTCGGATCCTTTCTCTCTCTGCCACTCTACTGCTGTCTCTCTCTCTCTTTTTCTCTCTCTCAAAAATAAACAAACATTTAAACATTAAAAACAACAAAAAAAATATGGGGAAGAGTCCTCCTGGAGGAGGAATGGCATATGTGAGGGCTCAGAGGCCAGAGACGGTAGGGCACATCCAGAGATAATACAAGACCCAGGTGGTCAGAACACAGATTGCCAGAGGAGGCTGGGGAGGAGGCCAGAGCCAGATCGGAGAGGCTCTTGCTAAGGAATTTGGATTTTATCCTGGGCCAGTGGGAAGCCAATAAATGGGCTGTACACAGGGCAGAGACAAGATCAAGTTCATGTAGTTAAATGAGTATTGTGGCTTTGAATTGAGCAATGGGTTAGATGGACACAATAATATCTGCAGGAGAATAATTAGGCAACTACCACAGTCCTGGCAAATGATGATGTTGGGGATGGAAGACCCCCTTGGGTTCACCTCATACAGGGCTCTCCCACACTGGTGTGGCTCAGAATGCCCTAGGGAACCCATGGAGTAGCCAGGCCCTTACTATCATCCTAGACCTCCCGAATCAATCTACAACAAGCTAGGATGGTGACAGTGAGATGGAGCAAATGGAATGGAACCCAAAGAGATTTTGCACAAGTCTGATGACAAGTCAGAGTGAAAGAGACCAAAGGGCCCAGGATGGCTCCCAGTCTTAGGCACTTTCTGGAGATTTTATTTGTGGAAAGGGGGATCGTGGAGAGGCTGGGGGTGAAGGCACAGAAAGTGCTGGGCTCTATTTTGAATACTGTAGGTTGAGCTGAGATGCCCACAAGACTCTAGGATGAGGTGAACAGTAAGAATAATAATATCACGAATGTTTACTCGGCCCTGTACTAAGTGCCAGGTCTCCCATTAAGGACACAACTGGATTCTGTCTCCACGAGGCTTGTGGATATATGGGTCTGATGCTCAGAAGAGGTTCGGGCTGAGACATCATTTAATCTAAACTCAGGGTCAAGACAGGTAATGTAAAGGATTGAAACCGGATGGGTGTAACACACTCGGGTGTGGTGGGCCTGTGGTGAACCAGAAAGTAAATACCCAGCCTGACCCCACGCAAATTCAGGCCTTACAAAAATCCTGGGTGGACCCAATAAAACTCACGTGTGGCTACCCTAGATTTGTCTTTCTGGCCCCCAGTTTGTGTACTCTGGGGGAGGTGGTAATTAAGCCATGGGAGAGGGAGGGGTTTCCTAGAAGAAAACATAGAAGGGGATGAGCTCACATATGAAAACTGGCTTTGGCTAAGCTCCCAATTGGTGATTTCTTGGGGTGCAGCAAGACTGATGAAGCGTCTGCTTCTGATGCCGCCTAATCATTGTGTGAGGTGAATGCCGACCATCTATGCTTGCATATCCCTGACTGGGTGAGCTTTAGAATACAGGGATGTCGGGGATGGAAGACCCCTTGGGTTCACCCAGTACGGGGCTCTCCAACACTGGTGTGGCTCAGAATGTCCTAGGGAACCCATGAAACATGCAGGTCCCCAGTGTCATCCCAGACCTCCCGAATCAATCTGCAACGAGGGTTCCAGTCCTCTTGATTTTGACAAGCTCTTGGGTGATTCCAATGCACACACCTGGCATAGGAGTTGCATCTCTCCCCTTTGGGTAAGGGAAGAGCTCACTGGCACGCAGCTAGAAAGGAACATGGTCTGCCTACACTCTACTAGTCACCCTAGCCCGTCCTGGGGGTTCATTTACTGCCCAAACCCAGACTAAGACCCAGCCCAGGGTTGGGGACCAATGTGTCCTTGGTGTGTTCATGGCTCAGAATCAGATCAGCAATGCTTCTACACTGGCTTTTTACCTAATTCTAGTAACTAGATTCAGTCTCACCTCACTCCCCTCTTCTTAAGTTCCTGTCTCCTTCCTTGAGTCCATAACTAGATTCTACCTCAACCCCTGTGCTAAAGCTCTGTATTGATATCTCCCTGAGCTCTGGGAGCCCCTGGAGTGGGAGATCCATGCACCTGAGGAGCGTGGTGCTTTGGGTCTGTGTCAGAAGCTCCGCTGCTGTCTGAGCTCTGGAGAGAAGCATCTTTCAGATGGTAGGAGGCCAGTGGGCATATGGCACAGGCACACCTTTCAAGGGATGAGGCTATTTTTGTCACTCACTATAAATAGCAGAATAGGCCATAGCATGTGGTCAGTTACCTGGAATGCCAGAGTAGGATTCTGGCAAAAAGTCTCTCCCACACTCCCGAAACTAAGAATAAGCACAAGCTTGGCAGCATGTGCCCATGGCCATGCCAAGTCCTCAAGGAGCATCACATGGCAGCTGAAGGGGATGTCAGCTCTTGGAAATCTGTACAACGAGGCAAAATAGCCTGGGTGGTGTTAGTAGGTTATGTGGTTACTAGGGAAAACACATGCATTTAGAAATATAGACATGGGAAAAACACCTTAAATGTGAGCCTGTATCAAGTTAAAGGATTAAGACGATAAAGCTAACACTTAAGAATGTAGTGTGTGTCTTTCTATAAATAATTTATCTTCAGGCAAGCCTATTTGGATAGCGCCTTTATAGGATGATTTTGGACAACAGGGCTATTTGAAATTAATCGTATGCAAGCCATTCCTCCCGATAGTGGCTGGCATATGGAATACAGGGTAACAGCTAACATCTTTATTTTTATTTTTTGAGATCTAACATCTTTAGACCTGGGTTTGAATCATGGCCCCACTGCTGTGTCCGTGAGTCACTCAATGTCCCAGAACCTCTGCTTTCCTTATCTCTAAAATGGAGATGATAGGGGCACTTAGATGGCTCAGTCAGTTGAGTGTCCAACTCTTGGCCTTAGCTCAGGTCATGATCTCACAGTTTGGGAGTTCAAGCCCCTGGTCGAGCTGTGTGCTGATGGTGCAGAGCCTGCTTGATATTCTGTCTCTCCTCTCTGCCCCTTCCCTGTTTGTGCTCGTGCCCTCTCTCTCTCTGTCTCAGATAAATAAATAAACTTAAAAAATAAAAATAAAAAAATAAAATTGAGATAACAACACAATCCTGAGAGGATTTTCATGACAAATAAAGAGATGCATATTTTATTTGTCTTGGTTGATTTCTGGAACTTGAAGGTTTTTTGTTGTTAATGCTGCTTTTTTAGTTTTTGAACTTTGTAAAGAGTTTTGGCCTCTAATGATGGAAACTTAATTTGTCTTTGGGCCAAATTTTTCCTTTATTTAGGGAAGACTCTTTGTGTTAGGACCCTGGTAATCAACCGGAGTGGGGGCACTGGTGATCTCCCGGGGGGACTATCTATCAATGAAGACCTCTACATTGTTCCTTCCCGTGGATTCAGGGCAGCGGACATGAGAACCAGCCAAGCTGCAAGAAGGAAAGCACAAGTTGGATGAGGTCTGGAGATTGTTACAACTTTAGAGACTTCAAGGAAGAGCCAAAACATACTTCGAAGGGGAGAGAGGACGGGTCCAGCAACTGAGCCAGCGTAAGTTTGAGTCAATGTAATTTTCATAGTAAATCCTATAGAACTAAACTAACATTTACTGCATTGTTATAACAGACAGGAATTTACTCATGAGGCACAAAATCTTGCTTGGTGCCTTTGTGGCAGTGATGCAAGTACACCCATTGGTGGAGCTAATTCTCCTCAACTGAAACTGGTAAATCAATCTAGACTTCATCTTAAGTTTTTCTGACCTAACCACATCTCCGGGTCTGGTGCTGGTGGTATGGCAATGATCGGTTCTCTTCTCTAAAGGAGCTTACACTTATTTTTTTTTTTTAGTATTTTATTTATTTCGAAGAGAGAGATACACACAGCGTGAGCAGGGGAGGATCAGAGAGAGAGGGAGGTACAGAATCTGAAACAGGCTCTTGGCTCTGAGCTAGCTGTCAGCACAGAGCCCGATGCGGGGCTCAAACCCACGAACTGTGAGATCATGACCTGAGCCGAAGTCAGACGCTTAACCGACTGAGCCACCCAGGTGCCCCTAAAGGAGCTTATACTTAAAGAGAGACAATAATGAATATGTTGATACAAACTGGAGGTGAGTGTTCAGCAGGAGACGGACATGGCTGTATGAGACGCTATAACAGAGGAGTCTTCCCCTGGTGGAGGCAGGTGGGAGTGTAGAGCCTCTAAGGAACTGAAGGGAGGCCAATGAGGCCCCGTGGTGGGACCACAGGGCTAGAGGGGAGAATGGTAGTGGTGACATGGGATAGGAAGCATGGGCCCAACCATGTATAAATTGGATTGTAGCCCAATAGAGTGAGAAACCACTGTGGAAGTTTAAAGGGGAAGCAGGGTCATGGTCACTTCTTCATTTCAAGTGTAGTCATGTTGAGAAGGGACTGGGACAGACAAGACGGCATGAAGAAGTACCAGTGAGGAGATGATGAGAACAAGGCTGGGTGGCAGCAGTGGGATGAAAAGTCGTGGCTCCAGAGATATTCAGGGAGGGACTCCAAGGACCAAAACCTGGGCCTTCCTGGCCAATTGGCTTCTGGCCTCTCACAAAGGTCAGTGTTTGATAGTAACAGCCCTATAGCAAAAGCGGGGCCTCCTTCAACTACTTTCTAGTCTTTGGGGCTATTTTCCCACTTTCTAGCTGAGTATAATTTTAGGTCCAGATTGGGCACCTGGGTGGCTCAGTCAGTTAAGGGTCCAACTCAGGTGACAATCCCGCGGTTAATGGAATCATCCGAGCCCCATTGTGGGCTCCATGCAGAGCCTGCTTGGGATTCTCTCTCTCCTTCTCTCTCTGCCCCTCTTCTGCTTGCACGTGTGTTCTCTTTCTCAAAATGAATAAATAAATATTTTTTAAATATTTAGGTCGAGGTTTTTCAAGTACTTGAGGAAGAATATTATTCCAAACCTAAAGGAAATGACCATGCAAATAAATTCATTTGCAAACTTTTAAGCTGTTTTGTTTCCCTAAGGGATGAAAGGGATACTTTGAACAACAATGACCTGAAGAATACGGTGAGTTTTTCCTTTGGTTAGTTTCATGTGCTTTTTAGCACATACTGGCTTTAAAGGATAAATGATAGGCATAAATAATAAGAAAGATTCCTTAGGACTAAGGTCGAGGAAGACATGAGACTGAGCAAATATCTAAACAAGACTTTACCCCATGCTATGTTTATCTTGGCACTTGCCAATATAGTAAAAAATAAATGTAATATTTCTAAACCAGGTTGCCTATCTCCAAATATAAGAAGCTGATGTAATAAGCTGGTAAAAGCTCACATTAGGGAAATACCCAGACCCAGTGGGCTCAGATCATCACTGCTGCAATTTCCACAATGTATGCACTGGGTCCCTAAACTGAGCAAAACTAACGACAATCATCTGCTGTCAGAGCAAAACAATTTCTTCTCTACAGTGTTCTCACAGGAAGTTCATTCTGGTAAATCAGTGTCAAAATGACAAGAAAACCCAACATGTCTCAAGAGATACAACATATAACAAGCAAAATTCTCCAAATCCATGTTCAGAAGCTGAACGTTAAAGGGACTGATGAAAAATTCAAGACAAAATGAAGGACTTGTAACAGAATCATTAAAACATTTTGAATAAAAATTAGAAGACCGTGACATTATGCTCAATTAACAGGAAAACAACAGTCTTAAAGGGTAAATGTGGTAGATGATGATATGATTTTTTTGGACATCCAGAAGCCGAGTCAATCATTAAAGATGCCTCTGCAAGAGAGAGTAGGTAGAGAGAACTTTTAATCTACACACTAATGATATTGTAGCTGTCGTGTCTTTGTCTTTGCTGGGGTTGCTCATGCAGTGAGAGATTTCAAAGAAAGCATCTCTGAAGGGTTACTTTTCCATCGTCTAAGCCCTCAAGATCAGCGGGCCAGGGATGTAGTGCTCACTGACGCACCTGCTGAGAACAAGTGAGAGTAGAAGGGGAGGAGGTGAGTGATGCCTCCCTCCCCCCAACCTCGCCACCACAGCACTCAGTGAGGTCCCTAAAATCCAGCAGCTCACAACTAGTCATTACAGGAGACTGGGAAGAGTAGCAGTTGAAAAACCTATCTTAAATCCACCAGATAGCAGAAAAGCACTTAGAACACATGGAGAACAATCTACAACACATGGAGAGCAATCTAAATATACCAGAAATGACTCGCTGAGGGTTCTATCTAGAGGAGGCAGAGCTGCAGGAGACAGAGGATGGAGGATACAGATTTTTTCATTTTATTTATTTACTAGTTTTTTTAAATTTTTTTAAGTTTATTTATTTATTTTGAGAAAACAAGAGCATGAATGGGGGAGGGATNAGGCAGAGCTGCAGGAGACAGAGGATGGAGGATACAGATTTTTTCATTTTATTTATTTACTAGTTTTTTTAATTTTTTTAAGTTTATTTATTTATTTCGAGAAAACAAGAGCATGAATGGGGGAGGGATGGAGAGAGGGGGAGAAAGAGAATCCCAGGCAGGCTCCATGCTGTCAGCACAGAGCCTGACTCAGGGCTCGAGCTCACGAACAGCGATACCAAGACCTGAACCGAAATCAAGGGTTGGACACTTAACCGACTGAGACATCCAGGCNCACCACAGGGTACTGTTGGAAGTTGGAAAGAGGATAATGCAGGGGCCCCAGCTCCAAGGGCCCCCATTAGTCCATGCATGTGTGTGGCTTTAAAGCTTTTTTTGTCACTTGTTTCTTCATAGTACTTAATAATTACTTTTATGGCACATGCATGCACAATGTAGAAATAATAGAAAATATAGCTAAACACAAAGAAGAAAATTTAAATTACACTTTATCCCCTAACTCAGCAATGACCAGAATCAATCAAAAACACATCTTTCCAGACTGTTTTTTAGAAAAGGAGATTTTCGTGTTGTTTTTAATAAAACCATGATTGTACTACAATATGCTCTCTTTAATCAATTATACATCATGAACTTGTTTCCACATCAATACCTATATATTTTTTTAAGTTTGTTTATCTATTGTAAGAGAGAGAAAGAGGGGGGGGAGAGAGAGAGAGAGAGAGAGAGAGCACAAGCGGGGGAGGAGCAGAGAAAGAGGGATTCCCAAGCAGGCTCCACGAGCGGACTCCACACCTAGCATGGAGCCGAATGTGGGGCTTGATTCCGTGATCGTGAGATCATGACCTGAGCTGATACCAAGAGTTGGATGCTAAACCGACTGAGCCACCCAGGCACTCCTCAGTAAATATATTTCTTATCACTGTTTTAAATCACTGCCAAGTATGACCTCATAATATTTATGTAATCAATCCCCTGACAATTTAAAAAACTTTTTAGTCTTGAATTACTTAACTACTTAATGAAAAGTTTGCAAGAATAGTACAAAGGACTCCTGTATATCTTTTTAAAAAATTGTTTAATGTTTATTTTTGAGAGAGACAGAGACAGAGTGCAGGAAGGGGCGGTGCAGAGAGAGAGGGAGACACAGACTATGAAGCAATTTCCAGGAGCTGAGCTGTCAGCACAGAGCCCCAGATAGGGGATCTCACAAACTGTGAGATCATGATCTGAGCTGAAGTGAGAAGCTTAACCGGCTGAGCCACCCAGGCGCCCTTCCTGTATATCTTTTATACAGAATCAAACATCTGTAACACTTTGCCACATGTGCTTTATCACTACCTTCTATTACTTCTGAACTACTTGAGAGTGGGTTGTACATGGCATGGCAACTTCCCCCCAAATACACAGTTCCATATTTCCTAAAACAAGGGTAGTCTCTTCCGTAAGTTATCACACTCAGGANGGGAGGGGGGAGGGGAAGCAGGAGAAAGAAATTTCTTTTTTCCTGGTGCAGAACCTGATCCAGGCTCATTTATGACATTCAGTTGTCATCCTTTAACCGGGGACAGTCCTTTAATCTGGTCTTATCTTTTACGACATTGATATGTTTTGAAGAATATAGGCCAGTTATTGTACAGCATGACCCTTGATTTGGGTCTGTCCAGTGATTCCTCATGGTTGGCTTGAGGTTACGTGTTTTTGCTGGACGCTACGGAAGTACCGTTGGACCCTTCTCAGGCATCACGTCCAGGGGCCCATGCTGTCCACTTGCCTTTTCTCATCGATGTTAATTTTGATCACTTGATTATTTATTGTCCAGTTTTTCTACTGTATAGTTTTTCCCCCTTGTCTTTTTTTTTTTTTTTTGTCATGGGAAAATACACACAACACAAAATTTACCATTTTAACCATTTTTAGGTGTATGGTTCAGTAGCAGCAAATCTATTCACATTTTAGCAGCAAATCTATTCACATTTTGGTCTATAGTTTTTATTTTTCCTGTAACAAGTGCAGAGATATTGACATATCTTAGTCTCATTCTCAGCTACTGTCCTTAATAACCTTTCCATCCACCTTTTCTCTCCCTAGTTAGTATCCACCAATAATTTATGCCAAGAGTAAGGTCTTACATTAACTCCAGCCTTCCCCTTTGCCTTTCCCTCATTCCTGAGACATGCGTGGAAATTTCCACAGTCACTGGATCTGTATCTGGGTGAAGAAATACTCACCTGGATGATCTACAAGAACTCTTTCTGCACTGAACTGCTATAATTCTTCATAAAAATAGTTATCCCTTGTCTGGTATCATGTTTAGATCTTCAAACAATTCTTGGTTCTACTCTGAGCCAGACTCAAGGCTGGATGTAAAGAAATAAAAATGCATGAAGTGACAGAGCCTTTTCTTGAGCTGATGACATTTAGATGGGAGAGACACAAATGGTACTTACCGTGCAATGTGGTAAAGGCCACATGACACTCTGGGCATGAAGGTAGCTCCGAGATCACAGTAAGAATACAGAGAAGTGGCAAGCCTCACAGCTAGAGTCAAGACTCATGGAGGTGAGCAAGATATGCCTGTGGGGGCACAGGGAGTCAGGGGGTAGGGAGGAAGTGGGTTCCTGCATGTAAAATATCAGCAGGGAGCAGGGGAGATGAGGCTGGAGCGGAGGCAAGGCCAGAGCATGGAGTGCCTGGATGCAAGTCAGAGAGCTTAGACTTGATCCTGAAGATAATACAGTGTAAGCAGAAGATAACATAACAAACAAGGTTTGATGGGTCACACTGGAGGCAGCAGAGAGGACACGTCAGAGGGCAGCAAACCCAGAAGCAGCAGACAGTTAGTAGGATATTACAACGGTCTAGATGAGAAAAGAGCCTGGCCTAACGAAGAAAGTAGGGGTAAGAGTTGTGAGGAGACACCCGATTCAAGAAATACCTACAAGTACCTGAGTGTGGCAATGATGGTGAAGAAAGAATCAGAACTGAGTTTCAAGTTGAAAAGTTTGAAAGTTGAAAAAGTTTCCAATATTTCACAGAAAAAAAATAATCGTGAGCAATATTACTTCTCTTAAGATGAATCTCTATAACAACCCTGTCAGATAGATAGGGCCAATAACTATGATCCCCATTTTACAGATTATTAAACTGAGATGTGGAAAGTCAAAATGACTTGTAAAAGGTCACACAACTCTTCAATGGGACAGCAGAGATACCAGGTTCATTGTAGCACATGTACAAAAAGATGATATAAAAGTATTCGAAACGCTGGAACTGGAGAACCATATGCAACATAAAAAATATGAACTTGGATCCATATCTCACATCATATACAAAAATTAAAAAATGGATCACAGGTTAAAATTTAAGAGCTGAAACTTAAAGGGGCGCCTGGGTGGCTTAGTCGGTTAAGCGTCCGACTTCCGCTTCGGTCATGATCTAGCGGTTCGTGAGTTCGAGCCCCGTGTTGGGCTCTGTGCTGACTGCCAGCTCAGAGCCTGGAGCCTATTTCAGAGTCTGTATCTCCCTCTCTCTCTGACCCTCCCCTGCTCACGCCGTCTCTCTCTCTCCTAGAAATAAATAAAAATATTTAAAAAAAAAAAGAGCTGAAACTTAAAGGGGCGCCTGGGTGGCTTAGTCGGTTAAGCGTCCGACTTCCGCTTCGGTCATGATCTAGCGGTTCGTGAGTTCGAGCCCCGTGTTGGGCTCTGTGCTGACTGCCAGCTCAGAGCCTGGAGCCTATTTCAGAGTCTGTATCTCCCTCTCTCTCTGACCCTCCCCTGCTCACGCCGTCTCTCTCTCTCCTAGAAATAAATAAAAATATTTAAAAAAAAAAAGAGCTGAAACTTAAAGACTTACAGAAGAAAACACAGGAGAAAATCTGAGTGGCCATGGGTTTAGCAAATATTTTCTTAAATAGGACAGAAAAAGTACGAGCTATCAAGAAAAAAAATCAATGAACTGGACTTCACCAAAATTAGTATCTTTTGCTCTTTAAAACTCCCTAATACAAAAAATGAACAGGCAAGCCACAGACTAGGAGAAGATGTTGGACAAAGCTCTGCAACAATGGTCTTGGATCTAGAATATAAAGTACACTGACAACTCAACAATAAGAAGACACACACTATACTTTTAAAATGTGCAGAAGATTTGAACAGATACTCCACCAAACAAGACATATGAATGACAATCAACACATGAATGGCAAACAAGACATATGAATGGCAATAAACATGAAAAGATGTTCAATATCATTAGTCGTTAGGGAAATGATAATTAACAACCACAATGAGAAACCCACTACACACCCACTAGAATGACTAAAATTAAAGACAGACTATACAAAGTGGCAATGATGTGGAGGACTGGAAATCTCATGTATTGCTGATGGAAATGTAAAATGATACAACTGCTTGGGAAAATAACTTGTCAGTTTCCTGAAAAAAAAAAAAGAGTAAAAAATACATCTACCACATGACCCAGCCATTCCACCCTTAGGTAAGATTTACCAAGAGAAATAAAAGTATGCATGCACATAAATTCTTGTAGGTGAATATTTGTAGCAGCTTTATTTATAATAGCTGGAAACAACCCAAATGTCAGCCCACATGTCCACAAAGTGTGGAACATTCATATATAAGACTACTCATCAATAAAAAGGAATGAACACACAGCAATGTGGATGAAACTCAAAATAATTATGCTGAGTGAAAGAACCCAGACAGAGTACATGCTGTATGATTTCACTCACATAAATTTCCAGAATATGCAAACTAATCTCTAGTGAAAGAAAGTAGATCAGTGGATACCTGGGGTGGGGAGGATCAGGAAGCTTTGGGGTGATGTCCATTATCTCAATTGCAGTGATGGTTTCACAAGTGTGGAAATAGGCCAAAACTCATCAAATTGTATGCTTTAAATGTTTGTAGCTTATTTTATGCCAGTGATACTTCAATAAGGTCATTTAAAAAAATAATATAGGGGTGCCTGGGTGGCTCAGTCAGTTAAGCATCTGGCTTCGGCTCAGGTCATGATTTCATGGTTCGTGGGTTTGAGCCCCGCATAGGGCTCTGTGCTGACAGCTAGCTCAGAGCCTGAAGCCTGTTTTGGATTCTGTGTCTCCTTCTCTTTCTGAACTCCCCCTGCTCATGCTGTCTCTCTCTCTCTCTCTCTTTCTCTCTCTCTCTCTCAGAAATAAATAAAATATTTAAAAAAATAATATAGTGGAGGGACATATACCAATATCTTAGCAATAGCAAATATACTAATATCTTAGCAAAATCAGGCCCTGATTATGGGATTATGGGGTTATTAATGATGATCCCTTTCTTTTTTATCTTTTTCTGAATTTTCCAAATTGCCCAAAATGAGCATGTTATATTATCAAATCAAAAAAGCCACTTTAGCGGAAAAAGAAAGAATCAGGTGTACAGAGAAATTTGGGGGAAAGTAGAACTTTTTATTACAAACCTTATGACCATTGCTTACAAAAATCAAAGACGTGACACCTTCCAAATGACAAAGATCCTCTATTCTTTCAGAAGCTATGGTAGGCCAGAGAGGACTATGAGAGGGTTTTCTTTGTTCCACAAGAACAAAAATATCTAAATCTAAAGCAACCTATGGAGAAGGCACCATACTAACAAAGGTCTCCTTCAGCTGGACTGTCCAGCTTAAATGGTCTTTTTTCTTTTACAGTTTATTGTCAAGTTGGTTTCCATATAACACCCAGCGCTCATCCCAGCAAGTGCCCTCCTCCATGCCCATCACCCCCTTTCCCCTCTCCCCCTCCCCCATCAAACCTCAGTTTGTTCTCAGCATTCAAAAATCTCTCATAGTTTGCCTCCCTCCCTCTCCTGAACTATTTTTCCCTCTTCCCCTCCCCCATGGCCCTCTGTTAAGTTTCTCCGGTTCCACTTATGCGTGAAAACATATGGTATCTGTCCTTCTCTGCCTGACTTATTTCACTTAGCATAACACCCTCAGGTTCCATCCACGTTGCTACAAATGGCCAGATTTCATCCTTTCTCATTGCCAAGTAGTATTCCATTGTATAAATAAACCACATCTTCTTGATCCATTCATCAGTTCATGGACATTTAGGCTGTTTCCATCATTTGGCTATTGTTAAAAATGCTGCTATGAACATTGGGGTACATGTGCCCCCTATGCATCAGCACTTCTGTATCCCTTGGGTAAATTCCTAGCAGTGCTATTGCTGGGTCATAGGAGAGTTCTATTGTTAAGTTTTTTGAGGAACCTCCAACACTGTTTTCCAGAGGGGCTGCACCAGTTTACATTCCCACCAACAGTGTAGGAGGGTGCCTGTTTCTCCACTTCCTCGCCAGCATCTAGAGTCTCCTGATTTGTTCATTTTAGCCACTCTGACTGGCATTAGGTGATATCTCCGTGTGGTTTTGATTTGTATTTCCGTGATGATGAGTGATGCTGAGCATCGTTTCATGTGTCTGTTGGCCATCTGGATGTCCTCTTTGGAGAAGTGTCTGTTCATATCTTCTGCCCATTTCTTCACTGGATTATTTGTTTTTCGGGTGTGGAGTTTGGTGAGTTCTTTATAGACTTTGGATACTAGCCTTTTATCTGATATGTCATTTGCAACTATCTTTTCCCATTCTGTTGGTTGCCTTTAAATGTTTTTTGAATACACCAGTGGGGGACAGATTCAGGTAGCAAGGAAAAGAAAGAGACCATGCCAGGGAGCAACAGAAGGTGAATTTTTATGTGAAGCCATGACCCATCATTTCTGGAGTTCACCCAGGAGTATAAGGATTAAGGGATAATCCAACATAATTAGCAAGTAATCTACATTGTATATCCTTAAAAAGAATACATGCTGTAAAGCACAAGTTAGACCATGGAAAATGCTATTCCACATCTGACCAAATATAGTGAAGAATCATTTATCTGGGTTTCCACTCTCGGAAATATTTGCTAAATCTGTCTGTACTGGGCTTAGGATTCAAGTCTGAATTTTTATTAATAGTGAAAATAACAAGTTTTTAAAACTTTCAGGGAACATATTTCACTTACTTAGATGGTAAACAATTTTTTAAAGCCTTCAGTGCATTAATCATTTAGATAACAAGTATTGAGTCTTATCAGGTAATTTTTAAATGTTCATTTATTTAAAAAAAAAAGTCACTGTTAGCAGCTGTGCTATGTCCTAGGATATAAAGAAGCAAATACAACCCATATCCTCATGAAGCTCTTAATCCAAAGACTAAGAAATCTGTAAACAGTTGACATACAGCCCATCTGTGGCTTGGGAGAATAAGAAAGAAGTCAGAGAAGCTATCGAGGGGTGGTAACATTGAAGCAGGGTCTTGAAGGCTCTGTAGAAGTTCTCTGCTTAAGAAAAGAGAGACATTCTTAGCGGAGAGAACAGCACAAGGCAGGGAGGCTCAAAAAAAAAAGCTGAGTAATGTGGTAAATGGTGAGAGCTTCAGTGAGGGTTAAGAGTAGGGTCTCCTTGAAGAAGACAGGACTTGAATATGGAGGCCCTTTATCCCATGCTGGAGAGGTTCAGGCTTTATCCTACAGGGAATGAAGACGTGTGTTGGTTACAACTTTGAATTTTAACAGGAATGAATTCATTTAAAAGTGGGGGGGGGGGGGGAGGTGTCCTGTGTCTTTAGTGACTTCAAGGGCCTCATGCCGTCAGGCCTAGACAGAGGCTAGAATTGAGGGCTGGAAAGCTAGAAGAACTCTCCTCCACCTTGTGTCTTATTTTTTTATTTCTCTCTCACATCTATTTGATATTAGCCAGGGTTCTTTTGGCCATAACTGACAGAACTATAACTCAAAACAGTTCAAGCCCACAAGGGAATTTATTGGGATGGCTAGGCGTATGCTACGACATGAATGACTCTTAAAGACATTCGGTGTGCGAAATCAGCTATTCACAAATGTACAGACATTGTATGATTCCATTTATATGACGTACCTAGAGCTGTCAACTTCATAGAGACAGAAAGTAGAATGGTAGCTGCCAGGGGCTGAGGGGATGGTGGCGAGCTGCTGTTTAACAGTTTCAGCTTGGGAAGATGAAAAAGGTCTGAGATGGATGGATGGTGGTGATGGCCACTCAACAATGAGAAAGTATTTAATGCTACTGAACTGCACTTAAAAGTTGTTTAAATGGTAAATTTTATGTTCCATAAGTTAACACAATAAAAGTGGAGGAGGATGCTTAAGTGGCTCAGTCTGTTAAGCATCCTACTCTTGGCTTTGGCTCAGGTTGTGATCTCACAGTTTGTGAGTTCAAGCCCCGCATCCCTGCTTCGGATTCTCTCTCTACCTCTCTCTCTGCCCCTCTCCTGCTCACTAGCCCTGTCTCTCTGTCAAAATAAATAGATAAACTTTTTTTAAAAATCTTAGGACTCTAGGAGTAAACACAAGTTCAGACACTGCTAGATGCAGGGGTCCTCGGGACAGCATCGGGATCCTGATACTCTATTTCACTCTACTGTTTTCTGTGCTGGCTTCATTTTCAAAGGTGGAAGCAAAGATGGCCACTCTCAACTGAAATTGTCTGTGGAGCTAATGCCTACAGCCAGAAGGGAGCCTCTCATCTGAACGTTCCAGCAGGAGTTCACAGGGTGACCTGGCATGGGGCCATGGATGGCTTCTGAACCAGTCACCGTAGCCAAGGAGTAGAGTCCTCTGATTTGCCAAGCCTGGGTCATGTGTCCAAGCAAACATTGCCATCCCCTACCCAAGTTACACTTTCTCTCTAGCCAAGGGGTTTTATCCCCAATTCAAAGTCCTGGGGGAGAATCTGACTAGTGCAGCTTGTCCAATTAACTGTGATGGTGAGAATGGGGATAGTCCTAGGGACAATATGGCAGCTATAGGCCCATTTTTGTGAGTATAGGGGTAAGTTACAAGGGTTACTGGAGCAAGTGAGATACCTCAAGAGGTGTCTTTTACAAAAGATAACAGACAGTCTTTGCAGGAAAGTGGTGTGAGCGGCGTGTATGAAAATAGTCTGGCAGCTAAATAGTTGGAGCAGGAGAATTTGATGACATGAGGGTGAATCACGGGGCTGCTTCAGAAAGATGACTCTGAAATGTCTAGCTTAGGAAAATGGAAATATAGTGATATCGTCCACCAAGAATGAAACTGTAAAAGGAATATTTGGTTTGGGGTGGGGTAGGAAGAAAAGGATGATGAGTTTAGCTTCGGAAGTATTTCCTTCAGATGCCTATGGAACAGCCCCATGGAGAGGCTCTGCAGGCGTGGAAAATCGCGTCTTGGAACCCAAGAGAGAGCATGTATCTGGGGCCAGAGATGTGGGAATTGCTGGTATACAGATGGGTGTTCAAGTCATAAAGCATATGGGACTGCTCACGGAGAGCACTGAGTACAGACAGAAAAGAGAACAGACGGCAACACCCTGACAGATGCCCTCAGTGCCCTGTCCGTGGCTGCTCAGCGCTCACTGTTTTCAAATGTGCCAACAGCATCTTCCTAAAGCTCTCTTTCCCAGGGCTTGCTTTCAGGTTGAGCTTGCTGCAGACCAGAAGTGCCAGGGTTAACCGCCCTCAGCCAGTAACAGATGGGAGGCAGGACATAACTAGCCCAGCTTCCTCGCTGTGTGTCCCACTGCATCTCCCAGAGGTCTCCCTGGGATCGAGCCCACACTGCCCACGGAGGTCACCTCCCCCTTCATACTTGCCCTGGCTCCCTTCACTTCACTCTTCCACTTTTCTAGTCTACTTGCTTGTCCTGGCATCACCTCCCAAATAAACCACTTCCACCCAAACCTGCCTCAAGGTCAGCTTCTAGGAGAATCCACTGTAAGACATGGGCACACAAAGAAGAAAGCTCCAAGAAGAATAAGACTGGGGGTTCCAAGTGCTGTGAGGAAATCCAGGAGACAAATGATTTCCTAGGAGCAAGGAAGGAGAAAACGAGAGGGGAGGTGGGCTCCACTGGGAATAGTTGAGTTGCAACAGATCCAGGAGGAGGGCGCTGTTCCCAAACATCACAAGCCAAGTGTATCCGAATCCCTTCTCAGGCCTGCCTAGGCGCCCTCATACTACATCTCCATGTTAGAAATGAGAAAACTGAGGCTTGTCCAGAGTCACATAACTAGTGGACTGACAGCCATGAAATTCAAACATAAGTCTATTTGACTCTATAGCCTATCCATCGAGACTGCCTCATGAAGAAACCATGTATTTGGGTCAGAAGAACACAGGGAGTTTGGGAATGAGGCTTGGTTTGGAAACGGGCCAAAAGATGCATGGAGACATCCCAGATGGGTCAATACCCAGGTGATGGCCAGGCAGGCAGACCTATGGAAAGGGAAGGGAAGGCTGTGACTGAGGCACATGCACAGGTGCAGATTGGAGAGGTGGCTGGGAGCATTTGGACACAGAGGTGGGTGGGGGTGGGGAGCTTCCCATGTCAGTGATACAGCAGACTGCACATTTCACCTCATCAATGATGGTTTGTAACGATGAAGAAATTGTGAGTGCAAGCATCTATAATCCAAAATTAAATGGTTTTGTGATAGGAAATGGAGCATAGTTTTCAAGTAGTATCCAGTCAGAAATTAATAGGAGGTGCTGGACCATGGCTGGAAATAGTGCTAGTAGATTGGAAGGTACATTGCATCTGTGCTGATCTTACAGATTGGGAGGTAAGGAAGAAAGAAAGCAGAGGCGGGGGCGCCTCAGGGCCCATGCCTACTTTCTGGAAGAGCATGAGCAGCAGCAAATAGAATACCACTGTGGCAGCACCACTGCTACATGGGGCTCTTTGTGGTCTCCTGTAGCCAAAAGGCCCTGGCTGGAAGGGTTATCCCTGGGATCTAAACTTCACCCAAGTGCCTGCCTAGAGACAAGTGAGCCCTCTTCTCCTCAAGGCTCTTCCAGTTACACGTGAGAGAAAGTTCAAAAGGCTTAAGCAGAAAAGGAGAATTTATTGGCTTATGTAACTGGGACGTTTAGGAGTAGCCTCGGACACTAGGGATTGAAGCGATGTTCTCAGAAATTAGCCCTGTCCTGCCTTCCTATCTAACTCTGCTTCCGTTTGCTCCTGCAGACATGTCCTCCTGCAGCAAGGCTGTATCACCCCAGTTTAACACTCATCCAGAAAGGGGGGAGCTCCAGCCTGCCAACACATGAATTAAATCCTCACTGGTCCACCTTCGCTCATGTGCCCATCTCTGGTCCAGTCAGTGAGGTCAGGCAGATGGGCATCATGACCACCCAGGCCTGGTGTGGGGCTGCATTGGCAGCTTCGCCAGAACCACATGGAAGAACCAAGACCTTCTCACCAAGTAAGGGGGTGCTGCTACCTAAAGGAGGGAAGGGATGCTAGATAAATAGAAGCTAAAGTCCCTTAATTGGCAGAACTTTCCAGAAGACTCTCAGACCCAGAGCAATGGCTGATATCAAGGCTACAACTATTAAGAGGCCAGGGCTTTACTTCCTTGACAAGACAGCAAAGAGGGAAAAGTTAAGTACTGTGTGAAAGACAGTTCTGGTTGGTGCACACGCTGCCTCATCTCGTTTTTGTAACTATATCATCCTCATTTTACAGATGAGGAAATAGGATCAGAAGGTGAAGCAATGGCCCAAAGTCATCCAGCTAGTGGGCGTCAGAGCTGGTAAATGGAGGCACAGGTCTTCATCCTCTGGCAGTGAGGAAAATGTTGTTTCCCCTTCCCCTTCACTGTCAGAGCCCTACACATATCTTTCGTGACGCTTCAAGTGGATTTTCTTTGGGCTGTTTCCAAAGCTCAAGATGTGATGTCTCCTCTTTCATCTCTGATTTTGGGAGGGTGGGATGTGCCATGTCAGTGTCCTTGAACAGACACAGAAAGAAAGAAGCACATGGGGCAGGATGGTGTTGCTTACACTGCCAAAGTGGTCACTAGGTCCCTAACTGAATTAAGCAACACTCAGCCTGGGTTTCAGCTTCCCTGGTTCTTACACCTACTGTGACAAATAGCATGGACATTGCACAGTCAGTACATCAAGTGAAAAGTAAGAGATTGGAGTGAGTCCCAGCTTGTCCCTCATTCCTGCCTCTAATACTTGCTGGCTATATGACCTCTAACAAATAATCTCCATTCGCTTCAGTTTTCTCATCTGGAAAATGGGATCACACCTGTTTTAAAGATGCATTATCCTCATTCTAGTTATTTTGCCCATAATTTCTGTCCCTTTTGGCCATGGCGGACGAGGGACATATTTCTGACCCAAGGGAAGAAAAATCACTGATAAAAGAAGCCACTCGTGTTCTACAGAGAATTTCAACTAAAAACAGTAAGGCTGCTGCCAAACCAGTGGTGGGTGCTTCTGGTGAAGGGCCCTGGGTGAAGGGGTTGGCACAGGTTTCTGGGCCCAAGCATGAAAGAGATGAGCAGAGGAAGCCAGTCAAGAAAAAAAAGAGCTGTGAGGTAAACAGATAAGAGAGAAGCAGAATGAGAACAATGCCATGGCTCCTGAATGATAGAATACCAGGGGAGAGCCTGCCCTTGGCTCCTTTCTCCTTAGATTGAGTGACATTCAGTCTCTGTTCCGTCTGAAGTTTCCATTCCTTATAACAAAACAATATAGATCTGAACACTGAGAGGAGCAAAGGAGTGGGTGAGAGTTCTCATTTCTGACACATAGTACCCAAAACTTTAGTACAGTCCTTCCCTTGGACTTAATTGAGGGAGATTAAACTCCTTCACACTAGCCCCATGTGACTACAGCCAGGTCTGTATTTGGGTCATCTTCCCTTCTATTCCGGAAACCATGCCCAAACTAATTCGGCAAGATATACTGCACAATTAGTGTGCACCTCTTAGCCTTGGCTAATTACCTCTTTTATCAATTAAAAATATTTTCTCATTAAGCCAAGGAGTTGAGAGGGAGAAAGGAGTCTCCTCTGTTTCTAAAGCCTCTGAAAATCCAGCAAGATAATGTCACTGATTTGGTTAATTTCAGGTGCACATCAGGCCATTCAACCTAGGTGAATTTAATGACTCAGGACAGGTCGGGCGATGAATGTCTCTGTAAATCATTTATAATTGCAAGCATAAAAATTAAAAATCAGTCTGAAGAGCAAGATAACGTAATGCTAATGACGGAGAGCAGTAATCTGAAGATAGAGGTTCCCCACTTTAATCAGGCCCATTCGGATGACAGAGCACTAAGCCTCTAGGGGATTGTTCTGGAAACAAAAGACTAGGAACCTACTTCAGTCTTTAATGACTCACCATGATAAAAGAAATTAACTGAATTTTCATATTATAATTATAAAACTTAATAGGGAATCTTTTCCCCTTCATACTTTTTATTTTTCTCCTAGTCGAGATAAACCAACATACAGTCTATTCTCCTTACAAGGAAGACTTTAAAACGCCAGTTATGTTCAGCTATGTCATGTTGAAAGTCCATAGTTAATAAATTATGTCCAGGGAGAGGAGTTGCCATTGCTATAATGGAGACAGTTTCCAGAAGTCTTAAGAAACTAGAAAATTCTTTGCCTTATTTTCAGTGTCCCTGTAATATACCGTAGCCCTCCAAATCAGTCAGAATCAAGAACAGGGTGAGAAACAAAACATCAAATCCACCCCTTGGGAATATTTTCAAATCACAAATTAAACACCCTCCTTCCCTTGCCTTTTCTGCCTAGTGGATACCTAGTCATATTTCCAAGACTTGAATTCAGGTGGAACTTCTTCCAGGAAGCCTTCTTTGACCACCACCTCTCCTTCCTCTTTTTCCAGAACTTTCCCACTCTTTTCATCGGTCTTTCTTCTGGGTTTCCTCTGAACCTTGTACACAAACCCAACCCTGGACTTATCACACTGTGTTATAACATACAATATAGTAAGACTGCATTCTCTCCTACAAAACTATAATTTCTTTGAGAGGACACTGTCTGGGAGCCATGAGCAATTGACTCTGAACCCTTGGCACATCGTGGGCACTCAATAAATATTTGTCAGCTGACTGAGATTGACCTTAACTGTTAGCTAACCTGTAGGCTAACTGGAGGCTAAATTCAGGCTAATAGACCAGTGAGAGAAAAGTCAAGAAAANGGGGGGGTGGGGGGGGGGTGGGTTTTTTTTTTCCAGTAGATAAGCTTCTGTAAATAGACATACATGCACACACACAAATTCTTGCTCTTGATAATAAGAAAAAAAGTAGGTATTTTTATCTGGGAGTTTTAAATATTTCCAATAGCCCTTGATAAAATTACAGTCTTGGGGGTGCCTGAGTGGCTCAGTCAGTAAAGTATCTGACTTCAACTCAGGTCATGATATTGCAGTTTGTGGGTTCGAGCCCCATATCAGGCTCTGTGCTGACAGTGCAGAGCTAGCTTGGGATTCTCTCTCTTTCCTTCTCCTTCTGCCTCTTCCCCACTCACACTTTCTCTCTCACACAATTAAATAAATAAATTTTTAAAAAAATTTTTAAATAAAATTACAGTCTTTTCCTGAGCAGCTGGGATGATATTACTCCATATAATTTCCTCTCTGCATGAATTGTATATAGTCATATTGTGAAGTGAGTAAGAAATCTTTACCTGCAAGCAAAAGAAAGTGACTTCAATCAACTTAAGGGAAAAAACCAATATGTCAGGGCATATTTTGTTATTAGGACATGGAAATATGTCAGCAAAGCCAGGAGAAGGCACCTGGCCAGCTGGGCATCAGGAGGAATGGAAACGAGAACTGGGACATTACTTTATCCACAGGAGCTCTCTCTTTCTCTCATGGATCATATTCCCTTGGTCTCTTTCTCCCTCTATACAACTCAGTGTACGGCACAATCACCTGGAGGACTTGTGAAAATGCAGATTGCTGGGCTCCTCTCCAGAGTGGCCAAATCAGTAGGTCTGAGGAAGGGCCTGAGAATTTGCATTTTGCACCAGTTCCCAGGCAATGCTGCTGCTGCCAGTCTGAGCACCAACTTAGAGAGCCACTGCTCTATACCAATCAGTGCTTGGGGCAGGAAGATGGCCACCAGAGCTGCTACACTAGCAGGTCACGGCTCTAGCCACTAGGAGAGACTCACTCTGGTGCCACTGCCCATTTCCTGGGAGATAGAACTGACTGGCTTGGCTGCAGTGAGCTGTCTACCCTGGGCCCTCAGCTATAGCCAGACACATAGCTGATTGTGGACGTGCGGTGCAATTCTCAGGAAGCAGGAGCCAGGTAGACAATCCAGGGGGGCTGGCATACGACATGAAGAAGTCTTTCGTTTTTACTGGACCAATAGAAGCCCAGGTGCCTTTATCACAAGGAAATCTCAAGACTCAGGAAATGCACCCTCAACTGAAATAAAAATTGGAGTTGCTCTCACCTCTGCAAACAATAGCCCCTGTCAATGTAGACAGGCAGGAAGGAAGTGAGACTTACATCAGGCTGTGTGAGACACTCCAGCAGGGGGTGGGAGAGCTTGATCTGCAGCATTTTCTTCTTCTTCTTTTTTATAAATGTTTATTTGTTTATTTTGAGAGAGAGAGAGAGAGTAGGGGAGGGGCAGACGGAGAGAGGGAGAGAGAATCCAAAGCAGCCTCTGCACTGTCAGCACAGAGTCCACAGCACAGCCCCACTGTCATGTGGGGCTCAGACTCACAAACCTTGAGATCATCATGACCTGAGTCTAAACCAAGAGTCAAGTGCTTAACTGACTAAGGAGCCCCTAGAGCAGTGGTTCTTAACCAGGGAAGACTTTGCCACCCAGGGACATTTGGTAATTCCTGGAGACAGTTTTGTTTTTCACAACTTGGGTTGAGGGGATGAGGTGCTTCTGACAGCTAATGCGTAAAGGCCAGAGATGTTACTGAACATCCTATAATGCACAGGACAATCCCCACAACAAAGAATTTTCTGGCTCAAAATGTCAATAGGGTCAAGGTTGAGAAATCCTAGACTAGAGCCTATAGGATCCTCAAGAACAACAAACAAATAAACAAACAGAAACCTACAGCCTTTACATCCACAAAAGAGACTGCCGTGCTCTCACTGGTTGAATCCCAGTCCCACCAGCTCAGATTGGGGTCCTACACTGCTGCTTGCTGGCTGAGTGAACCTGGGTAAGCCGCAACATTTCTCAGCCTCAGTGTCCACATACATAAAATGAGATAATAGTGGTGTTGGAGGAAATTCAATGAGTTAATAGCTGTAAATAACTTAGTCCCATACCTGGTACATAGTAAGTACTCCTTATATGGTAATTACATACCAATACTCTTATTCTTATTCTTACTCTTATTCTTTTTCTTATTAATTTGTGAACGGAACTAAGGCTATTAACAGATATCTCAAAAGAAAGTTTGCAACCCAAGAGAAAGTGAGATGATACATTCAAAATACTAAAAGAAAAACAATTTTAACCAAGAATACTATACCTGGCAAAGCTGTCCTTCAGAAATAAAGAGAAAGACTTTCCACAAACAAAAAACAAAAAACAAAAAACGCTAAGGCAGTTCATAACCACTAGGCTTGCCTTACAAGAAATACTAAAAGGTGCTCTTCAAGCTGAAGTAGAAGGATGCTAATTAACATTATAGAGAGACAGCCCACATGTGGCCCCGTACTGACAGCTCAGATTCTGGAGCCTGCTTCAGATCTTGTGTCTCCCTCTCTCTCTGCCCTGCTCCAGCTCTGTCTCTCAAGAATAAATAAACATTTAAAAAGAAGCAAAAGTATAAAGTTTTCATATGCTATGGAAGTTAAGATGTTATTAGCTTAAAATAGAATATTATAAATATAAAATAATTTATGTAAGTCTTCTGGTGACAATAACAACAACAAAAAACCTTTAGCAGATAACAAAAGATTATGATAAAAAGGTTAAAGCATACCACCACATTAAAAAAAATAATCCTCAAACCACAAAGAAAGGCAGCAAGAGAGAAAGCAAGGTACAAATGATCTACAAAACACCTAACAAAATGGCAGTAGTATGTCCTTGACTATTCATGATCACTTTAAAAGTCAATGAATTAGGGGTGCCTGAGTGGCTCAGTTGGTTAAGCGTCCGACTTTGGCTCAGGTCATGATCTCGTGGTTTGTGGGTTTGAGCCCCGCATAGGGCTCTGTGCTGACAGCTAGCTCAGAGCCTGGAGTCTGCTTCGGATTCCGTGTCTCCCTCTCTCTCTGACCCTTCCCTGCTCACATTGTGTCTCTCTCTCTCTCTCTCTCTCTCTCATTCTCTCTCTCTCAGAAATTAAAAAAAATTTTTTTCTTTAAATTAAAAAAAATAAAAGTAAATAGATTAAATTCTCCTATCAAAAGACACAAAATGTTGAACAGGTTAAAAAACAAGATCCAGTATATGCTGCCTATCGAGACTCACTTTAGCTCTAAGGACATACAAAGACAGAGAGTGAAAAGATGGAAAAAGATATTTCAAGTAGACGATAACCAAAAGAAAGCAGTGGTACCAATTCTTCTATCAGAAAAAAATAGACTTTAAGCTAAACATGATTAAAAGAGACAAAAAAGTCATTACATAATGATAAAGGGGTCAATCCATCAAGAATATATAACAATTCTACATATTTATATGTATCCAACATCAGCACACCTAAATATAAAAAGCAAATACAGAACTAAAAAGAGAAATAAAGAGTAATAGGAGAACTTTAATACCCCATTCTTAGCAACAGGTAGATTATCCAAACAGAATCAATAAGAAACAATGGATCTGAACAACACTATAGACCAAATGGACCTAATAAACATATATGGAACATTCCATCCAACAGCAGCAGAATACACATTCTTCTCAAGTATATATGGAATATCTTTTAGGATAGATCATGTTGTAGTCTACAAAACAAGTCTCATCTTTTCTGACCCCATAGTATGAAGTTAGAAATTGGTAACAGGAGGAAAGTGAGAAAATTTTCATGGAAACACACTTTTGAACAACCAATGGATCAAAGAAGAAATCAAAAGAAAAATTTTAAAAAATTTTGAGACAAATGAAAATGAAAACACAACATGTCAAAATTTGTTGGATGCAGCGAAAGTAGTTCTAAAAGGGAAGTTTAAATTAAAAGAAAGATCTTAGATAAACATCTCCAGGGACTATAAGAACAAGAACAAGCTAGGCCCAAAATTAGCAGAAAGAAGGAAATAACAAAACTTAGAGCAGAAGTCGTTCAAATAAAAAATAGGAAAAAAAGGGAAAAGATTAACAGCACAAATGAAAACTAGTAAAGGAATTCAGTAAAATTGCAGGATATGAAAATTAACATACAAAATCAGTTGAATTTGTATAAACTAACAAGGAACTATCAGAAGAAGAAATAAGGAAAACAATAAAAAATGATAAAATAATTAGGAATAAATTTAACCAAAAAGGTGAAAGATCAACACTGAATATACTGCACGGATTGGAAGAGTTAATATTATTACAGTATGCATATTGCCCAAAGTCATCTCTATGCAGACCTTCTCAAAATGATTTCACGAATATGACAACAAAGTACAAGCAACAAAACCAAACATAAACAAGTAGGGCTACATCAAACTATCAAACTAAAAAAAAAAATCAACAAAATGAAAAGAGAACCTGGAAAATATTTGCAAACCACATTATCTAATAAGGACTAAATATCCAAAATATATAAAGAACTCTTTCAACTCAATAGCAAAACAAACAGAAAAAAAAAAAACCCAAAACAAAAACCCCAAACAATTGATTAAAAAATGAGCAGATGCTATGCATAGACATTTTTCCAAAGAAAACATGCAGGTGGCCAACAGGTACATGGAAAGGTGTTCAACATCACTGATTATCAGGGAAATGCAAATTAAAGCCATACTGAAATATCACCCATACCCATGAGAATGGCTATTATCAAAAAGATAAGAAAACAAGTGCTGGTGAGAATATGAAGAAAAGAAAACCCTTGTGCGCTTTTGGAGGAAATGTATTCGTACAGCCACCAAGGAAAAAATATGGAGTTTCCTCAAAAAAATATTGATATGGGGCACCTGGCTGACTCAGTCAGTTAGGCGTCTGACTTTGGCTCAGGTCATGATCTTACCGTTTGTGAGTTTAAGCCCCGCATCAGGCTCTGTGCTGACAGTGCAGAGCTTGGAGCCTGTTTCTGATTTGTCATTCTCTCTGTCCTCCTCCTTGCTCACACTCTGACTCTCTCTCTCTCTCTCTCTCTCAAAAACACATAAACATTAAAAAAAATTTTTTTTAATTAATATAGAACTACTATGTGATCCAGCAATTCCACTTTGGGTATTTATCTGAAGGCAATTAAAACACTAGCTTGAAAAGGTAAATTCATCCCCATGTTCACTGCAGCATTATTGATAATAGCTGAGATATGCAGACAATCTAAGTGTCCATTGATGAATAGATTAAAAAAATGTAGTATGTATATGTAGTGGAATATTATTCGGCTATAAAAAGGCAATTTTGCCATTTGCAACAACCCTCAAGGTTAATCCGTGTTGTTGCATGGGGATGCATTAATTTTTTCAAGTTAGTGTAAGTGAAATAAGTCAGAGAAAGAAAAACAAATACCATATGATCTCATTTTATATGAAATCTAAAGAAACTGAACCCCTAAGAGCAGAGGGCAGGTTAATGGTTGCCAGAGGAGGAAAGCAGGAGAAATGGGTGAAGATGGTCAAAGGACATCAACTTCTAATGATAAGATGAATAGGTTCTAGAGATATAATGTACATAACAGTGACTATAGTTTACAATATTATATATTAGAAAGCTGCTAATAGTGTAGGTCTTTGATTTAAACGTTTATTTATTTTAAGAGAGAGTGTGGGGGAGGGGCAGGGAGAGGGAGAGAGAGAATCCCAAGCAGGCTCAGTGCTGTCAGTTCAGAGCCTGACACAGGGCTTAAACTCACTAACTGTGAGGTCATAACCTGAATCGAAATCTAGAGTCGGACACTCAGCTAACTGAGCTACTCAGGCACCCCACTAACAGTGTAGATCTTAAAGTTCTCATGTCAAAAATTATAACTGTGAAGTGATAGAGGTGTTAAATAACCTTATTGTGATTATCGTTTAGCAATATGTACAAATATCAAATCATTGCACTGTAAACTTCAAATTACATGATGTTATTTGCCATTTCTATATCAATAAAGCTGAAAAAATCTAATATTAAAGAAAAGAGGTTAAGCTTTTCTAAAAACAAATCAATGGGGTGGGAGGAGGCTCTCATTTTTAGAAAAGAGACACTAGACCTTGTGAGCGGCATCATTCTGCATTCTCTCTGCATCTCACAGCAAAGTGTCCTTATGTTGGCACTTTTCATACTGAATTAAGGAAAGTGAATATTAATCTGAGCTGATACTAATCACCCATGACAGAAAATTCCCACTCTGATCAAACTTTCATAACATATTAGGAGTAAAAAGCCCTCTCCTGCCTCTCACAGGTCAATTTCCACACTGCCTATAAGCGTATGGTAGTAACAAGCATCTGTCCATCTGCAAAAGGCTCCTTATCATAGGTCAGTGGCAATGTGAAAACTGAGACTACAATTGAAATGTTACATGGCCAAGTGACAAGTCCAGCCTCCATCAAAGTGGACAGTAGTATCCAGTGTTCCCTCGATTCTCCAGAATGCCAGCATAAAGCTCTGCCCACAAAGATGCCACATTGGGAGAACATTACATTTTGAAACTTTTGAGTTGAAAAGACCTTAGGAGTCTTCTAATCTAATTCTCTCACTTTTTTTTCAATTCTATCACTTTTGAGCTATCAGTTCAGGAAAAGGACTCCTGGAATTTATCTCACCACAAGATATTAAATCTGCAGAAACTGGACATTAGCTAGAGAAGAGGAATAATCTGAAAGTGTTTGCCTTCTAACGCAATTAGAATGCAATTAGGGGCCCAAATCTAGCTGGACCTTGTGGTGTCTTATTTTTACTTAGTCTTGATCCAATCTAGTACTCTGTCATTTAATGGGTTAGTTCCATTTCTTGTGATTATGGAATTGTTTCTGCCTTCATAATTTGTTTCTTCCATTAGCTGATCCATTTTCCTGACTTCTTATCTCCTTTCTTTCTCTGGCATGTTTTCGATTGACAAACTTTTTAATAATTCCTCTTATTTATTCAGTTGGTTTAAAAGCAGCAGATTCTGGGGCAAGAAGACGGAGAAGTAGGGAGCTGCTACATTTCACTTGCCCCCATCTCTCAAACGGAGAAGGCCTGAAGCCATAGGAACCCTTACATAACCTCAGGAGTTTGGGAGGAAAAGGAGACAGACTCCGCTGAGAAAACAAGCTTATAGGTGCGTGAGTGCGAACTGGGGAAGAAAAACAGGCCAGACCCAGAGACACAGAGGGAGAGGAGGGATCCCCCCCTTGTGGGAAGCCATGGTGAGTTGAGGGGAAAAGAAAGAGTGGCTGAAACTGCTCAAGGAACTGTCCCTGTCCCTGGAGAAGAGAAAAACCTATGCTCGGGACACAGAGTGATCCGGTTCCCAGCTGTGGTGCTAACTTTGAGCTGGACGCTCTGGTCCCAGGCGACGCCAGGAGAAGCTGCTCCTCTGCTCTCCAGCTCGATCCGAGGGGAAGCGGTGCTTCTTAAGCTGTTCCGCCGCTCTCCCTGCTCGGCTCCATCCCCAGTGGGGAAGCGGCAGGCTTGAAACTGCTCAGAAGGACTCGGCCTGAGGGCTTATATTTTGAGCTATATCAATAAAGTATGCGGACTAAGATCTGGAAATGAGGCGTGGCTTGGGACATAGAATAAAGCCCACCTTGGCTACGCCCATGGCACAGGGAGATGGGACCCAAAAGAGTGAGTTGCAACACTTGGTTCTAGGAGGGACTGGGGCACCGCCATTTTTCTCCCCACAACCACCAGGGCGGGACCTCAGGGAGCAGCCCTCAGGAAGCAGGGGAGGCTAAGACCTGCCTACACCAAACCATGCCCATCTCCCGCTAGGGAGCTGCCTTTTTTTTTTTTTTTACCAGAACCTGGGGCAAGACCAACAAGGATGCACTGCCATGATTAATTCTAGATCAGTTCTTTCTATTCAGATATATTTTCCCTTGTCTCATTCGTACCCCTCCCTTCTGCAGGACTGGGCACTCTGGCCATTGGTTTGTTTAAACAGTCACATTTAATTCATTCTCTAGATGCATATTCTACACCTCCACTGCTACCTTTCTATCTCTCTATCTCTGGAGTAATCAGACTATATAGTTTCTCTGAGTAACATTATCTTCGTTTCCTTCTCCTCACCTCTTACCATATTTTCCTCTTTCTCTCTCTGAATTAAGCCTTTTAGTCTCTCTGCCTGGTCATTGTCCAATTTCTCTTCCTCCCTGCCCTGTCGTTTCTCTCTTTGTATATGCTCTTCCATCAGCATTGCATAAACCCGGCACTTTATTTTTAGCTGGGAATTCTAATTCTATGCTTTTAGATTGTCCTTTTTCTTTTGGGTTTTTTTCTCTTTTTTCTTTTCTTTTCTTTTTTTAATTTTTATTATTTGTTTTTCCTCCTTTTTTTCCATCTTTTTTTAATATTTTTCTTTCTCCCTTTTGGTTTGCTTGTTTGTTGGATTTGTCTGTGCGTTTGTGTGCCTTTATTATCTGTGTGTTTGTCTGTCTGTTTTCTTTTCCCGGGCTACCTCAAGAAGCAAGCCAAAGTACACATGGTGGAGAGTCCCAAATACCACTATGAGTAGGGAAATAAAATAACCAAACTCTTAACAAGAGAGACAAAGAGACACCATTCAAAGAACACTTCCTGAACGGACAGTCCTTGGACAGTCAAAGAGCCTTTTTTAATACAGCAGTATTCACAGGTGCAGAGTGCATAACTAGCTTTTAAAACTAACAAGAGACAGAAAGCTAGCCAAAATGATGGAACAGAAGAACTCTCCTCTAAATAAATTCCAGGAAGAAATAGCAGCTAAAAAAAAAATGCTGAAAACAGATATAAGCAACATAACTGAACAAGAATTTAGAAGAGTAGTCATACAATTAATGCTGAGCTTGAAAAAGGCATGGAATACATCAGAGAAACTGTTGTTACAAAGACTATGGAGCTTAAAAAATAATTATGATGAATTAAACATGCTATAAATAAGGTGCATAATAAAATGGAGGCATCCAATGCACAGATTGAAGAGGCAGAGAGGAGAAAAGGGGATTTAGAAGACACAATTATAGAAAAAGAGGAATCCAAGAAAAAGAGAGATAAACTGATCCAGGAACNGTGCAGAGTGCATAACTAGCTTTTAAAACTAACAAGAGACAGAAAGCTAGCCAAAATGATGGAACAGAAGAACTCTCCTCTAAATAAATTCCAGGAAGAAATAGCAGCTAAAAAAAAAATGCTGAAAACAGATATAAGCAACATAACTGAACAAGAATTTAGAAGAGTAGTCATACAATTAATGCTGAGCTTGAAAAAGGCATGGAATACATCAGAGAAACTGTTGTTACAAAGACTATGGAGCTTAAAAAATAATTATGATGAATTAAACATGCTATAAATAAGGTGCATAATAAAATGGAGGCATCCAATGCACAGATTGAAGAGGCAGAGAGGAGAAAAGGGGATTTAGAAGACACAATTATAGAAAAAGAGGAATCCAAGAAAAAGAGAGATAAACTGATCCAGGAACACGAAAGGAGAGTTCGAGAGCTGAGTGATACAATCAAAAGGAACAATATCCATATCATAGGAATTCCAGAAGAGGAAGAAAGAGGGAAAGGTGCTGAAGGAATACTTGAACAAATTATAGCTGAGAACTTCTCCAATCTGGGGAAGGAAACAGACATTGAAATCCAAGAGGCACAGAGAACTCCCCTCAGACATAACTTGAATCAATCTTCTGCATGACATATCATAGTGAAACTGGCAAAATATAAGGACAAAGAGAGAATTTTGAAAACAGCTAGGGAGAAAAGGGCCCTAACATACAAAGGGAAACCTATCAGAGTGGTGACACACCTATCTACTAAAACTTGGCAGGCCAGAAAGGAATGGCAGGAAATCTTCCATGTGATGAACAGAAAAAATATGCAGCCAAGAATCCTCTATCCAGCAAGCTTGTCATTCAGAATAGAAGGAGAGATAAAAGTCTTCCCAAATAAACAAAAATTGAAAGAATTCATCACCACTAAACCAGCCCTATAAGAAATCCTGAGGGGGACTCTCTGAGGGAAATGTTGCAAGGAATGCAAGGTACCAGAGACACCACCACAAGTATGAATCCCACAAACGACACAGTGACTCTAAACCCATATATTACAATAATAACACTGAATGTAAATGGACTAAATACTCCAATCAAAAGACATAGGGTAGCAGAATGGATAAAATAAAAACCAAAATCCATCTATTTGCTGTCTACAAGAAACTCATTTTAGATCTGAGGACACCTTCAGATTGAAAGTAAGTGTATGGAGAAATATACATCATGCTACTGGAAGTCAAAAGAAAGCTGGAGTAGCTATAGTTATAGCAGACAAACTGGACTTTAAAGTAAAGGCAGTAACGGGGCACCTGGGTAGTACAGTTGGTTGGCTCAGGTCATGATCTCACTGTTGTGGGTTCGAGCCCTGCATCAGACTCTGTGCTGACAGCTCAGAGCCTGGAGCCTGCGTCAGATTCTGTGTTTCCCTCTCTCTCTGCCCCTCCCCTGCTCATGCTCTGTCTCTCAAAAAATAAAATAAAATGTCTCTCTCTCAGAAATAAATAAAAAACATTAAAAAATTTTAAAGAACAAATGGGCCAATCAGACAATTAGAGAAGAAATTTAAAAATATATGGAAACAAATGAAAATGACAATACAACAATTCAAACTCTATGGGATGTGGCAAAGGTAGTCCTAATAGGAAAGTACATTGCTCTTCAGTCCTACTTCAAGAAATTAGAAAAAGTACCAGTACAAAATCTAACAATGCACCTAAAGGAACTAGAAGGAGGGCAACAGGAGCACCCCAAACCCAGTAGGAGAAGAGAAATAATAAAAATCATGGCAGAAATAAACAATACAGAATCCAAAAATCAGTTGAACAGATCAATGAAACCAAGAGTTGGTTTTTTGAAAACATAAACAAAAGTGACAAACCTCTAGCCAGGCTTCTCAAAAATAAAAGAGAGAGCACCCAAATAGACTAAATCATGAATGAAAATGGACTTATTACAACCAATCCCTCAGAAATACAAGCAATTATCAGGGAATACTATGAAAAATTATATGCCAACAAACTGTTGGCAACAAAAATTATATCCTAAACACACACTCACTACCAAAATTCACATGGGAAGAGATAAAAAATCTGAACAGACCCATAACGAGTGAAGACATTGACTCGATTATCAAAAATCTCCCAACAAATAAGAGCCCTGAGCCAGATGGCTTCCCTAGGGAATTCTACGAGACATTTAAATCAGAGTTAATACCCATTCTTCTCAAGCTATTCTGAAAAATAGAAATAAAAGGAACACTTCCAGACTCATTCTATGAAGCCAGCATCACTTTGATTCCCAAGCCAGACAGAGACCCAGCAAAAAAAAAGAGAACTACAGCCCAATATCCTTGATGAATACGGACGCAAAAATCCTCAACAATATGCTTGCAAATCAAATGCAACAGCACATAAAAAGAATTATCTACCATGATCAAGTGGAATTCATTCCTGGGTTACAGGGCTGGTTCAATATTTACAAATCAATCAATGTTATACATCACATTAACAAAAGAAAAGAAAAAAAAATATGATCCTGTTGATAGATGCAGAAAAAGCACTTGACAAAATACAGCATCCCTTCTTAATAAAGACCCTTGAGAAAGTCGGGATAGAAGGAACTTACTTAAACCTCATAAAAGCCATTTATGAGAAGCCCTCAGCTAACATCATCCTCAATGGGGAAAAACTGAGAGCTTTCCTCCTGAAATCAGGAGTGGACCCAAAAGTATACAGCCAACTGATCTTTGACAAAGCAGGAAAGAATATCCAATGGAAAAAAGACAGCCTCTTTAACAGATGGTGCTGGGAGAACTGGACAGCAACATGCAGAAGAATGAAACTAGATCATTTTCTCACACCATGCACAAAAATAAACTCAAAATGGATAAAGGACCTGAATGTGAGACAGGAAACCATAAAAACCCTAGAGGAGAAAGCAGGAAACAACCTCCTTGACCTCAACCACAGCAACTTCTTACTTGACACACCCCCAAAGGCAAGGGAATCAAGAGCAAAAATGAACTACTGGAACCTCATCAAGATTAAAAGCTCTGCACGACAAAGGAAACAATCAATAAAACTAATCAGCAACTGATGGAATGGGAAAAGATAGTTGCAAATGACATATCAGATAAAGGGCTAGTTTCCAAAATCTATAAGGAACTCACCAAACTCCACACCCGAAAAACAAATAATCCAGTGAAGAAGTGCACAGAAGACATGAACAGACATGTTCATGTTGGCCAGATGGCCAACAGACACATGAAATGATGCTCAGCGTCACTCATCATCAGGGAAATACAAATCAAAACCACACTGAGATATCACCTCATGCTGGTAAGAGGAGACTCCAAATGCTGGCGAGGATGTGGAAAAACAGGAACCCTCCTACATTGTTGGGGGGAATGTAATGTTGGGTGCAGCCCCTCTGGAAAACAGTGTGGAGGTTCCTCAAAAAATTAACAATAGAACTCCCCTATGACCCAGCAATAGCACTGCTAGGAATTTACCCAAGGGATACAGGAGTGCTGATGCATAGGGGCACATGTACCCCAATGTTCATAGCAGCACTCTCAACCATAGCCAAAACATGGAAACAGCCTAAGTATCCATCAACTGACGAATGGATCAAGATTTGTTTATCTATACAATGGAATACTACGTGGCAATGAGAAAGAATGAAGTCTGGCCATTTGTAGCAACATGGATGAAACTTGAGGGTGTTATGCTGAGTGAAATAAGTCAGGCAGAGAAGGACAAATATCATATGTTTGCACATATAGGTGGATTATGAGGAGCTTAACAGAGGACCATGGGGGAGAAGTAGGGGAAAAATAGTTGGGGAGAGGGAGGGAGGCAAACCATAAGAGACTCTTGAATGCTGTGAACAAACTGAGGGCTGATGGGGGTGGAGGAGAGGGGAAGGGGGTTGATGGGCATGGAGGAGGGCACTTTTTGGGATGAGCACTGGGTGTTATATGGAAACCAATTTGACAATAAACTATTTAAGAAAAAATTAAAAAAAATAAAATAGATTGTATTGTTATCCTTCTAATGGTTATCCTTAATTTTTTTTTACCTACTCACTTAATTATATATTTGAACCACAAAGTCTCAAATTATTCAATATTTCTATCTTCATCCCGAATGTGACACAGATGTGATCATGTGAAAATGACTATATGGCCCTGAAGACTGAAATATTTACTATCTGGCCCTTTCAGAACAAATTTGCCGAACCCTGCTCTAGAAGAATAGCTTTGTGGGGTAGAGAAATTCTAGGTCAACGGTTATTGTCCCTTAACAATTTAAACATATTATTTCAATGTCTGCTGCCCTTTTCTATTGCTTATAAGAAATTATAGTTTATGTATTGCAGTTTTACTATGATGTGTCTAGATGTGAGTTTTTCTTTATATTTACTTCTTGGAATCGGGCACGCACTTTGAACCTAAGACAGTCACGTCTTCAGTTTCTTTTCAGATACTATTTCTGTGCCACTTCCTATGTTGTATTCCTTGGTCTATCCTCCATGTCTGTCAACTTTTTAAAAAATCTTACTGATTTGTTTTATTAAAATGTCCTTCCTGCAGTTGTCACATTTTGAATTACCTCCACAGTACTATCTTCCAATTCATTAATTCTGTCTTCAACTGTGTATGATCTAGAGTGTATCCTATTACTTTTTTGATTCAGTGACTATAATATTTTATTTCCAATATTTCTTACTTGTTATTGATTGTTTGTTTGCCTTTCATTGCTCCCCTTATCAGACAGCTTTGCTATTACCTCCTCAAAGGCCACCCCAAACAGATCTTTTATTTTTATTTATTTATTCTTATTTTTTGAGAGAGAGAGAAAGAGCATGAGTGGGGGAGGTGAAGAGAGAGAGGAGACAAAAGATCCGAAGAGACTCTGAGCTTACAGCAGAGAGCCCGATTCAAGTCTCGAACTCACAAACCGTGAGATCATGACCTGAGCTGAAGTTGTACACTTAACCAACTGAGCCACCCAGGTGTCCCCAAACCATCTTTTAGTGATATTTTAGGGTTCCTGTCTCATGTATTATTGGGAAAATATAGATTCAGTCATGAGGCAGGGGACAACTTGGTTAAGTTCTTACTTGGGAGGCTCTGTGTTCTCCAACATCCATCACTTTATAGTCCAGTGGTTTCAACCAGGGCTGATTTTCCTCAGAGGATATTTGGCAATGTCTGAAGTATTTGCGGTTGTCACAACACAAGGTGGGTGTTTGCTATATGTAGCATCCAGTGGGTCAAGGCCAGGGATGTTGCTAAACATCCTACTGTGTAGAGAACAACCCTACACAGAGAATTATCTGGTCCACAATGTTAATAGCACTGAGAGTGAGAAATGCCGGCATAGCCTCAGGCAGTGGTCAGAGCTTTTAGCCCCTTTCACAAAGGAGCCACATCCTGGCTCCCAGCTTTCAGCAGCAGTGAATGTGGCCCAGTGAACACTATTAATCTTTTTCACCCCCAGAGGTGGACCTCCTAACGATCCTTGTTCACTTCCAGACCCAGAGTTACCAAGCCCAAGACTCGATCCCATTCATGTTGCATTTCTTGTCCACAGAATTATCTTATTTCTGAGCCTGGCCTTTTACACCTTTTTGGTTTTCCACTTTAATATTTTATTTCTCATTAGTATGGGTTTGGAGTAGAGATATTGGGCCAAAGCATGAACCCACTGAGCTACCTTGACCCAGGTGAACTTCTTAATGGGACAAGTATACCTCAATCAACCATTGGGGTGGGGGGTTTATTTGTTTGTTTGTTTGTTTATGGATAAAAATATTAGATGTCATGTGATATGTTCTGACAGAACTCATGGTACAATGAGATAATACCTCCCAAATAGAATTCTCAGTTACTTTTTAGCCCCTAAAATAGGCCTTTCAACAGATCTCCATCTACAAAGCTTATAGCTGGCAGGTATAAAAAATACCCCTGGGGCTCCTGGGTGGCTCAGTCATTAAGCATTAGACTTCAGCTCAGGTAATGATTTCACGGTTCATGCTTTGAGCCCCTCATCAGGCTCCATGCTGACAGTGAAGAGCCTGCTTGGGATTCTCTCTCTGTCCCTCTCTGCTCTTTCCCCACTCTTGCTTTCTCTCTCTCTCTCTCTCTCAATAAATAAATAAATAAATAAATAAATAAACTTGGGGCAAAAAAGATACCCCTGATGAATGCCTGCACCTTTTGCAGGAGCTTCTCCTACATTTAAAAAATGCAAGGGGTTCAGGGTGGAGATTTTTGAGAACTGCATTTCAAGAAATACAGATTCCTTCCCGTGACATATGTTCCTGATTCCTGTGTCTTGGCAATCCCATGACAGGTGCTGTATGGAAAGGGGACACTATGAAATGCCCATGGCAGGGGTCTCCATCTCAAAAGAGATTGTAGGAGGAAAGTGTGCAAAAGATTGACACCTTTATCATTATCTAGTGACCTTCTCTGCAGACCCTAAGGTTTTCTGACACTAGATGGAGCACAGCTGTCATTGTCATCCAACATCTTGCTCTTCCAATCCACTGGGTCTGAGTGATTTAGGGGCAAGACCAAGGCTCAGGTACATGTCACATCTCACATAGCTTCTGACTCAGATGTCACACATCCCCTACAGTGTCTCCCCTCCAGGGAACGTCCAGCCCTAGCAGCAGTGTGTTTCTTAGAGATATAGTGTCTCCCTCCAGAACCCTATTTATCATGGGTCTGCTTCTCACTCACTCTGGACATATGTGATTGTCTTCATGGGGCACTTGGCCCAGCTAACTTCTCTCTCTGAGGAAACTGAGTTTGGGTCATGAAGATATGGTCATTGCCCTGTGGGAAACCTAGTTAGAAGGTCATGAGGAATTGGGAGCTGAAGACATCACGTTGGGTTCACAAAGATAAGGCCACGTGTACTCAGGGCCAAATGTACGAGAGCATCCAACTGAGGGGCAACTGAGCATCGAACCCAGCTGCCACGCTATGTGCCCGGAAAGGGGCACTTCCTCATAATTTGCACAAAGTTGTCATGAGGGCTAGCAGTGGGTCTTCTGTGCAGGTGGATGAATGTGGACAGACACACGTGCTCTGCAAAGGTAAGAATGAAGGAAATGAGCAGCAGTGATGAGAGCTATGTAGCTCCAGGGAGAAGGAAAGAGGGAGCCTTTGCCTGGGCCCTGAAAGCATCAACTGCTTTGTTCCAGCTTTTACAACAACCAGCTCTACTTCCTGCCCCAGGATTGTAGGAGATGCCCTAGGGTCCTTCTGAGGAAGCCCCTTAATTAACTTTAATGAGTGGACTTCTATCTCTTGCAATTAAAAATATCCTGTTGTTATATATATACAACAGTATATATATACTGTTGTGACTGAGCTGTAGGAGGGCAGGGCCTGTATCTCGTTCACTACTGCATGCTTACAGCCTAGCATGATGTCACCACATAATAGTTGCTCAATAAAGATTTGCCAAATAATGAAAATATAAGTTTGTCTATTTATTTTTAAGTAATCTCTACACCCAACATGGGACTTGAACTCACAACCCCAAGATCAGGAATCACATGCTCTTCCAACTGAGCCAGCCACGAGCCCCTAAGATTTGCCAAATAAATGCCTGGATGAGAAAGTAGTGACATGAGTGGTTTAGGAAAGTGGCAGCATTTGAAACTCCTCACCAAGTGCACCTGGAACAACAGAAGGATGAAGGTTTCTTCGGGGAAGTTAAATCAGTAACATTTTTCACCCGAAGCCACTGCCAAAATTTCAAGAGTCTAAAGAAAACACAGTGTGAGCCCCAATATTCAGAGGACTGTGATGCTCCCTTGGCAAGAAGAAAATTTACCTTTGTGGTGAAATAGAACTCCTGAAAATGTTTTGCTATTTAAAAACTCAATAACTAAATTGAAATAATTTTTTATCCTTTGTGGAATCATAGATATTACAGTTGATACGGTCTGCAAAAGATCTGCCTATCTAGCACTATTGTTTGAAGCAGGAGCTCAGAGGTACCTGGGTGGCTCTGCCGGTTAAGCCTCAGACTTTGGCCCAGGTCATGATCTCAAGGTTTGTGAGTTCGAGCCCTGCATTGGGTTCTGTGCTGACAGCTCAGAGCCTGGAGCCTGTTTCAGATTCTCTGTCTCCCTCTCTCTCTGCCCCTCCACTACACCCTCTTTTGTGCATGCTCTTTCTCTCTCAAAAAATAAATAAACATTAAAAAAATGAAGCAGTAGTTCAGAGAGGTTCAATAACTTGCACAAGGTCACACAGCAAGCGTAGGGGAATAGAGCCTAGATGACATGTCTTTGGCCTCTTAAAGCAGTGTTTCTATTATACCAAACTGTCCTTGGCAAAGGAGTTCTCTTCCCATTTCTCTGCTACTACAATTAAAAAGATACCTCTTATCTACCCGTTGAAACAGTTCTCATTTACTACTTTCGGTTCTTTTAACCCTGGTCAAATGGTTAGAGTAATGACTGCATTTATGCATTTATAAATTGAGCACACATTTAAGAAACAACAACCCATCAAATATGTCAGCTTCATTGCAGCTAAAGTTTTAAATGACCAGGTTACCAAAAAAAAAAAAAGTGCAATTTTCTCCTGTATTATTGCCTGTGAAATATTACAAGTGCAAAATGTAATTACCTTAATGCTATTTTTGATATCATATCAGCAAATTATGCTGAGTTCCCACTGTGACACTTCTATCAGGGTAAGCATTATCCTGTTGTGAGTGTCGATCCCTGGGGAAAATGAAGTCGCTCAAATGGTTTGGATGCTTCAGCAATTAGCCACCTCGAGACTGCCAGGAAGGGCTGATTCTGAGCCACTTATGGAATGTTTAACCTGTAAACATCTAGGACATTTACCTCCTGTTTGTTTTTTTCCCAATGAAGCCCCAGAGAGTCTTCTTTATGCAAGCAAAGGATCGTTTAATGTAATAATAACTTTTCTCCCTCTATTTTCCTTTCTAATCAACAGCAAATCCCTTCTGCTTTTAAAATGCACACCACAAAAATCAGACAAAAGAGGTAATAAGTACATATCGTGCTGAAGACTAATACCCAAATGCCACGAGGAGAAAAACACACAATTGTGATGTGGTGGAGGATTAGGTTTCTTCATGTTGAGGAAACAAAAATAATAACTTCCAGTAACCTCTGGAGACCAGTGATTTGTTTTCTGAGGTTCAGAAGCTTTATCAGGAGATTAGAAAGGATGCAAAACACACAAACATGCTTAAGCTTTGCAAAATAGCTTCATTTACGTTGGGTGTGAATACATGGTGTGCTGAAGTCAGATCTGACTTAGAGTGTAAAAAAGCTAGGCAAAAACGGCCCTGGACATACCTAAGGTACCAATCATGCAGACTTGTAAACAACTTCTCTACCTAAGTAAAAGACAATTCTGATCTCAGTCTCTTTGAGCTCTGTTAAATATTAAACTGGAAAGACCTTGTAAAACAAATGCAATCGTAAGTTGTTAATACAGTTCAGACTTTGATTGAATTGGGTACAAACTGAGGTTTTGAGGCTGAAGAGTATTCATAAAGAACTATTTTCTCTGCAGTATAAAACCAGCCTCTCAGAAAAGGAATGGTTGCCTCCAACTTGGCAGTCTTTTCAGGCTTAGTTGCGAAGATGAAAATATTAAGGTCGGTTACTAGATCCTGAGCATCTCTGCATATTCAATGTCTATTTTAGGTTGAAAATCACCCCTTAGGCTGCCGTTCCATCTGGAAAATGTAATTAATAAGTCATCAGCTTTCAGCTCTGCACACTGCCTTGTAAAGTGTACCAGGAAAGAGAAAGAAAGATGAAGATCCATTTCTTATGTATCAGTCCCTAGCACTGCCGTGCACACTTTTCCTTAAATACCCCGGGGTCTCTGGGGAAACAAGGTGCTTGGACTTACCTGGACAAACTTGGTCTTCTCCTTCAAACACAGAGAACTGCCCCTGCTCTTTCTAACCACCTGATCTCCAAGCCTGGGCTTAGCACCTGTTTCAACCACAGGACTGGAAAGGGGAGGGAGAGGCTGAACGACCTCTCCAGTGGGGCTCCAGGGCTCAACCAAATGCCCCTCCTGTGATGACAGCCTCAAGAAATCCAGAGGGAAGGAGGAGACCTGGTTGGGAAGCTCCAGGAGAACCCTTAAATCGGAATCAGATTGAGTAGGTTCTGGGGCACCTGAGTGGCTCAGTCAGTTGGGTGTCCAACTTGGCTCAGGTCATGATTTCATGGTTGGTGGGTTTGAGCCCCGTGTTGGGGTGTGTGCTGACAGCTCGGAGCCTGAGCCTGCTTCAGAGTCTGTGTCTCCCTCTGTCTCTACCCCCCACCCCGGCTCCTCCCCCACTCACGCTCTGTCTCTCTCAGTTTCTCAAAAATAAATAAACGTTTAAAAAAAAAATCAGATTGAATAGGTTCAAACCCAGGCTCTTCGCAGCTGTATGAACTTGGGAAAGTGACTACATCTTTCCAAACCTCAGTCCCACTTGCAGAGTAAGCACTTGACTATTAACTATTACTGTGATTTAAATGAACTTACTTAGAAAAGAAGCAACTACGTCTCATCCCCAGGAAACCCCTCCTTGGTGGATTCTGATTCAGCAGGAAAAATCATCTCAGGAGGCTTGGTGGAAGCTGTTTCGGCAAAACAAGCCAGTATTTTATTTACATTTTTAAGAGGAAACTGATGTACAGAGATCTAGATTGGCCAGGCCAAGGGCAAGGTGGCAGTTCAGGTCCCTGGTTTAAAGTCTGCCCAAGACCCCAGAGTCCCACCCCTACAAAGGCTTCACTCTCTCCATCTAATCTGAATGTGTCTCTTGTCACCCTTAGGCCATAATGACTATTCTAAAGCCACATTAAGCCTATAGGCTTACCTGTTTTTCCAGGTCCTGTTTAGCTTTGACTTTACAATATTTAGTCTGCATGTAGTCCTGATTAATGTCTGAGTTTGACCATTGTGGTGTGTGTGTGTGTGTGTGTGTGTGTGTGTGTGTATTTATATACAATCCCATCCCTCCACAGCTAACTGGAGTGTGATCTTATTTGGCTTCCGGGTTTCTGTACCTCCCTGCGTCAGAGCGCCAGGTATTTGGGACTAAATCCAGGCTGAAATGTTATTTGCTCTGTTTAGTGTTTTTATGATGATTCTCTTATTATCTGCATGGGCTTCAGTACTAATTGTACATCACAATGGTTGTAAGCAGGCTGCCTGCAAGCAAAACAGGCAGGGGAGGGGGGAGGGGCTTGGAACCAACTGCTATTCCATAGAATCCAGGCAATAAAGAGCCAAAGGAAGAGATGCCAAGAGGAAGAGAGAAAAGGGGATAACCCTGACTTTGCAGTTCTCTGAAAATAGGGCCTTGAGAGGCCCCAAGGGTGAAATTAACTCCCAGGGCATTTAGCAAAGTTTTCTACCAAGAAAATATTTAAAAGATTAAAATGAATGTTATTCCTAAAATCCTAAGAGGGTGTCCAAAATAAACCTGAATCTTCAGACTCTAGATTCCATATGGTTATATTCAAGGGATGTCTGAAAAGGGAAATACAGCATTTAAATTTTTTTTTATTTTTTAGCATTTAAAATTTTTTAACGTTTATTTATTTTTGAGAGACAGAGAGCATGAGTGGGGGAGGAGCAGAGGGAGAAGGAAACACAGAACCCGAAGCTGACTCCAGGCTCTGAGCTGACAGCACAGAGCCGACATGGGGCTCAAACCCACAAATTGCAAGATCATGACCTGAGCCAAAGTCAGATGCTTAACCGCCTGAGCTACCCAGGTGCCCCATCATTTAAATAATTAAAATAGTTCAAACACTTTGATGACAGTTGGCATACCTATTTAAGAATGAAGGTTAAAACAGTCAAATAATAAATTCCCAATCCTGAGTTTGAAAAGAAATTTTAAAAATCATCCTTCTGATAATTTATGCTACTAAATGAACTCACAGGAACATAAGATCATACTTCACCCTCTACAAAAATATTTCCAATAGCTTAGAAATCACAGTGGGTCCCCAAATCATGATCTCTGGTGAAAGACTCCATTTTTGTTACACGTAGTTCGCAAGTTATTTTAGAAGATCACATATGGCACTATAACGCATCCACAGAAGTTTGATAAATTACATATAGAAACCAAATTATGTAGCAGTTCTTGGCATTTTTATTAGCTTAAAAGTGATTTTAGCATTGACATTTTGCACAGTGTAATGAAACACAAATTATAATTAGAAAACATCTTGGTGTTCATTCTCAGATTCATCTTTTGCAATTCCCAGTTTTCTGACAATACCTCAGCCTCTAGAGATGAGGGACAACCATTACCAGCCTGAAGCTGAACTTCCCCATCAGTCTCTAAGATTTCAGCTCCTTCCACGTTTCATACTGAACTGGTTGGGACCGCTTTTTTTTTTTTTTTTTTACACAAATAGTTTATTGTCAAATTGGTTTCCATATAACACCCAGTGCTCATCCCCACAAATGCCCTCCTCCTCCATGCCCATCTCCCCCCTCCCCCCCTCATCCATCAGTCCTCAGTTTGTTTCTCAGCATTCAAGAGTCTCTCATGGTTTGCCTCTCTCCCTTTCCCCCACCATTTCCCCCCTTCTTCTCCCCCATGGTCCTCAGCTAAGTTCCTCCTAATCCTCCTATACGTGCAAACATACGATATTTTGTTTGGGACCGCTTTTTACCCAAGGTTACTGAAGTCTAAGCTTCAGGCCTCTTCACCCCCTAGGGGCCCTTTCAAGGCCCTGGATTTAGTTTTGTATTTTGTAGATTTGCATTCTCTTGTAAATAGGTCTTCCCAAATGTATATATTTTGAGCTCCATTAGAACTGCCTATCGGTAGAATGGATGAACCTTCTTTAAGCATCTCCGTTAAGTCACAGATAGCAAAATGCCAGCCCCTTCCTTCCTCATTCCTTCACAACCAGCACGTGCTTGCCTGATGTTCTCATGTCACATACAGACAAGTGCAGAGAGGCTGATACCATGAATGACAGGGTCTGTGGGCGGTTCTCTTGTATCATGGTGGCCAACACTGTAGTAAAAGATGGTTTCTTGAGATTTTTCTTTTGTGAACAGAAGCTTGTCAACTAGTCCTTGCTTTTCATATGCAATGAAAATTTACAGATACCTCTGGAGTGAACTTTAGCATTCCAAAGCCATGGTTTTGGCCAATTTTGAGCAAGCATAGGTCTTTTAAAATTTTCAGACTTGCAAAATCGTGTGTCATTTGGCTTTTTGCCTAAACATTTGAAAATTTCCTAAAAATTCCATTTCTAATTTTACTTTGATTTAAAATTTTAATTTATGTAAGCACAGCTCGATCCAAAATGTTTCACAAGGCTGGTAAAAGTATTTAAAATATCTAATCTCTTTTTTATTTTATTCAAAAGTTTGCAGATTTCACAAAGTAATTATGTCTCTAAACACTGCCCAAGTCTGTTTAACTAATTATGTAACTGCATTTCACCTTAGAGCTTCTTATGTATATAGCATTAAGAATATGGGGGAGATCTAATTTTATTGATCACTTTCCTTTTCCCAGGTATTTTGATAGTACATAGCTAATGTTAGCCTCTGAATAATTCTGTGAGGTAAATGCCACTATCCTCATTTTATAGTTGTGTAAACTGAGACTCTGAGAGGCAAAGTAACTGGTTCAAATCAAATCATGTAACCAGTAAATGAACAAGTGTGGAGTCCAATAAATTCCATTAACACTAGGTAACTAAGTATTTGAATACACACACAACCATTCTCATGGTATACATGAAGAATAGCTAAGAAATGTGCAGAATTGTCCCCAATCTGTAGTTATCCAAAAATAATATACACAGTTTGACATTTTCACAACAAAGGAGGTGAGGGTTTAGGGAAGGTGAGAGCATCATCAAGGACAAGGAAGAGTGAAAAGTGAAGCCTCTCTATGGAGCAAACCTTTACCAATTCTGGTCATGTGTTACTAGCAGTGTGGCAGGCAGAAATTGAGAAGAGTCATAGAAGATAATCCAAAATTTCCTTGAAAAACAAGTAAGTAAGAGTGCTGAAAATTCTTGGGCTGCCACTCAAAGTGATCTAGGTTACCAAGTCCTGCATTGTGGAAAGCATGCTTGATGCTTGAGATTTCAGAAAAAAACAGACACTCTACCACAACCAAGACCAGGACGTAGGGAGATCATGCCCAGAGGCATTAGGCTTATCACCAGAGCCCACACTCCAAGGGGAAGAGAAGATGTCATCAGGATGGAGTCAAGACATTATCTGTTTAGAAGTAAGTTAAGATTCTGAGGCTGTTAAGTTGAAGATCAGGAAATAAGGTCATTTATGCCACAAAGTAATGTCATTGAGATTTCTCAGTGGGACTCAGCAGAGATAGAGGACTGCCCACCCTGTTATAAAGCCGGAGACTGCAGACTGAATGAGAAATGGACAGAGGCTGAAACACCAAATCAAGGAAAATGGACAGTCTTTGGCAAGAGAAGAATGGAACTTTAAAATGGATTTGGGGCACAGGGTTGACTTTAGGTCTTTTGGCATCGATAAAAAATGACAGCAGCACTCGATTTGATCTGGAGGATCAATGCCAATTCCTTATTAAACTGTCAATCTTTCTTAGTGTCAACCTTAAAGATTTTGATTCCGTGAATGTACTAGTGAACCTGAAAGCTGCAAGTTTCAACAGACCTCCCTGAAAAGTAAACATCAGCCTCTCACCCAGAATTTCTGCAGCTTCTGGTGCCATTTGGTACCACTTTCATATGGATTTTCCTAATAAGCTACAACAAAATGGTTTACTTCATGAATAATTTGCAGAAGATGTCTAATCTTAAAAACTACTTTTACAATAATAGCTGGTCCTCATTTCCCTAGAACCCCCAAACAACTAAAACCTATCACTCCCCAGCCCTGAACCGTGGAAAATCGTGGGAAAAATTCTAAGACTGTGATAAATGTCAGTAACTCTGTTCAAATCATTTCTCCCTAAAGGATCATTCCTGTGTCATCAGCCACTTGAGCTCTTTTGGGGCTGTGGAGAAGCCAGAAAAAGGATTCAAATCCGATTTCTCTTTTGGTGGTAGCATATAAAGAACTTCTTAGTTTTGTAGCTCCCAGGAACATGTCATGACTTGGGTCACTCATTTGTCTACACCGAACTTTAAAGTAGACTGATTCAGATAACCCAGGGAGTGAAGCACCCACTTGTGCTCAACTACAATTGCAGCCTTGATCAGCAGTCTATACGAAGTCACAGAATTCTCAATTTGGTCCTTCATCATCCTTATTTCAAATCTGGGCAAGGTAAGTGTATTTACATGCAGGGTCTCCTTATTTCTTCCCAGTGGGGCAGTATTTCTCTAACAAGAACAAAAGATCAAGAATATTAAGGACAACATGGTCATCAATGTGTATCTGTATGTGTCTATGTCTATGTATACATAATGCATAAATGCATTTGCTATGTGCAAATGTGCTTGACATTTAACTCCCATAAGCATCAGACCCAATATTCTGAGGTTGTTCATGGAGCAAGCATCTTCACACAAAGAGGGGCAGCTGGCCTCAGTCTTCTCCTTCTTCTGTGGACATCTCACTCAGTTCCACTTCTGTAACCACCATTGCTCAATCCAACCCAGAGAGCAGACCCAACTCAATGGAGGCCACAAGGCAGCATGTAGATTAGTCTTTGCTCAACCACAGTAACACAGAGTAACACACAGCCAGATAATCTGGATTAAGAGGTTTAGCTTTCCCTCATTGCCCACTGGGTCCCTTAAAACCCATTTCCCACCTGCTTCCAGCCTGCCTTTGTGTGGCAGAAGTCACATTCCATATTCCCACTCAAGAAGTGTTTGGATTTGTCTAAATCCAAAGAGATGGGCTCCCTTCTCTAGTTTTCAAGGTTCCTTTCTTTCCTGTCTGAGGCCTCGTCTTTCCTGGACTTCCACTCTAGTATGGTCACCTGTCATAAAAGGCAAAGAGACACTGCCTTCTACTCTCAGGGGTGTGACCTTACTCAGGATGTCACCACATCAGGTGGTACAAGATCTACAGAAAAGCCACTAACAAAGTGGAAGCACAGGCTGTGAGAGTTTGCAGATGGCTGCTCTCAATAGCAGGTTTTAGTCATGATTCATTCACTTAAAAACAACACGGAGAAGTTTCTCTGGCATACAAAGCAAATGAAATGTCTCTGACTCGAGAAAAGTACTGTCCAATAGAAACATAGTGTGAGCCACATAGGTAAAGCTAAATTTTCCACATTAGCAGCCACATTAAAAAAAAAGTAACAAGAGGGGCATGCAGGTGGCTCAGTCAGTTAAGTGTCAGACTCTTGGTTTCGACTCAAGTCATGACCTCACGGTTTGTGAGTTTGAACCCCACACTGGTCTCTGTGCTGACAGCATGGAGCCTGCTTGGGATTCTTTCTCCTTCTCTCTGCCCCTCCCCAACTCGTGCACGCTCTCTCTCTCTCTCTCTCTCTCAAAATAAATAAATAAACTTAAAAAATAAAAGTAAAAAGAAACAAAATTAGTGTTAATAGTTTATTTTATTTAACCCAATATATCAAAACGTTATAGTTTCAACATATAATTAACACCAACAATTATGAGAGAGATACTTCAGGGTTTTTTTCATACTATATCTTTATACGTATATTTTACATTTACAGCACATCTCAACTAGCCACATTCCTCAATGGCATTTGAGGACAGTGCAGCTCCTGAGGCTTATAGTCTAGAGGAGCTGAAGGGCGTTCCCACTCTCTCTATAACATAAAGTGATGTTCAGACTCAGTACCTGTCTCCTCCCTTACCCCAGGGATGGTGGCCCAGGACCTTCCAGGGTGAATTTCCTCATGACACCCTTATGATACCCTTTAACACTAACTGTTCTATGGACAGGCAATGGAACAGACCCAATGGAACAGACCCAAAAGAGTGGTACATGCCCAGTGCCCAGCATGCTCAGCTCCCCAGACTGCCCAACACCTGACAGTTATCACCCTCCCAGGAATTCCTGCTAGAGCTACATTTTATAAGGGGTAAAAAGAGCCTATTGATACTTCCACAGCTGACCTATCCTACCCAGAAGCTTTCACAATTGCTGTCTTTGGCTAAATTTCATTCCATTATTGATTTCTGACCAATTGATTCTAATGTATACGACACTTTGGATATTAGCAAAGTCAGTGGTTAGGAACTCTTCTGTTTCGAGTGACAGGAAAACTAACAGTGACAATTCAAGTGTCACTAAAAGTGACAATTCAAACTAACTCAAGCCAAAAACAGGCAAAGGGCACGAGTGCTTTGTCAGTCCACCGAAGTAGGAGGCCCAAAGAGGGTAAGCTTCAGGTGAGGTGGCATCAATTTCACCTGGGACCTGATTTCACGTCTCTCCAGTCTGCATTCCTCCACAGTGACAAAATCTTAAGGCTTCACATAGTGGTCACCAGCAGGTCCAGAAAATCCTCTCAGGCCTCAAAGGGACTTCAACAGCCACCCACCTCACAACCAGCAGAAGAAAAACAGCCTCTTCACTGGTTTCCCCCAAATCCTAAGATTCACTCTCTGCCACTGGCCAGAACCAGGTCCCATGTCCATGTCTGAGCCAATAAATGCAAACGATCCCTGGCTTCCTCAACTGCACTTAGGCCAATCAGAGCCCATCCCAGGAGCTAGAGGAGGGGCTAATTCCTCCTGAGAAGAGAGAGGGGTGCAGTCTGGAAGGAAAACCAAGGTTCTTACATGTGAGAAGCTGAAAGTAGATGTTGGAGAGGCTCTCCAACAAATGTCCGCCGCAGTCAACGTGATGTTTTCAAGGTTGTTACTTTATTTTGCTTGTTGGGTGGGGACTCAACCGGAGAACTGCTGAATTCCCTGGTAGCTTCAACAATGGCTCACTAAATTTCAGTCCTTCCAGAGAACTCTGGTAACTACTTGACTTCTTTGGACGGAGAAAAATCTCTGCAGCACAAAGCTTTTAAGAAAACAAGCCCCCATGTTGGGTGGGTTTTTCCCAGAGTGCTCTATTGAAATCCTGAATATAATCCAGAGGTATTAAGACATAAATGTCTCATAAGAGTTAAAAACTACAGAAAGATTTTATGAACAAAGTTCAAGTGTTATCAGCTAGTACCCTAAGATTACACAAGTAAGTCTGGTTAGGCACGAAGTTAGCATATCTTTCAACTACTAGTAAAACGATTTAAGGAGGCTGTGATGTCGTATTTCTGTGGCTGGCTCTTCAAGTAATTTTTTCTCAAGTCCATAGCTTGCTGCGCTAGATCCTTTTCGTGACAAGAAGGCAGCATGCATATAAGGGGGGAGGGACTCCAGAAGTAAGAAGCAAGGGATACACTTTGAAAAAGAATAATTCTTGGCACTAAAATATCCTTTAGTATATTTCTGCTCCGGAGGGCTTTAAAAATATCACTTTCACCTGAAAGATGGAATGCTCCTCCTAAGTTTATAATCTATAGCAATTACTGTAATTAATAATCAGTGACATCCATATGGGCAGGAACTGTGTCTGTTCTGTTCACCACTGTGTACCCAAGTCCTGGAACACGGTAGGCACTTGGTAAATATTTGATGCAGTAAAATCGGATTGAATTTATTTGGTAGAAGGCAACCTATTTTAAAACACAGGCTTGGCCCGAAGGCTGGTCCACTATTCTAATATAGTTCTTCCATATGGTTGAGACTGAGGTGAGGCAGGGTGATGGTGGTCGGGGAGTGGTCAAGAGCAGAATGCTTAAGGTGACCTAAAACCAATCATTCTAACAATTCTACCTTAGACGGCTCGACGTGGGGATCCAGAGATGGACATAACATAAGCTCATGGGTGCTCAGGGCAAGAGGAGCACACACACCGTGATAACATAATGTGATATATAACAGAAGGGAATGTAAAGCGTTATCGGCACAAAGATGAAGGGGAAACTAATTTTCCCTAGCAGGATCAGGGAGGATTATAAGAAAGAATTTTGGCTTATAACTAAGGTTTCCAGAGACCGAGAGGAGTGGTGAGTAGGAGGTGGGAAGATCACAGGTGCTGTGTAATCCCTAGAGCCTTTAAGTGTCTTCACAGATGAATCAGTTCCTCCCTTTGCTGCCCCACAAACCTTTATATATGTACCCATCACAGGCCCACGGGGTCCCAGTCCGCTAGAACAAAGCCCCAGCTTTGGGACAGCCTGGTGTCCCAGGAACTGAAGAGTTTAGCAGGGACAGACAGAAAGTACTTGCTCTGAAAAGACGCAGTGGGTTGTTTCCACCACGGTATCTTGTTTCTGGAGAACTTTAATAAACAGTGGTTCAGAAGAAGGGACCACATCCTCTCCCCTAGATAGATTTGTTTTTGCCACATGGTTTTCAGTATTCCTAATGAACTGTTAACAAGCTGTCAATTAAGTGCACAAATTAGGAGAGATGACACGAGAGCTTTCTCAACAGAGCATGCTCCCAGGCTGCAAACCACAGACCCTTCCAGAAAGGCCAAGGCCCTT
>NW_027531873.1:2375219-2432719 GCF_008692635.1 Crocuta crocuta | reverse complement strand
GCCAGGCAGGCTGGTCGTTCACCAAACCTTCACCAAACCTTTCACAACCCTATTCACATCGTTCCCCCCTCCCACCCTATGTTGCCTTTACTCATCGTCACGCCCTTCTTCCTCCACCAAACCTTTCTCCACTCTCCTCAAAGACTAATTTTCAGCACAATAAACAGTCAAGGCCCTTTACTATATGACCCCAATCCTGCTCCTGACATTACCGTCTATGTATCCCAAGCTTCAGGCTCGGAATGCCTGCTTCTCCCCAAGTTCACTACCGACTTTGCCCCACGTCAGCCTCCTGCCCTGGTGTCCATCCTCTGCTTTCAAGCTGGCACAGCCTCCTTCAAGATGCAGCTCATCTGGGGGTGCCTGGGTGGCTCAGTCAGTTAAGCGTCCGACTTCGGCTCAGGTCATGATCTTACGGTTNTCTCTGGCCCTCCCTTGCTCACGCTGTCTCTCGCTCGCTCTCTCTCTCTGACCCTCCCCTACTCATGCTGTCTCTCTCTCTCTCTCTCTCTCTCTGACCCTCTGCTGCTCACGCTGTCTCTTTCTCTCAGAAATAAATTAAACATTAAAAAAAAATTTTAAAAGATGCAGCTCATCTGAAACCTCTTCTGTGAGGTTCCCACCCACTGGGCAGGTCGCCTTCTTCGGCCCTGGGTTCCCGAAGTGCGCAGCCCACACCTCGTCCATACCTGGCACGGTTTACTGCAAATATTTAGGTCAGCTTCCATCTCCCCTGCCACACTAGGAGCTCCTCAATGACAGGTTGAGTGTTTTAACGGCTTTTTCTTTCTTCTTCATTTTTTAGTCTCCTGTGGTTAACGGTGCCTGGCACTTATTAGGGGTAGTTGAATTAAATCACTAGGTAATCCTCAACCACACGCACACCCACCAGACTCCGAGCTCCTGTATGATTGGGTTGCAGGGTTCTGCTTCTCTGTGGCTCTCAGGCTGTTCTTCATGTAGCGGGAGGGCAGTCTTTCTCTCTGCTTGCTGTTCTAGAAAGACCTTCCGCTGTCTGTCTGATTGACTGACGGTATATCTGTCTGCCTTCTTCTCTCCCTTATCTCTTTCTTCTCTCACTAGCTTTTATTTGCCAAAGAAGCCTGGCAAAGGGGACAGATATAAGGAGCCAGACAGAGAAAAAGAGAATGGTTGACAGGACCCAAGAGCACAGCCTCTTTCCACACAGACACGTTGACCCAGCTGGCCTTGTTTTCCCGCACTGGGAAAGGCCCAAGGTCAGAAGAGGTTTTAAAGCCTGGTCCTTCAGCAAAGTGAGCGCACCACAGCAACCAGGTCACTTTAACAGGCTGGGGCCAGGGTGACGGAGACAGGGCCTGGGCTGGCGCCAGCATCCGAGACAGCAAACAAGACTGTTGTGCAGGACAACTCGGACCCGAGAACTATACGTGTGTCAGGATCGGGGGTTTGGGCTAGCGGGGCGGGAGGAGGAGCCTCACGGTGCACTCGCTCACAGGCTGGCACCAGGCTGGGCTAGGTTAGGAGCCTGCCCCAGTCAAAGAGGAGACAGCGCCCTAGTGTCTCAGTGACCCTGGCCGGCTTCCCCTCTTCCTAACCCTTGTTCTCCATTAACCACTTGCTGTTCACTGTTTTTCCCCACAGGTTTCAGAAGATGCAGACATTTCAAGCCAAGTATGTTCACAGGGAAGTTTTTCCACTCCTAGATGAGGGGAGTGTGAGCAAAAGCTGCTCAGAGGCACACACCCAGGTCTTGGGCTTCAAGCTCCTTTGGGCTTGTTTTGTTGGACGCACTGCTTCCCCAAGCCTTCTGACAAAAGAGACCAACCCTGCCCTGTCGTGTGCTTTGGGGGCTCACACCCTGATGCCTCCCTGCCCGTCTTTACTGAGCTAGTCTACAGAATAGCGTCTGCGTGCTTCATCGCCATCGGGTAGAATGAATGGTGCGGTGCTAGAGCACTGACAAAGCCACCCAAGGTGCCAGCTCTCCGTCTGAGAGGCAAAGACAAGGTGGCTGCCCTGGGTATCTGAACCGACCTTCCCGAAGGCCACCCCTCAACACAAGTGGGCAGAAACTTTCCGGGGCGGGGGGCAGTTTGGCATACTCACTTCAGTCTTAACAATGTGTGCATTCTTAGGACTCTCAATTTATTCAGGAATTTATGTCAAATAAATAATCAGTTGTGTTCAGAGATTTAGCTATCTAGACATGCATTACAGTATTATTTAGTCAAAACCTAGACACATGCTCAATAGATCAATTATTTAATGAGCTGATGGCATCCATTCCATGAAATATCAGCTAAGTAGCTGGTATTCCTCTGATTTTATTAAATCAAAGGAGCACAGAATGAACATTTCTACAGCATAATCCTCTTTTATTTAAAAATATATGTATTATGGGCGCCTGGGTGGCTCAGTCGGTTAAGCACCATACTTCAACTTGGTTCATGATCTCGTGGTCCATGAGCCCCAGCCTCATGCTGGCAGCTCAGAGCCTGGAGGCTGCTTCGGATTCTCGTTCTCTCTCTGCCCCTCCCCTGCTCGCACTCCGTCTCTCTCTGTCTCTCAAAAGTGAATAAATGTTAAAGAATAAAATAAAATAATAAAAATTAAAATACATGTATAGGAATGAAAACAAAAATTTCTGGAAGGATAGTTGCCAAGATGTTCATGGCAGTTATCACTATATACTAGAGTCATCGTGCCTTTTCACTATAATGTTTTCACTCACCCGCAATTTAAAAATTTCTAACAATAAAACTGTGTTGCTTTTGGAAAAAGAAAAAGACAATAGGAGTCATAGTTCTAATTGTATTTTAAAAGCTGACCATACAGCTTTACAGCTATTCTCACCCTTTATTACAAATACGACCCTGGATTCTGTGAAAGAGACTGTGATCTTACTTGGCTAAGACTGATGGCCACCCAGCACCCATCCCTCCGTTCTTTGGTAACAGAACCCCAATGTTATCCTGGGTGACCATCGCTCAGCTAAATGACTGCATTTCCCAGCCTCCCTTGCAGATGCTGTGGCTCTGACACTGAGTGTTGCCCAATGACATGGATACAGGGGTGCTGTGTGGGGCACCCAGGAAGACCCCTCTGTATTCCCCCATCTGTCTCTCCCGCCTTCCTCCTGCTTGCTGTCATGATGGCCAAAGTCCCAACAGCCTTCCTAAATCCACTGCTCCAGAAAAAGAAGTTATGTTTTTGTTTAAGTCCCTGTTATTTTGGATTTTCTGCTCTATGCAGTCATCCCTAGTCCCCACTGCTCAGAGTGGGTCAACAGCTACTCGGGGGAAAATAAAGGAGGAAGAGGGCTTGAAATTCTAACATGGGGTAGCCCGGAAAGCCAGCAAATACTTCCGAGATGGGCTTTCATGTGTTATTATTTAAAAGCATAAATGCTGACATGTATGCCCCTGAGGTGGGAACTGCTGTTATTTCCAGCATTAACAGCGCAGGGCTTGGCAAGTTGTTTCACTTAGAATACGTTTAACACGGGTCCCATAATTGTCACTTAATGGGTCAGGGAACCAAGAGAGACCTGCCTTTGTGTGTTAGGGCCCCCTCTCTGCAGATCACAAATGTTTCCTTTTGTGTTTCGGAAATGTAATTACAAGCCAGAATACCACCACAAAGCGTATTGCTTTTGCGGGGCTTTAGTCCTTTCAGTATTTTACAAATGCTACAGCCCCCAGGAGGCAAAGCTTAACTCCAAAGACCCTTTGGGGAATGCTCAATCATGCCCTTTGAGGGACCGGTCACTGAGTGTCACACTGATGTTGGACAAGGCCTCCAGGTGACTGTTTAACCCCAGCCTTCCCCAAACTGAAGCTCTCAGGCACCTCTCTCTTGCCTGACTTATTCCTACTTATCTTTTCAGATTCAGATCTGGTGTTTCCTACCTCCAGGTAAAACTCAGTTGGGGGTTTGTCGTCGGCATGCCCACAGCACCTACGGCTTACCTCTCATAATAACAGCTCCCACCTATCGAGGCCTTATTACACATGGGCGCCTACCGATGCTTTGTGTGGGCCATGTCACAACCCTCGTAACAATCCTATGAGGTAGGCACACATGCATTTTATAAATGAGGATATTAGGCTCCGAGAAGCTAATAACCCACCCGGACTTGCAGTAGGATTCAAAGATTATGAGGTAATGATTCCCCACTTCATCTGCCCCGGATGCAAAGTCAGAGTGTCTTGTGAACCAGTGGCAGTCTTTCGTTATACCGTGTACTTCCCATCCCTTGCCATGTTCAGTATCCAGCAGGTACTCAATAAATGTCAGCTGAATGACTGGCCCACTGTCAGTCCATTCCTATCCAACTATACGGACTTGGGTTAGAAATCACTAGATGGAAATGAAAATTGGTCCCCAAGGCTGGAAGAAACAGGTTAAACAGAAGTCTACGTACAGGAAGTGTGTCCTATAGTTGACGGAAGTTCCTTCCAAGACGCATCTTCATATTGTTGAGGGATGAGTGGTTGGGAAGAGATCCACATTCCTTCCTCATGATTCTTCATAGAAACAAAACAGAACCAACAGCAGTTGAAAAAATGAAGCCCCGTAAGAAACAGCAACCTGGAAGCAGGCCCAGCCCTGTGCTCTAATTCCAGAAGACAATGGCTCCAAACTCAGAACGGGATTTAGAGGGCGTCCTTGAAGAGGCTCCAGAGACTCACAGTGGAGATGCAGCTTTTGGAGGCCAGAAAGAGCCCAACCCATAAGGCTTTTCCTCAGCTTCACGATGAGGCCCGTCCACCGCATTCCCATAATGCCAAGTGCTACACTCTTTGTTAGTGTTAAAGCTGCATCCTACTGCATCCTCATTAGGTACCAGGCACGTATTCCTGCCCTGGGAAGGATGCACAGAATCGGGCACAAGAAGGCCCTTATTTCTCCTCAAGACACTCTTAGAAACCAGGAAGTGATGCATCAGGCAAAACTGAGAGATCAGGTCTGTTGCCACCCCTCCCTGGGAGCCCTCAGAGAGAGCTTTTTCACAGAACTTCTGGCACCTTTCTTTCTCTCTCTCTCTCTCTCTCTCTCTCTGAGAACACCTCAGCAAGCCTGTCTGTCCCTGTGGCTATCGTGCCCTCCAGCGGGGAGACTGGGCCCTATGGGGCCAGGCACAGGAAACGGCCGCCATGACAGAGGGTGATGCCAAGTGGAAAGCACGGCTTCCAGCAGCAGCACCTGGCCTCCTGGCAACTTCCAGCCAGGCTTGGAGTTGTGCCTGAGGTTTTTTGTTTCAGATATTTGACAACTCCCCTCACCCCCACTTCATTCTTTTCCAAATAGGATCCTCTTGAAACACCCCTCCTGTGGCTTTGTGAGGAGCCAGATAGCACCAGTCCTGAAGGGCTGCCCTCATTTTACTACGGAAGCTATTTCTGACTCCTTAGTCCACCACAAGCTAAAATCTAGCCTTCTTGAAACTGCGATTTTGATTTGCAAAATGAAAACGAAATCCCTTTTCCTCTGGCAGTCTACCAGCACTGCTTTTGTTAAGGTAGTGCATTTGTGGGCAGCTATCTGGCTCTGCAACGGACACTGAGCAGGATGGGCATCAGTCTTAGCAGTGACCTCTGGGGGGGGACTTCAGCCTCCTGAAGAGGAGCAGGCAGACTGGTGACTTGGAGGCATATCCTACAACCAGGTAAGGTTTGGGCCAGACACTCACCACCTCCCCAGTATCTTTCCTGTGTATACACCATCACCAAGCCCTGTAAACTCCACATCCTCAATGGTGATTTTATAGGCTCTTCTCTATGCCCAGCACCAGAAAGCCAGCCATCAACATTTGTCTGGTCTACTATAATGACTCTTTTCCTCCACACCGCATCCCTACACAGTGTGATAGTGTCTCCCCCACGCTGCAACACTACAGTCTGGCCCACATGAGATTTTCCATCTTCCTTCTCACCTTTGACAATTCCCATCCCCTCCTGACTCTTGCTTTGTGCCCCCCTCCAACACTTACACACCTGTTTGTGGTGGTGCCCCAGCCTGCGTCTGTTCCTCACACACTAGTTTGGTGCACTCCTCATTCTTCAAAATCCAGTTCAACACCACCCACTTTGGGACACAGACCACCAAACTACACACTGCCCACTTCCTCCCTTGAGTTCTAGAACTCCTTCACTTCCTTTTTGCCTCCCCCTGGGGACTGTGAGCTCTTTTGAGCCCAGAGTCTGATGTGACTTCATCTCTACATCTCTAGTGCTGATACGGCACCTGTCTTATGTAGGGACACTCCATTGCTCCTCTGTCACTACAAACTCATCTTGATGGAAACCAAACTCCTTGTCTTCAGTTCCTCTGTCTTCACCTCAGACAGCTGATCAGTAACTAAGTTAGGTGGTCTCATCCCAACGGTCACGCATATCCACCTCCCCTTCCCATTTCTACTTCTGCTGCCCTAAGGAGGACCTCACTTCATTATCCTGGACCTGAGCTATAGAAGTGACCTTCTAGGAGCTAAGTCCCTTCCTAAAATACAAGGTGATTATGTCACTCTCCTGCTCAGGATCCTTCAGTGGCTCTCCTCTGCACAGAGAATAAAGTTCAAACTCCTTCACTTGCCATTTAAGATCCTCTAATGACTTAGTCCCAACTTACTTTTGTCATCACGTCTCTGAGCACCTGTATCCAAGGACTGTGCCCTCATCCCCAAGAGAATTATCACTGTTCCTTTCGATTCAGATAAAACACCCCCTTCTTTTCAGGCAAAATCAATCCCTCCATTCAAAGTATTTCCACAATACACAGTTTCTATGTTAACTGAGCACTCCTTTATTCTGCCTATTATTACACTGGGTTGCTTTCCTCGCAGATTGGCCTGCTAGACTGCAAGCTCTCAGGGGCAAGAGTCCTGCCTCATCCACCTCTAATCCTCCATGTCGCCGTGAGCACAACAGATGCTCAGTGTATTTCCATTAACCGCAAAGGAAGCAAATGAATCGAAGAAGTTACGAGTTGTGTTTAAATAGGTTCACGCGGGTTTGAAAAGCACCACGGTCAGGATCATGTTATGAAGCAACAACTCTGGATGAGAAAATGACTCTTAAAAAGCTCACAGTGTATTTGAGATAACATAGGAGACCATCCAGACACAAAAAGCCACAAAGGAAAAACAACGGTCTTCAAGCATGCATGCAAAATGAAGCAGAGAGTGCACACAATTTATCAAGCCCATAGAGGTGTTTTCATGCCACTGCTCTGAATGATGCCTCTAGGATTCAAAAATTCTATCAGCTTCGTCTGGAGAAACAAAGATTCTCTGAAAAGTCTGAATACTGTTGCACATGACTATTAGATTGTGTAGTCATGACCAGTCCTTAGAGGAAACTCTCCTGGGGCAGTGTATCCTAATGGTTAAGAGCCAGACCATCTGAATTCAAATCCCAGCTCCACCACTTACTCGTTGATGACACAGGGCAATGCCTTAACCTCTCTGCCTCATTCTTTTCCTTCTGAAAATGGAGAACATAATAAATACCCACCTCATTAGATTTTTGGGAGAATGAATTGAGTTAGTATATAGAAAGTGCTTAGAACATAGTAAAACCCTGTATCAACACTGACTCTTCTTTTTAAATATACCAACTTTCCAGACAGGGACAGAGACTGTCCAGCTAGCAAGCATCTGTGTAATACCTAGTACTGAAGTACTCTTCTTTCCTTCTCATTAATGTTGGAAACTACTTTTTAATGGGAAATTTGTTTTCTTTAAGTAGTTATCATTCACTAACTGTTTACTCTTTTCAGATAGTGTATCAATTAATCATGCAGGAACACAGTACAGTAGCTAAGAGGCTGGACTCTGTAGCCAGTGACAGAAACATCTGTGGGTATCTCCACTATGTGATTTAATCTTTCTTGTTCTCAGTTTCCCCGTTTACAAGAAGGGGCTAGTAGTTGTATCTACTCTTGTCATCCTTGTAAGGACTGAGGAGCTGGGATGTATAACAGCACTTGGGATTTTGTCAGTGATCAATAAATGCGGCTATTCTTTTCCAATAAACAGGAACCAAGCACAAGCCATGTGCCAGGCATTGTGCTAGTTGCTGGGGATCCAGCAGCCAAAAAAGACAAAGTCCCCACCCTCCAGAGATGTAGGTGCTCTTATCACCATCATCAATCTTGAAGTTGAGACTCAAAGCATGTTTAAATTTGCCTAGGTTTAAACAGGCTGTGGTTTGAACCCAGCGAGGGCTTAATCAGAGTACCTTCCCCCTTCAGTATGGAGCCCTCACTCTTTAATAACACTAGAGACCCTGCTCACTGTCTACGGAGCTAGAGTTTGGACTCCTTAGCCTGGATTCCAGACATGTGGACCATGGCATCATCTTCATATCCCTTGTATATCAGCCCAAGGCTGACTCCCAAGAAAGAAAGAGCCACTGACTGGACCACAGGTGGCATCTGACCCAAAGGCAGTCCAGCTATAGGAAGACCATGGCCCATGATGTGGCCAGCACAAAAACTTCACTCAGTAGGAATAATGGTAACCAGTGAAGCCAATCAGACTCAGTCTCCCTCCAGGGTGTGAACAGGAAACTTCAGAGAGAAGCAAATCAATGGGAATGAGGACCAGGAATAAGAAAACACCAAAAGAGATGCAGAGAGCACATGGGGGCAGTGTCTCCATTGTTGACAGAGGATACAGGTGAAGTTCTCAAGCTCCAGGTACTGAGGAAGAGACCTTGGATACAGGACAACAATGAATCCATGGAATCCCTCACCGACCCATAGACCCCACATCCTGACAAGAAGCCCCTACTTTCCAAGAGAGCTCCTGAGACTCTGTTCCCTCTAGCTGTGTGCAGCCATTCAAGACTCTCCAATCCCAACTTCCCTGTCCTTCTTTCTTGTCTACTTTTGCCTTACACATAACATTCCTGGGACCCAAAAAGACCTTTAGCATTCCTGCTAACAGTCTTCTGTGCCCTACACCCATATCCTTCAAGGCCCAGCCACACTCCCCGTCTGCCTGCCGCCCTCCTCAGCAGACACTGCCCACCACCTGGGACCTCTCTGATCTCCAGTTTCCTCCTCTGTCCTTGAACACAAGTTTCTGCGTCCCCAGCATGACTCCAATCATACTGTGGGCCTGATGCCTTCTAGTACGTTGCCTCGTACACAGCACAGTAAAACCCAATAAATGTTTGCTGGTTGATTGCAAAATACCATAGGGGCTGGAGAAGTAGGTCTCAACCTTCAGCCCTAGGGGGTGATTTGCCCTCCCCTCCCCCACCCAGGGAACACTTGGCAATATCTGGAGACATTTTTGGTTGTCACAACTGTGGGGACGTGCTAATGGGATCCAGAGAGTCTAGGCTGGGGATGTGCCCAATGTCCCACAATGCGTAAGACTACAACCTCTCCACAATGAAGAATTATCATGCCTAAAACGTCAGTAGAGCTGATATTAAGAGACTCTGGACTAAAGCCATGAGAAAATTAAAGAGAAACAAGATTTGGGAAACACTCTTAAAACAATAACACACTGTTAGAAATAGAATCTTTGGCTAGACTGTCTTCCTCCGAGTTCTGTTTATGATTTTAGATAAATTACAGTAAAATCCTGTGGTCCCAAGCCCTGTGATAATGCTAATTTGGATATAAGGCAATTGACAATTAGCAACAAATTTACCCCAGCAATTCCATTCTCCTCTCAATAAGCAATAATGTGACCCTACATTTTATGAGGTGGAGTTTTGGACCCCACTGACAGCACTACGGCGGGGTTAGATTGCAGTTGCACGGTGCTGGCAGAGCTCATGGGCACGCTACTGCTGTTCTGGCTGGTGTGACCATTTTTTATCCAATCTATGGGCTTCACTGGGATTGTTCCTATTTACCTTCTTTTTAACTCGAACAGCATTTCTCCCTTTGTGTCGGTCACGTGCATGGCTTTGGAGAAGAACAAAGCCAGACTCCACCCTCAGTTTTGCCAGTGGCCTGTGCCTGCACACCCCTAAAGGGCAGGACTGGACCTGTGCCGTCAGCCACCGCACACCCAGTGCCTGAAGAGTGCTTGGGAAACATCTCTGGAATGAATGAATGCACTCATTCTCTCTCACCTCTTTCAAACTCAGTTTCTTCACCTACAACATGGAGAGAAGAGCACCTAGGACAGCAGTTGTTACAAGAATTAAATTAAGTGAGACCATGTATATCAAGCTCCTGGAACAGAGATGGACACACAGTTTACTTAATGGCTCTTATCTCTCCATCTTAAAACTAGTAGAAATCTGCTAGCTCTTTCAGAATCCTGAAAGGCACGACGATTTCCTCCCCGAACCCTCTGTTCTTCAAAGAAGCACTATCAAGCCAGAGGAAGCTCTAAAGCACTGAGAATGGAATAGGTTTATTTCTCTGAAACTAATCAAAAATCAAAAGTTCTGCCATGATTTCCAAACCAGATTTATCCTCACATGTGGGCTTTGCATTTTAAATTTTAATTTGATTATGCACATCTCAGACTAGCAACAGGAATGGATGAGGGCCAGGGTCCTGTCTTTTTATATTTCCTCAGCATTACCTGCCTACCTGCAGGCACCTAACAAACAGTAAATGAGGTTTATTAGGTTCTAGCTAATCAGGTTCTAGCTACCTGATTTCCTAGGGGTGAGGATCATTTATACAAACATGAAAGCTTATCTACTTGTACTCTGCATCACAACTGGACATAAAGCCATCAGGATGAAAGAGTTTAATTGTAACATCAATTCCTCAGAAAAAACCTCGCAGACCCTGTGGCTGCTGAGAGAATTTCCACGAGGCAGTATCCGTGAGTACATGCAGACCAGGAAGGCTGTGTGGCAGAGTACAGCAGACAGAGGGCTCCGGACCAAGCTGGGTTCAGTCCCCGGCTCCACCACTTTCTTTCGTTCTTCTTCTTCTTTTTAATGTTTATTTATTTTTGAGAGAGACAGACAGACAGAGACAGAGTGTGAGTGGGGAAGGGCAGAAGAATATTAGAATATTCTCTGTCTGTCTGTCTCTCTCAAAAATAAATTTTTGAGATGAAAATTTGAGCTGAAGCAGGCTCCAGGCTGTCCACACAGAGCCTGACGTGGGGCTCAAACTCATGAACCATGAGATCTTGACGTAAGCTGAAGTTGCATGCTTAACTGAGCCACCCAGGTGCCCCTCCACCACTTTCTACCCACAACTTCAAGTCTGCATTCTCTCTTTGGTGGAAGAGGAATAACATGCCCTGCTACTATGGGCTGAATTGTGTCCCTGCCCCAACCCAAATTCATGTTGACATCCTAATGCCAGTACCTCAGACTGTAACCTTACCCAGAAAAAGGCTGTTTAATTTTGTTTAAATGAGGTCATTAGGGTGGGCTCTACTCCAATATGACTGATATCCTTACATGAAGGGGGAAATTTGGAGCTAGACAGGCACACTGGGAGAATGCCATGGGAAGATAAAGCCAGAGATTGGGGTGGTGCTTCTACTAGTCAAGGAATACCAAAGATTGTCAGAAAACCACCAGCAATGAGGGCAGAGGCATGAACAGATTACCCCTCACTTCAGAGACTTCAGATGGAGCCAACCGTGCCAAGGTCTTGATCTCAGACCTTTAGCCTCCAGAAACGTGACAAAATACATTTCTGCCATTTAGGCCACTCAGTGTATGGTACTTTGTCATGGCAGCAAACTGATAGAGAGCATTGCAGTGCAAAGCGGTAGCTGTTGTCATTATTATTCATTAGAGTATCACAAGCTGAACATAACATGGAGAGCAGACACACGTGTATGCCAAACACAGGAGATAACATACTGTCTGAATACAAGGCAACTCCCTAAATGCCAATCTCCCATTTTTCTGATGAGAAAACCAGGGGGAAACTTTCAGGGATATACATGAAATAGACAAATGTCTACTTATAATACTTAATTTAACTTAGTTATACACACACGTAAAATTTCATGTATAAGAAAGCCATATTTCTAAACTGATTTAGAAATGTGCTTTCCAGTTTCATATTCCATTAAATACCTTTATTCTAACATCAGTCTTTATCATCCTTAGAACCCTTTTTTTTTTGTCATTCCCAAGAGAACTTCATCTTGGTTTCCATTGAAGTTGTGTGAGATGCTGCACTTTTGAATCTGTATATGCTAAACATGAAAATTTTACCCTCAACCGCAAGTACTGTTTCCACACACCATGATAACTGTTGCTGTATTTATTTATTTGCACTTTTACAAATATTCATGACCTTCCCTGTGTAACCACAATGCTCTGTAGCATGATTTCAAAAAGGCGCATTTAAGACAAAATCTAACAGTTGCCATTGTGAAGTCACACCCAAAGGAATAATTCCTAAATCAGTGCTGGGAACCTCTACAGGCATTGAAAAGTAACCTTGACTTAGGTCATTTCAGGCTAATGTGATGTTTCAAAATAAAATAATGGAAAGAGAATCCCGTAACATGAAGGAACTTGCAAGACTTGAATGTAAGGCAAGTTTTTCTTTCCTGAGGGGCAATTCTTAGGGGGAAATCCATTATTTTAGTTCAGACTATAAGCAGCTTACGCACAGTTGGCATTCTCAATTCTGATGCTTCTTCTTATGTCCCACTGATTCTCATCCTTCAAGGCCAAGTTCAAATGTCCCTTCCTCTCCCCCACAGAGTTAGAATAAGTCTCTCATCACTTCATTCCCCACTGCACACCGCTGCCTATTCCCCATAGTCTTCTGTCCTGAAACTAAGGTCTGGTCTTAACCACTCATACACAGCACCTTGTTTTGCAAATAAAAGGTCCCTTTTCCTTTAATGAATGATCAGCAAAAAGAACCTAATTTTTTTCTTCTGATTATAAAAGTAGTACATATTTATTGTGAAAAAAAATTCCAATTCTATACAGATGTTTTGAAAATAAAGTACATCTTCTAAAACTCTCCTGCTGTTTTGTGGATATACTACCAGAAATTTTACTCTGTATACACACGCAAGCTGATACAGGTGCATACACATACATATACACATACATAGACATCGCATGCTGATATATGTGCATACACATAAATACACATACATGTATGCATATATAGACACAGACACATTTTAAACAGATGAAGAGTCATCTGTATCATGTTGTTTTGTAACCTGCTCTTATCACTTAGTAAATGATGCAATCTTCCTACGTAAAGAAATATAAATTTATATTATAATTTGTAATGGCAGCGTAGTATTAGAATATCAAAATTTATTTAATCATTCCCCTACATTCTTTCAGTTGTTTCGCATTTTTAAATAATCACAATGAAAGCTTTGAAATTACAGCTTGCAAAAATGATCATTTCCTTAGGATAAATTCTGAAAAGTAGTATGCTGGTTCAAAAGGGTATACTTAACGTCAGTTTTAACTACTCCCAATAACAGCGCAACAGTGTGTCTGCGTCCCAGGTTCTCACCAACATTAGCACTACCATTGTTTCTAATTTGGGCAAATAAAAGGACTAAAAAAAATACTTGATTGTCTTAATCCCCATTTTTATTACTAGTGACTTTTAGCATCATTTTGGTTAATCCAATTTTACACTTGTTTATTGTGCAATTATTTGTATTGTATTAAATATATTTGAACACAGTGCAATTAGTTATTGTATAGTGTGATTATTATATAGAATAACAATATTTTGTAATATTTATTATATTACATATTTCTATATTATGACATTATTTATAATAGAATTATTATTCTATAGAATACTTCTCTAAAAGTAGTAAGCTCGTAATAAATATTTGCATAATAATAGCTGAAACTGATTATGTACAAGGCATTGTTCAGAGTACACGTCAGCGTGGTCCCACCTCCTCTGGGCTATTCAGGTACATTCACCATTGATTGGGTGAAGGTTGTCATTTAGTTTGAAAAGGGATCTATATTAGTATGTTTGAAATTAAAACAAAGTTTTGAAATATGCTTGTATTTTTCTTTTTGATCAGAAGTTATTTATATATTATGGATGCTAATTCCCTGTTTTACTACATATGTTGCGAATACCTTTTCCTGTTTGTTGCTTGACTTTTTATTTAGTATGTGCTATCTATGACTATATAGAAGTTTTAAATTTGATTTATCAAATCTATCAATATTTCCTTAACCGTGAAGTTTTCTGTGTTTTAAGTAATCCTGAGGTCATAACAATATTCACCTTTTCATCTATTCATATTTTACTTTAATAAATTACAATGTTTTTCTTTTTTTAAGTTTTATTTTAATTCCAGTTAGTTAACATTAAAATTTTGTTTTTCATATTTATATTTTCAGTCTTTTTTTTATTTTTACTTATTTTATTTACTTTATTATAGTTGATTGTCAAGTTGGTTTCCATATAACACCTAGTGCTCATCACAAGTGCCCTCTTCCATGCGCATCACCCATTTTCCCCTCTCCCCCACCCTTTCGTATTTAGATTTTAAATGTATCTAGAATTTACTTCCCTCTATGGTGAAAGGAATCTAATTGATGTTTTCCACATGTAAAGCCAATTATCTGAATCCATTGACAGTTTTTCCTTTCTCAGGTCTGTAAAGTCATCTGTATGATACAAGACATTCTGGTATACCCGTGAGTCTATTGCTGGGCCTTCTTTTCTGTTCTTTAATCTATTTGACTATTCCTGTGCCAAACTGCATTGTTTGTAATTGCTATGGTTTTATAAAGAGTCATGCTGGCAAGTTCCTCTTTAATAGTCTAGAATTTTGGGGACTGTTTTTGGACATTTATCTTTCCACACAAATTTCCATCACCACTATTTCAGTCAGCGGGAAAACAATATATTTGAGTTCCATTCATACCTAGTATGTGGAGACTCTTCTTCAGTTGTAAGAGCTGACACTTGTTAGGCATTGTCTCCACGCAGGGCTCTGTGTGGGCATCTTCCAATTTTCTCACTTAATACATCAACAACTGGGAAAGTTAGATACCATTACTTCCATTTTACAGACAAGGAAACAAGAGACTGAGTAGCCCAATCCCCAATGACCAGTTAAGTGAAAGAACTGGATTTTAAACTCTGGTCTGTGTGACACCTTGAGTCTTCATATACAATCCCTCCTTCTAAGGATCCAGTTTGTTACTATTTATAGAAAATGCATATGCATGGAAAAAGGTCTTCCAAATGTCCTGGCACTGGCCTGAAAACCTCCAGCCAGGAAGCTGCCAAATATAAGGTCATAGGTGGCAACTGTGACAATCAAATAAATTATATTTAAAATAAAGGCAAGGGCACCTGGGTGGCTCAGTCAGTTAAGCGTCCTACTTTGGCTCAAGTCATGACCTCATGGTTTATGGGTTCAAGCCTCTCATCAGGCTCTGTGCTAATAGCTCAGAGCCTGGAGCCTACTTTGGATTCTGTGTCTCTCTCTGGCCCTCCCCCGCTCATGCTTGCTCGCTCGCTCTCTCTCTCTCTCTCTCTCACAAATAAACATTAAAAATTTTTTTAAATCTATGGTAATAAATGTACTACTCAAAATTCCTCACTTCCTAATTAATTTACTACCTTTTCTACTAATTACACTGTATCTGTGGGATGGAAATGCCATCTAATGGTACGCTGCATTCCATGACATCTCGTGGGTAGCCTGAAACTAGCTACAGTGGTCGTATTTACACCATAGAAATCAGCAAAAGCTAGAAATCATGGCCTGATTTATTGTTTTGTTATCTAGACTTACGGAGGTTATGAAGAAAATGTTAATACTATAGATTAAGTTTACACTGTACATCCTTGTAGCTGTTACATTGTGAACAGCACAAAAAATTGAGGGAATATTCCTCCAGGATTTGAATGCTATTATCTGCCTCCCTAAAGAAGTATCTCACATCATTGCAAAAGGAGTGAAGTTCTGCTATAGGTCTTTGTTGTGTCATTCATGTTGGAACTATAGCCACTCATCGGTGATATAATTCCTTTCCTGAGTCAGAGTGCAATCACCCATTTATTTGCAGTCTGATTTTGTCAAACCATGGATAATCTGCAACCACATGTTGGCTACAGATACAAGAGTTCAGCAAAACTCAACAAAAGCATTCTGTGATAATCAGCTGGCTATATAAGACTTACAATAAAGTATGTTGCCTATGTCAATATTACTTGTAAGTTGTGAGTTATACTTCTTTTATGTTAGTAAAATTTATAATCAATTTTTCTCCTCGACAGTTACTTGTTAAACATTTAAAGCACACCACTGCCTAGAACTAGGGACAACTTAGACAACTCTTTCCGCGATAAAGTCTCCTAATTGTGAGAATTGTCTGAATTGTCTCATAATTGTGACAACTGTCTCAATTGTCTTACAGACAAAGCCCTCACTGATCCCAAGAACCCCCAGGGAGGCAACATTTCAGACCCACTCCCTTCTGAAAACACAACTTCTTAAAGGCATGTGAACTCTGGGCCCATCTTTCAGAAAGCTAACCACAGGTCACTCCACAGAGTTAGAAACTCTCCCCTGGACCATGAGCTAGAAGCAAAACAAGACTTATGAAATAGGAAGCTTTCCTGAGCATCTTGAGAGAAGTTCACCACACTCTCTTCTTGGTTACATGTGAATATCTCATCATCACACCTACCTCATGATTTATATGCCAGTTTCTTCTGCTAGACGTTGAGCTCCATGGAAATTGGGATATCTCTTGTCCAGGCCCTGACCAGCAAGTGTTCAATGTTCTTGAACTCATGTCTAAATGCCCTAAAAGACAGAAGTAGAGAGGGAGGATCTCCTTTACAAATCTGGCATTGGCAGAATTAACATCTATCTCACTGTGTTACTTAGTATTTCCTATATGGTTCAAGAGCAATGTTTGGATTGTGACGCTATGTCCAAATGGATGCGATAGCAAGCCAATTCAAAAAGTTGTCCAATTTTTTAAAAAATATGCTATATATACTTGTTATTCTTACTACACAAGGCACCTGACCATTATGATTAATGATCAACATCCAAGAAGCTCATATAAATAAGCAAGCTGCCTTTGCAGATATGGCTTCTAGATCCCTAAATATATGGACCAAAGACACTTTACAAGTGTAATACAGACTCACCACTTCAAGTTCTGTATTTGTAGAGTAGAGGGAAGAACCATCTACCAGTGGTTGCGTGGCTGTGTGTAATGGGAGCAGGGCCCACACATACAATTTTTATCCAGGGGGTATCACATCTACCTTGTTTCTGAGTATTTAGGAACCCATGCCCAGATCACCTTGGGGACAGGTGACTGAGATGCAAAGAGGTGACAGCTACTCTCCAGAACACAACGGATCCTAACAGCACTCACAGGCAACACACACATTTGACTTTGCTACAAAACCAACTAGACCTTAAACAGTTTTCTAAGTTGTGTCTGGAAATTTAAAATAAAAGGCAGGGTATGGGAAGCACCATAGTGACTCAGCTGATGAAGTGCTGGACTTTGCTCAGATCATAATCTCACCATTCTCAACTTTGAGCTCCACATTGGGCTCTCTGCTGTCAGCACCGAGCCCACTTTGGATCCTCTGTCCCCCTCTGTCTCTGCCCCTCCCCTGCTTCTCTCTCTCTTTCTCTCTCTCAAAAATAAATATTTTAAAAATTAAATTAAATTAAGGGGGGAGGGGGATGCCAAGCAATATACCTGAGATAATTAAGTCATTGTTTAATTCAATCACTGAAATAACAGACATCAAAACAGCACCAGAACTTTCCTACAGGATCCATATAGATACCGGTATTGGCTCACCTTCCTGATTTCCATGCTTTCTACAATTTTTCATTTCTCCTTTCAATGACTGGAAACCAAATACACAATTTTATCTCTCATAATTCTCTCTTGCTAGTAACTGGGAATTTTTTGACTTAACCAGCTAATTAAGAACACATTACTAAAGCAAGGTTGCCTTGCAAGTCACCTGGCATCTAGGGGTTAATCTCCTGCATTTACTGTCCTACCTTAAACAGGAATAATAGGACCCAGGAACCGGCTTTTATGACAACCTTCCTAAGATGGTGCTACTTCTTCAGAGCACAACAGTTAAAAAGAAAAAAAAAAAAAAAGAGCCATGCAAATGGAGATGAATGGTACGCAGGCCACCGAGGTAATTAAAAATGTATTTTCCATCTCCTAGTAATTGAATTGTGTACAAGCTGCAAGTTAATGAGGTCATCTACCCTCGAGCACTGACAGGAAAGCAGGAATAATTATCTTTCAATTTTTTCTTATGTAGCAATTAATTTTAACCATTCGCTTACACCCTACTTCCACTCCCCTCAATCCAGTCAGTCAAAGTCATGGCTAAACCGAATTGACAAGCAATTGATACGGTGGCGGCACAGAGCTGCCGAGGCGGGTAAGGTAATCAAGGGGCTGCAGCTGTTGAGGGCTAAGCGCTTCCAGGTGAATGTCGCCTGAGATTTCGCATTCTGCCACTCGGAGGACACGGGACACACAGTGGTGGCTGACAGAACATCTGGTGCCAGGTGGGCTGGGAAGAGGTACTGCTGACTTGGGAAGGCAACAGAAGGGTGGACAAGGATTGATGGATGGACAAGACTTCGAAACAAAGTTGTCACTTAGCAAAACTGTTATCCAAAAACGGGGCAGGAATGTTCAGCCGCTCGTTAAACTTGTCCTGAACCTACAGCACCATCGAGCTTCTGGGAGGGTTTTGACTCCCCATCAGGGGCAGGGTCCTCACAGCTAATGGTTTTAGAATCCACAAGCACAAAAAGGTTCTTCACTCATTTGCTTCAACAAAAGCACACTGCTCTTTTTAACCGCCTTCATTCTGAGCCCACAGTTCTGGTTCCGGGCAGTGCTTGGGGGAGAAATTTATTCCAGTTCTGTTGCTATTTGGTGGACTTGGCCCAGAACGCATCATGTTATGACAGTCAGTGGCTGGAGTCGGTCCATCTGTGATGCCAGAGCAACGACCGATGAGTCGATCAAGCCCCAGACATTCCACTCACCCCTCACTTCTCTAATTGGTGAAATGAGAGAAAACTCACACTTTTGACAGGTTTCAACCAACATGAGTAAATACTTACTAGAGAGAGAATGAGATCAGGCCTTCATTCACTTACCCTAGTCAGACTTATGAAGACTAGATAGCTCTTAATATTAAATATGGTGGTCAGATGGCTCAATTTACATCTGTTGTCCTGACGCAACTGTTAATAGCATCTACTTTCATTCTTGAAAGTGTCCCATCATAGACAGTAACCTATAAGGCGCCCTGGTCATGGGGTGGCCTGGGTGAAAGGTGGGATACGGCGAGGGCACAAGCTTCCCCAAAGCGAGAAGCCCTCCTCACTCCCTCAGAACAGGCTGCCATGTCTCCTTTTCTTCTGTAGGTCACCATAATATCCAGCATGAACATGGCAGCCTTGCACTAAATGGGCATTGATGACTTTGTGACTCCCACAGGAGATTCAAAGTCAGTACAGGGAAGCGATGCCCCCAGGCAGTGTGGTTTTTCTATTGTCTCGGTGCTGAAAAACACAGATCTGAGATAAAGCTAGTTTCTCCATTCCTGAATCAAGCTAGCCTTTTTGAAGAATGTGAAACCAGGCAGAATGCGTGGCTGTATCTTCACATGTTCCCAGATACTTGCCCAAAGGGAATTTCCTCTTGAAAATATGGCCTGATAGTTTTAAATTGAAGAAAGGATCATCCTAGAGCAAAGCGAAATTCCTCAAAAGCTATCCATTAGAATACCAAACAAACGAGTGTCTTCTAGTCAAGTAGAAGGGCAGGAGCAGCACCTTTCTCCTATGTTACTGGGACTTTTGTTGTAGCTTCATTCACATGTCTGTACATTGCACCAAGGGGACCACAGGAGTGAAGGCACCTTGGATTCAGCCTTACTCTGATCAATGCAGGGGTGACCCAGGTGGGCTTGGGGATCTGTGACGGGGCAAAAGGAGAATCTCTTTCAAAGCCTATGAGACATGCCAATCGCACTCCCATCCCTGCCCTGGAACAACCACAGAAGGAGAAGGGCACAGGAAGCTCTCCCAGGCCATTTTACAGTGGGGAATAGCCCTCATTACAGGTTTGCCACTCCAGCAATTAAATGCACATCCGCAAACCCAGAACACAGGGAGTCGTCTTGGAAGGCTGCACTTTGTACTGTGGTGACTGCAATTTCTAGTATAGGCTAGCTCTCCCTCCCCCTGCCAAGCCCCAAATAAATCTCTCTCTTAAGAAGATAAAGAAGCTAGCATGGATTTAGCTCCTACCACATGCTAGGCAGTGTACATGTATTTATTTACTTGATTTTTTACAGCAATCCTATCCTATATTAAAGCCTCGATTTACATATGAGGAAATTAAGTCTCAAATAAGTTAAGGGATTTTTCCCAAAGATATGCAAGAGGTGGACCCAGGACGTACACCTGAGTCCATCAGACAGCAAAGCCCTTGCATTTCCTTGACATCACTTCAGCAGTCTGGACTAGGCGGCTGAAGTTTTCATCCTTTCTCATTGCAGGCTGGGTCTCCTGCAGTGATATTCTTGTTACCAGGCTAGCTTTCTGGAGAAGTGAAGCAACACCCCCAGTGGCGCCTCAGTGTGCGTTCTTGATGATGTTTGTGATAAGCATTGCGCTCTTCCTCTTCTATGGGCAAAACCCATGTAGGAGGGGACACATATCCGCCTCTAATTCTTTGGTATGGCTGAGCTTACCAGGTCACTTTTCTCCTGAATTACATGGCTATCAGGAGATAAGTCCTGTGAGAAGAGAAGAAACCCAGAGCCAAGGAGAAGGACATACATAAACAAGCTGGGGTTAAGTAGTATATTAGAGTTTTCCAGAGAAACAGAAACAACAGGACACTAGAGGGAAATTTATTTTAAGGAATTGGCTCATGTGATTGTGTAGGTTGGTGAGTCTAAAATCTGATGGGACAGGTCAGTAGTCTGGAGACTCAGGAAAGAGCTACGGTTCGAGTCCAAACGCCATCAGGGTGGAGACCCAGGAACATCCAAGGTTGTAATTCAAGGGTGAGGGCTGTCTGCTGTAAAATTCCTCTTGCTCAGCAGTGACCAGTCTTTAGTTATTTTTTTTAACCTTCAACTGATTGGATGAGGCCCACCTATATTATAGAGGGCAATCTGCTTTGCTCCAAGCCCTCTGATTTAAAGTAAATCTCACCCAAAATATCATCACAGAAACACCCAGGATACTGCTTGACCAAATGTCTGGGCACCATGACCCAACCATGATGACACATAACTGACCATTATAAGCATGGAAGAGTGACAAAGCTGGTGTCATACCAGAGCATCTCCCGGGCCAAGACCTGGAGGAAGTAAGATTCTGTGCAGCTTCCAGCCTTTACATCATTTTTCTGTTTCCTACTCATGAACTGTGTAGAGAAAGAATTTGGGAAATTCTTTTCCTAAAAAGAATTTGTTTGCTGGAAAAAGCATATGGTAAAAGGTGATGGAAACATGTTTTAAAGATAGGAGATGGTGTATCATGTATCTACACTGTAGGAATGATCCAGTGGAGATGAAGAGACATGTAATTCAGGAGGGACAGGAAATGGCCAAAGGAACCAAGACCTCTAGACTAGAAGTTGCTGGTAGAATCATAGAGCCTCAGAGCTAAAGGAACTTCTGAGTTCCCCATACCTTCTACTCACCAGAACAGCAAGGTGAAATGACACAGGCAAGGCTACCTCAGCTGGTTAATGGCACAGGCAAGACCAGAACCCAGGTCTTATCAATGACTTACTGTTTATTGAGCACATACTGTGTGCCATGCATTTATTTTTACAGAGAAGAAAACTGAGGCTCACGGAGGTGAACTGCCCCAAGCTGCAAGCTGAGAATGTCTGACCCAGAGACTTGAACACCTACTCTTCACTTAAGACAGCCTCCCAGGCCAGGGTTCCCCTCGCCCAGCAGGGGTGAGTCACTGAGACTCTGGAACTCCTCACCTGTAGCACCTCACACCCATCTCAGGGACAACAGGAGTGTTCTAACTCTTGGAAACAGGTCTAGACAAAGGATGATTCCGTTATCTCTGTGACACAGAGCCCCAGGCCCTGTCAAAGCAAAAGATAAGACTAAGATCAGATCCTTGAGGGAGTCTGTCGAGAACACCACACATATGTACACAGACAGACAGCACCAGTTCACATGGCTCTGAGAGGAGGTGAAGGGGTCATCAGCGGGAACTCCACCATCACCTGCTAATAACAGGTGTTTCACCCCCGTGCAGAGCCCTGGAACCAGTGTGCGCTCAGAAACAATAAAGCCTGGCTTCGTTTTAGCAGCCAAATTGCCATTCAAAGAAAAGATTTCCCAGGACAACAGATTTCTCTGAGGAGAACACAAAAGGGTAGGCAGGTGGCTTCCCATCAAAAAGCATCACCCATAACTTTCCCTCCAGGCCCCATGCTGTGTCTGGTCAGACTTGGAGAGGAAGACACAAGCTGGCTCCAAACAGAGATGGGTTTTTTTGAAATGCAAATGTACCTTTTGAGTTGTCTGGGCATTTTCTTTTAATAGATAAAAGACATTTCTTGGAAAAAGGTAAAATGGTGATGATGATAGCTCCTACTTATTAAGCTTGGTAATAATGGTAGCTGCAGTTTCTTGAGCACTTACAGCATGCCAGGAACTATGCTTCACCTGCTCTCTTTAACTTGGTCTTCATAACACCTCTGCGAAGGATATTCTATTCATACCACCATTTTATAGAGGAGGAAGTGGGGACTCCTATAGGTTAACTCACTTTCCCAAAGATGCCTGGTTTGTAACTGCAGCTGCTGAGATTTAAACCCAAGTCTACCTGATTCCAAAGCTTGTGCTCAATTTGTGTGTGTGTGTGTGTGTGTGTGTGTGTGTGTAGACAACCTAACATAAAACGTACAGAATCTTAGGCAATTGGCTGCCCAAGAAGCAGGAAGGACTTCAGGACAGAGTGAAGTCAACAGGTCTACACGGTGGGAGGGTGCAGGTAAGGCCCCACGGCACCCCTGTACTCAAGGGGCAAAGGTGGAGGGGCCTTCTGCCCCGCTGCATTGCCCCAGACTTTCTCAGCTTTCTAGATATCAGCTAGACACAGGCTCCCTGGCGTCCTCCCCAAATGCCCTCATGATATCCACCCACTGCCTTCCTGTGCATCCCTTTCTGGTACCTTCAATCATGTTTTGAATAAAACATACACCATCTGGGTACATACCAAGTATTCTTCTAAGTGCTTTACACAGTCCCCTAATGTGAGTATCATTCTTACCCCCATTTTCAGAAGAGGAAACTGAGGCATGGGGAGGCTAAGTCATTTGCCCTGTCGGCCGTGATCCCAACCTACGCAGTCTGCTCCAGAACCTGCACGGACAACTTCCGTTACCCAACGTGGCAAGAAAGGATCTTCCCATTTCCCAAGGATTCTCACCCTTATCAGCTGCCTTATTCCTGATTACAAAAATTTACAAAGCATATCAGAAATGAAGCAAAACTCCCCACCACTTTGCATTCATGATGATTCCCTTGCCGCTAACAGCAAGGTAAGAAGAAGAGCTACAGAAGCAGGAAATAGCTGCAGTGTATTATTTTTTGTTCTCTTCCCATTTTCCTTTGCCATAGGAGCTGTTCTTCCCAAGAGGACTCCCTAAACTATTCTACTCATGTGCCTCTTACCCTTGACTTGATATCTCTCAGCAATTCAGAAAGAGTCATAGGCAGCGGGGAGAAGGTGTGATCAAGGATCCACACCACCTGACTGGCCAGCAAGCTGTGAACCCTCTCATCAGCCTAACTGCTCACCAGAAGGCTTGGGCATGCATATTTCACCAGTGCCAACCAGGCTTTTACATCAAGCCATTGAGGGGACCTTTCTTCAAAACTAAACCCTCAGGGCTAATGGTGGAGTGAAATCCTATTTCTAATGCAAAGTGAGGGAAAAGCAAGTATATTTTCTCCAACAGTCAGTTATTTTAACATGACACACAACCTGAGATGAATGGGTTCTTTAAATTGGCTTTATTGAAGAAGTTCCTGTACAAATGTTTTACTTCAGAACCTCAAGAGCAAGTAAAATGAATCATTCCCACCTACCAAATTAATAAGGAGAGCTCCTCACTGCTGCTGTTTCAAACTGACATTCATCCATGTGCTTTCTAATAACTCTGCTTTGTTATATTTTATTGCACAGTCATCAAGTTTACCAAGGGTGTGTTTAATTCCAGAGGTTGGGGGCGGGAATTTCAGGGTCAAGCTGGGAGGGAGGAGCCCCTGCAGCATTTACTACAACCACACTAAAGCCTTCACAAACAAAGAGGATTGCTTCTGTGAGCCAAGCTAAAGAATCTATTCTTTAAAGTCTTCTAGGAGTAACACACACCCTGCCAGTGACTTAAATGAGAGTAGGTTCCCCTCTAGGGTATCTTTGCAAACCAGCCAGTGAACAGGGTGCTCCTTATCTCTTGCTGCTGGGGCTGAAAACAAGAGGCAGGAATCTCCCCTGCGGTGAGAGGGCTAAATTGACTTCTCTTGCAAAATACACAGCCAGAGAGGACTCCGAAAATACTGGCTGCTTCACTGCGCCTGCAGAATGTGCCATGGAATCATCAGGGCCCTTACTCCCCCTAACCAGACACCAGCATCATCATCACCATTGTACTTACTGCTCTTGTGGTACCCACACATTTCTATGGCCCCCTCTGTAGTTTACAGAGAGCTTCCAGTATCGTAGTCCCCTTATCCACGGTTCACTCTCCGCTGTTTCAGTTACCTATGGTCAACTGTGGTCCCCAAGCAGAAGTATGGTCAGAAGGTTGGTAGTAGCCTAAAGCTATGTCACAATGCCTACATTATTCACCTAACTTCATCTCTTCACTAGGCATTTTATCGTCTCACATCATCATCAGAAGGCTAAATACCAGAAGATAAGGGTACATAACAATAAGATTCTTTGAAAGAGAGAGACCCCATTCGCTTAACTTTTATGATAGTATATTGTTATAATCATTCCATTTCATTATTAATTATTGTTGTTCATCTCCTATTGTGCCTAATTTATAAATTATACTTTACTATAGTTATATATGTATCGGGAAAAATATAATATATATTAAGATTCAGTACTAACTGCAGTTTCAGACATCCACCAGGGTCTTGAAACACATCCCCTGTGGCTAAGGGGGACTACTATATATTAGCAGGAGTGGCACAGGATCTTGGTCGCTCAGTGCTTCTTCCTCCTGCATCAGGTTAGTCAGGCCACACCGCAGTCCTCACAGCAGGTAATGCTGAGTGTCCTTAGCACCCTCATGCTCACCTTGCCCAGAAACTAGAGTCAATGGTTCTACTTTGAAATATCTACTCACCCTTGGGGAGCCTGGGTGGCTCTGTCGGTTAAGCGTCCAACTTCGGCTCAAGTCATGATCTCACAGTTCGTGGGTTTGAGCCCTGCGTCGGGCTCTGTGCTGACAGCTAGCTCAGAGCCTGGAGCCTATTTCAGATTCTGTATCTCCCTCTCTCTCTGAGCCTCCTCTGATCATGCTGTCTCTCTCTCTCTCTCTCTCTCTCTCTCCCTCTCTCTCTGAGCCTCCTCTGCTCATGCTCGCTCCCTCTTTCTCTCAGAAATAAATAAAACATTAAAAAAAAAAGAAATATCTACTCACCCTTGCCTGCCCACCCCCATCCCTGCACCTCAGTTTCATTATCATAAAACCCAAGCAAAAGACACATTATCTCAGGGTTGTTGTGAAGATTTAAGTATATTTTATATATTTATATATTATAATCAGAAGTTTTCATTGTAACCCATGGAAATGAAGTCTGGCTAATTTAGGATAAAAAGGGCTTTATCAAAAGGATTCTGGAGAGCCCACAGATCTCTGCCGGACTGAAAAACAGGTTTAAAGCTGATGTTGTCAGGAATAACACCCAAAGTCACATCCCAGAGCGAGTTCCTTGGAGAAACTTCTGCCACCGCCCCACGATCCCCAGACACAGTCTGGATGTTGACACCAGAAACACTGTCATGGCCGCCACCTCAAGCAGGATGGCGCTGCCGTAGGACCACCAACCTCACCAATCCCCACCTCAGCACATCAGCAGCTGCCAGTTCAGAGCCTGGGGCAGATGCATTGGCAAAAGCCTGGATCACTCACCAGCATCCTAGCTGCAAAGGAGGCTGGGAAAACAAGTGTCTGGCATTTTCAGGTTCTGTAATGAGTGTGTTGCAGGGGAGGAGATTCCTGTAGTCATATAAAGTGTGTTTGGTTGCTAACAGCCAAAAAGAATGACTAATATTCACTAAGCAAGTGGAATACTTAATCCAGTACCCGATGTATTACTGGCCCCTGTCCCTTATCTCGTCCAAGTCTGTGTTGACGTCTGTCAGAACACTACATTATAAAGATCTTCACAACTCCCTCCACTTCCCCTCAACACTCTCACAAAACTCTCAGCCTATAAAACTCGCCTGTTTCCACATCTCAGTCTCTTTGTTCTTCTCCGCAACAAGTCAATGGCTGTCTGATAAACAAATCTCTGCTAAATGTTGGATACAACTAAAAATGGTGTGATTTTTTTCCCCCCAGAAACTATTTTTACAGGAGATTCCAAGAGCTATAAAGCTTTAAACCCAGTGAAATTTCAAGCAGCTGTGACCTTTATCTTGGGGAGTTTGGGGTCAGTAACGAAGTCTTTTGACTGAGGTGACTACTGTTTAATAAAGAACCTTAGTGAGCCAGTGTCACCAACTCCCTAACAATCCATGGGTAAGAAACCACGTGGCTTCCCATGTTTTTCCTCACCCAGTCTTCCCCCAAACCTCATGTGATTTTCAAGGTAAGTGCTATTGCATTCATTTGAGAAATAAGGTACCCTGAAAGGTTTAATGAATTTCCTAAGGGACTAAGTCTGGCCAACTGGAGAATTGAGACTGGACCTAGGTTTCCTGACTCCTGATCAAGTGCTTTTTTTCACTTTCTATAGTCCCTGGCCACCCTTCTCCAGGTCAAGGGCAATCACAGTGGGGTCAGTGTTCCGAGAACAAGGGAATCCAAGAGACAGGCCCGGGGAGGCAGGAGAAGCTGTCAGGCGAGAAGAAACAGCCTCAAGATGATCTCCTTCCTAGAGCGATTTCATTTGCTTTGATTTAACTCTGAGTGTTTTCAAATGGGTTCTGATTCCAAAACATTTACATTCACCAGGAGAACTGAATATAATTACTCCCTTTGTGTCTCAAAAAATTGCAAAAATTAGGGGATGTACCACAACCACAGAAGGAATCCAGGAGCTGAGGTGGGGGTGGGGTGGGGGGAGGGAAGCCCAATCTGCAAAACCAGTGTGAGTCTTTTTAGCAGCAGCGATGGGGAAAGTGTGCTATCTCTGAGCCCCATGATTAAAGCAACTGCAAATTAGTTTCTGCAAAGGTCTTTCCCCTTAAATTGAAAAGCACCGTGTAATGGAATTTCATAGACGCTGCTTTGGAAATGACTTCATACCTCACTCTGTTCAGAGCTGAGAGGTGGCTGCATGGCGTGAATCATAAAAGGCTCAGGCTCTTGAGGAGTTACCAAACCTTTCTCTGACATTCACACCTACACCCTCTTAGGCGCTCACCCCATCCCTTAACCTGGGCAGGGAAACAGCGAACTCAGATCACTGGCATCACCGCTACATGATTAGTAGTCTTCTCCTGGCCCAAAGCAAGACTATCTACCTGCAAACCATGCTTTCTACCATAGTCAGGCCCCTGGGTTGCAAGTAGCAAAAGGATTGCCCAGGTACACTCATTTTAAATAAAAAAGGCTTTGGATGACTATGGGGTTCACAGGCTCTTTAAGATTTCCGGTAGAAACAATGAAGTCAAGGTGCATGAATAAATGCAACACCATTTTCACTGGATACCTGTGCTTTCTTGGGGGCACCCCTCAAAAATATAAAAATCAGATTTCCAAATTGTCAGCAGCTCTGCAGTGATCAAACAGGTCGCATTTCAGTGTAAAGCCTGATTGACTAATATTTTCAGAGAGCCCAAATCCTTAATTCACTCATGCAATAAAAATGTATTCACACCTGGGATATAACAACAAAACAGCTACCAGTCATGGCTCTCAAGATGCTCACAATTGAGGGGCGCCTGGGTGGCTTAGTCGGTTAAGCGTCCGACTTTCACTTAGGTCATGATCTCGCGGTTCGTGGGTTCGAGCCCCGCGTCGGGCTCTGTGCTGACTGCCAGCTCAGAGCCTGAAGCCTGTTTCAGTCTGTGACTCCCTCTCTCTCTGACCCTCCCCTGCTCACGCTGTCTCTCTCTCTCTCCTAGAAATAAATAAAACATTTAAAAAAAAAAAAAAGATGCTCACAATTGAATGACCGAGACAAGATACTTTCAAATAATGATTCCAACCAATGAAAAACCACAATTCTGTCAATTTATACCTTGGGTGGTACTGAGAGAGCCCTGGAGAGGGGAATTATACCTAGTGAGCATATCTGGAAGGTGTCCCCAAGGAAGTGACCTTTCAGCTGAGAACTAAAAGGAAAAGTTAACCTAGAGAAGAGAGGCGGGGAAAACCCTTGAGGTACTAACTCCAATAATGGGATATCAACACACACCTGGTAATCTCTTTCCAACTATCTCTATTTGCATATCCGAGGCCTAAGAGAGAAGTTCAAGTGTGTGCTTGCTCTTAAAAATGATAATAATAAGAACAATTTAACCTCCAGTTACTACCTGTGTGCTTGTGCGCTGGAGATGAGGAAGGGAGCTGGTCACCCAAAAGACCAAACTGTCTGAACAAAGGTTCACCCTACGTAGTAACTGATGTGTTTAGGAGCTAAAGTACATTGTTCTCGGGGCGCCTGGGTAGCTTAGTCAGTTAAGCGTCCGACTTTCGCTCAGGTCATGATCTCGCGGTTCGTGGGTTCGAGCCCCGCGTCAGGCTCTGTGCTGACTGCCAGCTCAGAGCCTGGAGCCTGTTTCAGTCTGTGACTCCCTCTCTCTCTGACCCTTCCCTGCTCACACTGTCTCTCTCTCTCTCTCTCTCTCTCTCCTAGAAATAAATAAAACATTAAAAAAAAAATAAAGTACATTGTTCTCTATCTTACTTTGGGTTGCTACAATGGATAGCAGTGGACTTAGATGGATAGATAGGGTGGACTTAGACAACAGATATTTACTTCTTACAGTTCTGGAGTCTTGAGGTCCAAGATCAAAGTGCTGGCAGATTTTGTACTGGTGGGGACTTTCTTCCTGGCTTACAGGTGGCCACCCTATTGCTGTGTCCTCACATGGCTAGGGACTGAGTTCTACTCTCTTTCTCTTCCTAATCCCATGAGGCCTCCACTCTCATGCCCTCATCCAAACCCAGTTAGTCCCCAAAGGCCCTACCTCTTGATACCATCCCACTGGGAATTAGGATCTGAACATGTGAATTTTGGAGCAACACAAACATGTAGTCCATAGCATGCTTATTTTATTAAATTATTTATTTGCTTATCATTTAATAAAAAGATCTACCTAAGATAATGGTATTAATTTTTAAACTATTGCCATGGTTTTTTTTTTTTTTTTTAGTATTTATAACAATCTTCCCATAACCATGTGGCACAAATAGAGTTCACTAATAGAGTTCTGCCCCTTCCTCTCTGCCCAATCTGCTAGAGTGCTTCACATGCCCACCATTTTTTTGTTCTGTGAGAAATTCATAATGATGCTCCTCAGAAGAGTTGGGCATGAGCCCATCAGCTTTCTTTGACCACATCAGATTGATTAGATTATTTAATTAGAAATCAGGGCTCGGCACAAATGAAGGCAAGACAGATGAGCTTTGAGAGGGAGACAAAGGACAGTAGAGACACAAAAAGGCAGGCCTAGCTAGGTTCCCATGGTGGCATTCAGCAGTCTTGAAAGCCTCAGGTGCTAGTAAAGGGAGGTGCCAAATCTCAGGTTCTAGCGTATCCTTGGTTTGTCCTTGAAGAATGTCAGTGTGGCAGGAAATGCTACATTTTGAACAAACTCCATTTCCTTTTACTCCAGAGGACACTTCTAGAGTAGATTTCCAGCCACCCTTTCAGTTAGATGAGGTCACGTGATTTCTGCCTAGCAAAGTATAGGTGGAAGTGATGTGTGCACTTCCAGGAGTGGCTTATAGAAATCTGCCGAAGCCTCCTCGCTGTATTTTCCCATCTCCTTGATGAATGCAGGAGGCTCCACTGACTTACAGCAGTGATTCTTAAATGGGGCCAATTTTTTCCCCCTCTCTCCAGGAACGTTTGGTGACGTCCGGAGGCATTTTTGGTTGTCACACTGGGAGAATGTCCTACTGGCATCTAGTGGGTAGAGGCCAGTGATGCATGCAACACCCTACAATGCCCAAGACAGCCCTGCATAGCAAGGAATTGTCCAGCCCTAAGATACTGATAGTCCCACTACTGAGAATGCTGAGCTGGAGTGGGGCAGAGCCACAACGTGGGTTCTTGAATGACTGCATGGACACACACACACACACACACACACTCACACACAGATGCTGACCTGTGTTAGTCATTTGAACAAGAAATAGACTTTTATTGTGTTGCATTACTGAGACTTGGGGGTAATTCTTTATACCAGCGGACATTATTTGACAAATACAAGTGATAGAGGTTAGTGTTTCAGTGGAGGACAAGTGCACCGTAGCAACAAGGTCATTACCACTTGACAGGTGCTGTGAAGGTTGTGTTACAGACAGTCAATGCATGGCCCTCTCCATTAAGTCATGAGGCCTCACTCCACCGTGGCCGTAAATAACATCAAGAATGCAGTGGACTCTCTTCACAGCTCTTTCATTAAAGACGAAGTGGTGCGTTTGGGGAGAAACTCTTAGCAACTCAGCAGAGGAACATAGGAGGAACCCACACCTGCCCAGGAAAAACACGAACGGCCAAAAACGGAACCAAGGCTAACCTCTCTCAGTTTCCTCTTTCTCTCGTCCCTCTTTTTTTGTGCGGCAGACTAGCTGACAATAACCAGCAAGGTCCGTTTAGTGTATGGTCTGATCTGGCTGTGACTAATAAGATGATTGGTTGTATATATCCTCTTTATGGTTGTTCATTATATCACCCTAACATAAAGTAATTTAATTTCAGTGGGATAATTAGGGTATTTCTAATCTAACTGATAGTCTGAATGAAATGAGATTCTCAGAGGGAGATTTGTGTATCAGGAGACTGGTGACCTCCGGCCCCAATTTTCACACAATGTATTAATCTGACAGCCCTACTTCCCAGGCTTACTGTATCCGTACATTTCCCAGGCTGTGGGTTATAGAACACACCCGCAAATGAGATTACTTTATTTATAATGAGATTTCCTTGGGCTCGAGGAGCCAGATCATAGTACTTTAACTGAGGCCTTCCCACTGACAGAGTCTCCTTATGTTAATAGAAGCCCCGAGATGCAAATGTACTAAAGACGGAGTGTGGCCTTGTCTTGGGGTCTGGGAGATGCCAGACTGCAGGAGAAATGACGACTGAGCCTTGCAGGATGCCTGCCTGACTGGGACAGCTCAAGGCCTCCCCAGCAGAGAAGCCTTGTGCTGGCTGAGGGGCACAGGAGACCGTTATCTCCTGCCCGGGTGAGGAAGACATGCAGTCTGCTCACTGAGCCTGAGATGCGGAATAAGGAGAGGGGCCACCGGAAAGAGGGAGCAGTAGAGGCTGGCGGGGGTCAGGGCCACATTCTGAGCCAGGAGGCCAGCCAAAATGCTATGGTTGCTCCTCAATCTCCCAAACATACCCCCAGCAGCAGAGTCACTACCTCTGTCCTCCAGCCAGGCTCCAAACCTTTACCGGTAGAGTCACTCTTTTATACCAGGCATCAGAGGCAGGATGCTGCCTCTTAGGAAAATCTGCCGCTGGAACCACTTCCCACTATTCTTTAATTTGTGGAGCACCCACAGATGCCAAGTCCTGGTCAAGCCCAAAACAGATAAAGCCCTTCTTCCCAGGCTATTTACATTTATATGATTTTATTGTTCAAGCGTCCTTGGTAAATTCTTTTAAATCCCTTTTAGAATTTAATTTGAGAGGGAAAAAGTCTGTTTCTAGGGAAGAAATATGTTTTTCGTGGCTCATCCAGGTCCCCTGTTTTCTTGGGCACGAGGAAGCTCAGAGTTTAATGTCATGCTCAACCACAGTACCAGGATTAGGCTGGTGTATTNTTCTTTTTCTTATTTTTAATGTTTATTTATTTTTGGGAGAGCCCCCGAGGCGGGGCTTGAACTCACGAACAGCAAGATGGTGACCTGAGCCAAACTCAGACGCTCAACTGACTAAGCCACCCAGGTGCCTCTCTATTTTCTTATTTTTCAATTTCCAGTAAAAAGTATTTATTTAAACACATCTTATTTGGTAAGATATTTCAAGTTCAATTTGGAAAAAGTGTATTTTATTTTCAAAAATAAACAAAGATCATCTGAAATAATGTAACACTGTATGTCAACTATACTATGGTAATAAAGTTTTTTTTTTTAAAGAAAACACACAAGAAAATTCTTCACATCCTCAAAGAAATCTATGTCCTCCCATTTTCTTGGAGACATGTCGTCCTACTGATTTGTCTTTCACTTTTCCATTTTTTTAAGCAGCTACAATCAATAAATTTTTTAAAAAGACACACAATAACCAAGAAAGTAAATAAATAAGCAAAGATAGCTGCATTGACTTACAAAAGGCCACTTTTAAAAAGTCTTTAGTATTTACTAAATGCCTATTAAGAATTAATATCTGCTGAGCACAACATGGGTCCTTTCCCAAGCAGCTGTACCTCACCACAGCCTCTGCTCTAAGTACTGTGGTCCCCACGTTAGAGACAAGGGAATGAGGAACAGAGGTGCTGTTGGGTTTGCCTAGGATTATACATTCAGTAAGGGGGTGGGGGGGACCAGGACTGGAAGCAGGGCGGTCTGGCACAACAGGCGCCCTCTTAACCAGCGCTCTCAGCAAATACAACCTTCTGCGCTTTGCAGCAGAAAACGTGTGTTCCATGCGGTGGATGCTTCCGCCAGGCTGCCTCCCATCCCTGAAGCTTCCTCTTCACTCCAGCCTCGCTGCAGCAACTGGCCGCGCAGGGAGTGACCTGACAGCACCCTGCCTGGGCAGCATGAAGAGCCTCTTGCTTCCTGCCCTGGGTGTCTCTGCCCCAACCTCATGAGAGGTTCCAGGAATCTGCTCAGTGATTCCAACACATGCATAGACTCGGAAAAATCGGGGAGCGACCACCGTGTGGCGCAAACCTTGACCAGTGAGGGATGGAACCAGTAGGTAAGTTGCTCCCCATTTCTGTCCTGTGGGCAGACAGGTGTGGGGCCCCTTGTATGGGCTCTCTCTCCATGTGTCCCCAGTGGAATCCAGCTGCTGGTGCCTATCCTGTTGATCAGCTCAGTAGCATTGGGCTGGCTTCCCTTCTTCTAGCTCAGACCTCCCGGGTCCCCACTCTTGCTCCTTAGGATCAATTTCTAAAGCAAACTACCCATATACAAAATCTTGTCTCAGTTCTTCATGGGGGAAATCAAGGCTAAGACACTACAGCTCCTAGTTTGAGGAGTTCAGATTAGGGTGACAGGTCATTACAGGAGGAAAATTCAGTAATGATACATTAATAATCTATGACCAAGTAGCCAGAAAAATGACTCAAGCTATAAAAACACAAGAGCGCAGAGAAAGTAGAAAACGTAGCGAGCTCCCAGAAAGTTTTATTGGAACACAGCCACATGTCCATTTACATGTTGCCTATGGCTGCTTCCCCACTCCAACGGCAGAACTGAGAGGTCGCAACAGAGACCCAGGGCCAACCAATCCTAACATGTTTGATACCTGGCAGTTCATTGCAAAGTTTGTGGGCCTCTAATCTAGAAAACCCAGGACCCTATGGGAATACAGAGAATGGCACATATTCTGCTTGAGGGGTGGTGGTGGTGGGATGGTCACAAAAAGCTGGGAAGAGCAGATCACTGAAGAATAAGCGGAAGGGCATTCCAGGAAGAGGCCACAGCAGAGACGCAGCAAGCTGCTCGCAAGCAATCATAGGCAGTTTGCTGCTGCGCGAGGGAAAAGAGTAAGGACGGAAGTGACAAGGGAGAAGACTGCAGGCAGAGATTTCCATAAGGAAATCGTTGCAGGTTATTGCTCTCATGTGGGGATATTTCCATCAATGGGCAAAGACACGATAACAAAGAGTGACTACAGAGGCTGGTTTATACCTTCTACCGAAGGGAGTTTACATGAAGTTCATGACCCTTAATGTTCTTCCGATGAATGGCTGGGGGCCCTACTCATGAGGCAGCCCTCTCTGTAGCAGGGCATTCCTGACGTGAAAGATGCACTACTTTGCCCTCCTCGGTAGCATGCTCGGGGTATGCCGGCGCTGGTCTCTTGCTCCAAACACAGCGGACGCAGCACCATTACGGTGAGATCCCACTGGGTGCTCTGGCAGTTTGCTGGCATGATGAGGACGAGGCAGTAACCGGGGGCAAGAACAGTCACGAGGGACAGACCTGCTGCCCTGGTCCCCGCAGGCAGTGCTTCCTCATACCCTTGGGAAAGAAAAAACCCGGGTGATCCAGCACGGTCTGACAATGGGTTCTTTCATGTCTTTCTCTCAAGGAACATTCACTGAGGACAAAATACGTATCCCCACAAGGCAATATACTAGTATATATAAATGATGAAGGTACTGTCCTGCCCATGAGGGGCTCACAGGCTAATCGGGCAGAAAGGCATGCTATTTTCAAAGCGGGTAAAGTGGGGCCAATTCCCCTCTGATAGGAGCCCTTAAGAGCTTCAGCATTTTCAAGGGGTGCCTGGGTGGCTCCGTCAGTTAAGCATCCAATGGCTCAATTCATGATCTTGTGGTTCGTGAGTTCGAGCCCCACATCGGGCTGTGTGCTGACAGCACAGAGCCTGCTTGGGATTCTCTTCATCTCTCCCTCTCTCTGCACTTCCCCTGCTCACTCTCTCTCTTTTTCTTTCTCAAAATAAACTTAAAAGAGAGAGAGAGAGAGAGCGCTTCAAGATTTCCCTGACAATACTGATTTATACTCTTGACTGATATGGTGAACCGTTTCTGAAACAGCCATGCAAAGTAAATTTCAGTCCCAAAAGGACAGAACTTAAACATAATTTGGAAAACAAACTGTTAATACCAAATTGCTGGCATTTAGATACCATTCTCAATTGTTTGAAGTGAAGGCTAAGGTGGAAATGGAGATAACTGGTGCTGAGGTTTTGTTTTTTTTTTTAAAGAAGGAATAGTTAAATAGTTAAAAGAATAGTTATTGAGTATGTACATTTTGTCAAGCACTGTGCTGAGGGCTTCATCTCGTGAATTACCTCACTGAATATTCACAACAATCCTCTAAGGTAGATTTCTAGCATTACAACCAGCTCCATGTTACAGACAGAGCAACTGAGTCAAACAGATGGAGTAACTTGTCCTCCAGCCTTCCCTGGACGACGGGCAGGTGTTACCTGGCAGTTGATCCCCAGGGGGCCGCGCCCTTCACCACCTGGCCAACTACCTCCCTTCATGGGCTACCCTCCAGTTCCTGCCTAGGACATCTTCCGCGCCGCACCCCACCACCCCCCCCACAACCCGCCAGCAGTTTTGCCCTGAATAGGCTTCAGGATAAGTTCCTTCCCTGTGATAAGCAGGGCCAACGATCTCTGACAGCTGTTCCCCGCTCCTCATCATCCTCTGAAACAATCAGTAAGCATTAGAGAGCACTTTTCCCTTTACAAAGGTGATAATTAGATAACAAGCTGAGATTAAAGTAATTACAGTCAGACAGCTGGCGAGGCAGCACAGTCATGTTGAAATATTGTTGGTACTTCAGCATCTGGTTCTAATAACAGCACAGGCTAAAGGATTTTACATTAATTACAGAACATAATTTAATATAAACATATTTAATTACAATTGATGAGCGATAAACTGTTCAAGAATGACTTAACCCCTTCCGCGTGTCAAAGTGATGGGAACTTTGGGCAGTCCGCAGCCTCTTCTGCTCTCTCACCCTTCTCCACCATGCCCTTCCTCCACAACTCCCTCGTCCCTCTCTTGAGAGAAAATTCCCCTCAAAGAGGAATGTTCTGGACGGAATGTTAATCATTGATTATCCCATGGGTGTTTGGCGCATATACAGCACTACCCATTTTTAGAGAGTGAGGTGAAAAGGGGAGAGTGTGCCAGCCAAGCCAGGATGCATTGCTTCAGGTGGACCAACTGCCCTTCCTCACATGACCTCACACGGCCAAGACTAGGTTGGTTCCCCTCAGCTGGTCTTCCCCATGTTCTCACACCTTTATGTGGTGCTGGCTTGGCTTCTGACAGCCAGCCAATCCTTAGCTCTCCAGAAAAAGTATGTCATGACTAGGAAGTCCCTGGCCACAGTGGCCAGGGCATTTTCACAATTTTGGAGTAAATGTGTAATATCTGAAAACCTCTACGTGAGAAGGGGCACTCTATTCTGTCAGGAATAGAGTGAATAGAAGGAATAGAAGGAATTCTTCCTTATATGCTGCCAACCCCTATCCCTCCCTACACACACCCAAACTGGCGGAAACAGGCCTTGGGTGAAACAGTTTCAAACAGACTGGGACACACAGACACAGTCTTCAATGGATAAAGGACTCAGTCATCATTATCTGCACATTGACTTTCCACATTCATAAATGAGAGATATTCAAAAGCCACAAACATGCCGTGTTATGAACTGCAGGGCTATGTTGCCCCCCAAATTCATAATTTCAAAACATAAGGCCCCATGGGATGGTATTAGGAGATGGAGCCTTCGGGAGGTAATTACTTGGAGACGAGATCCTGAGGGTGGACGCCCATGATGAGATTAATGTCCTTATAAGAAGAGAAAGAGACTTGAGCTTTTGCTCTTGGCCAAGTGAGGACACAGAAAGAAGGCAGGTGTCTGCAAGCCAGGAGGAGGGTCCTCACCAGAACTCGGCTGTGCTGGCACCCTGGTCTGACTTCCCCGNGTCCCCAGGCTTTGGTATTTTGTTACAGCAGCCAAACTAAGATACACCACTCGGTCTCAACTACACTGAGATTAAGAGTCCATCCAAACAAGTGACCAGGCTGCTGCTTCCTTAAAAAGAGTGAGTAGTACTGAGCTCACTGGAAAAACTCGCTGTCAAGTTTCCCTATGGGACAAATGACATGGAATTACAAATAGCCTCAAATACTGTTTTTACCTCCTGCTGTGGATTTCAAACTGTAAAGCACACATTCTCCTAAAAGCTAAAATGAGTGCTGAAAAAAGAGTTTATTATTCCTAGGTAGCCAAGTGTAAGCTATTTCTAGAATTACTGACAGGTGCACACAAAGTAAAATTAGTTTAAAGATTCAGGACCAGAAAACACCCAAGAGAGAACCAGGAACACTCAAAGTGAAAACTGTTCTATACATATCCTCTTGAAAGAAGAAGAAATTTCAGTTCACTAGCACCGCAAACCTGCAATGCGGGCAAGAACTATGACGTACTTTTTGTGGATTAAGTGTTCATACAGAAGTTACAGGAAGGGGAAGTAGCCAATAAAGCCTTAGCTACTTTAAAAAGTTACTACTCTGTCATCAAATTTAAAATTTCCATCTGTTCAAAAGACACTGGTAAGAAGGTGAAAAAAATACCCTACAGAATGGGAGAAAGCATTTGTAAACCACATATACGATAAGGACCTACGAGCCAAAATACCTGAAGAACTCCTGCAACTCAACAATAAAAACACAATAACCCAATTCGAAAATGAATTGATACTTCTTCCCAAAAAGATATACCAAAGGCTAGCAAGCACATAAAAGGCACTCAACATCATTAGTCATTAGGGAACTATCAATCAACCAAAATAGGTACCACTTCACACATACCAGGATGGCTATAACAAAAAAGCTAGCTAATCATAAGTGTTAAAAAGGATATGGAGAAACTGAAACCCTCATACATGGCTGGTGGAGACATAAATGGCCCTGCTACTGTGGAGAGCAGTCAACAAGCTCCTAAATAAGTTAAACACAGAGTTACCATATGACCCAGAAATTCCATTCTCTCTATATATATAGCCAAAAGAATTGAAAACATGTCCATACAAAAACTTGTCCACAAATATTCACAGCCGCATTATTCTTAGAAGCTAAAAAGTAGAAACAACCCAAACGTCCATCAACTGATACACGAACAAACCAAATGTGGCATAACCATACAATTGGGTATTATCCAGCCATAGAAAGAAATGAAGTACTAACACATTTTAGAACATGGATCAACCTTGAAACATCTTGCTAAGTGAAAGAAGACAGACAAAAGACCATATAGTGTATGATTCCACTTATATGACAAGTCCAGAATTGGCAAACCTATAGAGATGGAAAGTAGATTCATGGTTGCCAAGGACAGGGAGGAGAGAGGAAATGAGAGTTTCTTTTTTGGGGTGATGGAAATGCTCTGGAATCAGATAGTAGTGATGGCTGCACAATATTGTGACTATACTAAAAACCGTTGAGTTTGTATACTTTGAAATAGTTAAAAGAGATTTTATGTCATATAAATTTTAACTCAATTTTTTTAAAAAGCTACCAATATGGAAACTGGATCTTAATCCTACTGGGGAAGCATGGGAACCTATGTAAAGTGGGTGGCTCAGAGTTATCTCATCCAAGAAGTGAGGAAGCTGGGGTATTTATACACCAACTCCCATCAGTCACTGACTTAAGACTGGTTTGGTGCAATCCTTATTAAAATCCCAGTGGCATTTTTCACAGAGATAGAACAAACAATCCTAACATTTGTAGGGAACCACAAAAGACCCCAAATAGCCAAAGGAATCTTGAGAAAGAACAAAGCTAGAGATACCATGCTGCCTGATTTCAAACTATACTAGAAAGCTATAGTAACCAAAACAGTATGGTACTGGCATAAAAACAGATACACAGATCAATGGAACAGAATGGAAAGCCCAGAAATAAACCCATGCATGCATGGTCAATTGATTTACAACAAAGGAGGCAACAATATACAATGAGAAAAGGATAGTCTCAATAATTATTGGTTTGGGGAAAACTGAACAGCCACGTGCAAAAGAATGAAACTAGACTATCTTATACCACACACAAAAAATAACTCAAAATAGATTAAAGACTTGAATGTAAGACCTGAAATCATAAACTCCTAGAAGACGACGTAGGTGGTAAACTTTTCCTTGACATCACCCTCGGTGACATTTTCGAACTGACTTTAAAAACAAAGGCAACAAGAGGTGCTGGGTGGCTCAGTCTGTTAAGTTTCTGACTTAGGCTCATGTCATGATCTCATGGTTTGTGAGTTCAAGTCCCTCAGGCTCTGTGCTGACAGCTCAGAGCCTGGAGCCTGCTTCAGGTTCTGGTATCTCCCTCTCTCTCTGCCCCATCCCATTCATGCTCTGTCTTTCTCTCAAATATAGATAAACATCAAGAAAATAAAAATTAAGAAACAGGCAAAAAAAGCAAAAATAAACAAACAGGACTACATCAAACTAAAAAAATTCTGCACACACAAGAAACAATCCACAAAATGAAAAGGCAACATACTGAAAGGGAGAAAATATTTCCAAATCATGTATCTGATAAGGGTTACATCCAAAATATATTTTAAGACTCATACAAATCAATAGCAAAAAAGTGAACAATCCAATTAAAAAATGGGCAGAGGATCTGAACAGACATTTTTCCAAAGAAGACATACAGATGGCCAACAGACACACGAAAAGATGCTCAATATACTAGTCATCAGGGGAAAATGCAAATCAAAACCACAAGGAGATATCACCTCATACCTGGTAGAATAGCTATTTCAAAAAGACAAAGAGCAACCATTGGTAAAGATGTGGGTAAAAGGGAACCTTTGTGCCCTCTGGTGGGAGTTTAAACTGGTGTAGCCACAATGGAAAACAGTATGGAAGTTCTTCAAAAAATAAAAAATAGAAATAACATATGATCCAGCAATTCTACCTCTGGGTATTTATCCGAAGCAAACGAAAACACTAATTTGAAAAGATACATGCATCCCTGTGTTCATTTCAGTATTATTTACAACAACCTGGGTATGGAAACAATGTGAGTGTCCACATTGGAAGGATGAGCAGATAAAGGAGATGGAATATTACTCAGCCATAAAAAGATGAAACCTTGCCATTTGCAACAACATGGATGGACCTTGAGGCTATTATGACAGTGAAATTAAGTCAGAGAAAGATAAATACCATATGAACTTGCTTATATGTGGAGTCTAAAAACAAAACAAAACTCACAGATACAGATAACAGAATGCTGGTGCCACGGGGGAGAGAAGCTGGAGAGTGAGCAAAATAAGTGGCGGGGGTCAAGAGGTACAAGTTTCCAGTTCTAAGATATAAGTCATAGGGATGTAATGCACAGCATGGTGATTATAGTCAATAATAAAGAATAAATCTTAAATGTGTCCATCATGAGAACAAAACCAAGTTGTTGTAATTTTGTATGGCGATGGATAGTAATTAGACATATTGCGGCAATCACTTCACAGCATATACAAATATCGAGTATTATACAAACACTGTACACCTGAAACTAGTATAATGTTTTATGTCAATTATACCCTCAATTTAAAAAGTCTCTGTAAAATGTTTCACAATGCTGGAAGCAGAGAAAGCAGTCAAGAAATATGAGTTACTTTTATAGAAGACTCCATATAGTTAAAGAAGTTGCTCAAAACTGCACAGCTAACTCAAAGTGGAGGTAGGATTTACTCAGATGTCTACACGACACAATCTTTCATAAAGAGAATTAACATGAACAAATATATACTAACCAATCTTGCAAACACACATCAGATGGCAATCGTGTCATGGTGGCACTCAGAGGCTGTAACAGCATCTTCATACCCTTACTCTCTCTCTTCCCCCTTATGTGCCCTATTTGGGGGAAGCAGCTGCTTTTCTCACAAAAAGGCCCGAGGGCTGATGTTATCATCTGCTCAAGTCTGAATACATGTGGTTTTTTGTGTAGATGCTCATTTGAGATTCAAAGCCTGCACATTTGCTGACAATTTAGTGCAAAGGACCAAGACACACGAACACCTGAGGCTGCAGGAGCGGCAGGGCGACACTCTCCTCACTCACACCTTGGTCTTCCTGTTCTCCTCTTGAATAATCTGACTTTCAGTTGGCTCAACAAAAAAGGTGCACTAGACTAGCAGAAGAAAACGGAAGGAATCTCTTCCCAGAATGCCCCGCATGAACTCCCAACTGAGAGGGCTGACTTGAGGACACGGGGCTCAGAACCCAAGCCTACCTGTCAGGTAGTGGTTGATAACAGTGTCAAAGTAGCTGTAGTACACGGCATTGTTCACATGGCCGTACTGGTCATTGTCCTGCCACCTCGTCTGGATGGGTAAGAAGTACCCATAGGCCTCCTGGTATCAATGACAATCCTCAACTCTCTGGTTCTTGGATGATGTACCCAAGGAACGGACATTCCTAGGGAGCAACCTCGAAACCCAATAGGTCATAGTTGGAGATTGCCGTCTCGGAACAGACTTTCAAGAAGAAACCAACAGAGAGTAATGTGGACAGTGTGCAGAAATCTTGATTTCAGTTTTACAAAAGCAATTTCATTCCATTTTGGCCATTGGTTTCAAAAGGAAATTAGATTTGTTTTCTATGAAATAAATCTTCCCTTATAATCCAAGTCTTTGTCACAAACCTATTTACTTTTTTAAAGGACTCCTTACTAAAAAGGCTTTTGCAAACACTGACAGAAACAAGGGAAGCCTCTGTTTGAATCTGACTAGTAGTAATTTAAAGTATATTTGTATGAAAGTCTTCTGTTCTACCAAGTATTTCTGAGGCAGGTACTGTAGATTCCCGTGGTTCATCACTTACATATAACACCCAGTGCTCATCCCAACAAGTGCCCTCCGCTATGCCCATCACCCATTTTCCCCCTCCCTCACCCCCCATCCACCCTCAGTCTCTTCTCAGTATTTAGGAGTCTCCTATGGTTTGCCTTTCTCTCTGTTTGAAACTAATTTTCCCCCTTCCCTTCCCCCATGATCTTCCGTTAAGTTTCTCAAATTCCACATATGAGTGAAAACATATGATATCTGTCTTTCTTGGACTTCAATTTCACTTAGCATAATACCCTCCAGTTCCATTCATGTTGTGGCAAATGGAAAGATTTCATTCTTTCTTATGGGCAGGTACTGTTTCTGATGAAATCTGTAACACCACTGAGGGCATGATGATAAAACTCGGGCAACCAATATAAAATAAAATGTTTTCCAGAAAATATTATCAACTGGACCTACCAACGATCAGGGTTTTCATATATATGTATTTTTTTGAGAGACAGCACGAGCAGGGGAGGGGCAGACAGAGGGAGACACAGAATCTGAAGCAGGCTCCAGGCTCTGAGCTGTCAGTACAGAGCCTGACAGGGAGCTTGAACTCACAAACTGTGAGATCATGACCTGAGCTGAAGTCTGACACTTAACCGACTGAGCCACCCAGGCACTCCCAGGGTTGTTTTTTTTTTAAGTGTATTTTTTTTTTCTTAGAACAAAAGTAAATTTCCAAAAATGGAAACAATTTTAAATATGCATAATGAAGGGAGGGAAACACCCAACAACCCAACAATACCAGCTATATGCATTATTCCAGTCTTATCTCTATATATCTGTATATATATCCTTAAATTGGACCATACTGCAGATGTTGTGTCATAATCTCTTGTGCTTGACAAAAGATCATCATTATGTTTAAATATTCTTCCATATCATTTGTAATGTTGAATTCCATAATATTCCATTGTATCGAAGCACCACAATTTATCAAATCCTCCGTTGTTGCATACTTGGGATTTTTACTCCAATTTTGTTGACTGGGATTAGAACCTGTGTAAATAAATCTTCACACACATCTATGATGATTATTTTCTCAGGACAAACACCTAGAAGCAGAATTGCTGAGTCAAAGGGCAAAGGAAGTATCAAAGATTTTGATGTAAACCAATGCCCTCTGGAAAGGTGGTACCAACAGACCCCCTCCCCAGCAGTGTTTGAGCAGGCCCATTTCCTTGTGGATTTTAAAATGCTTTGTTGATTTGCCTGTGTCCTCTCATTTCTGTATAAATTCAATGAAATGTGCTAAGTGGAGACGTGACTGGTGCTGCTAGCTAGAATAGAATACCTAGTATCAGGATAACCCCTCTATTTGAGAACCACTCTAAAAGTTAGATAAAATGTAAAAGAAGAGCTTCTTGCAGCTCTGGGAAAATAATAAAGGAGGCAGGACTTTACAGGCTGTAACCCTGGGGACAGGGTAATACACTGATGAAACCTGCACTCACCACCACTATTTCTCGTCGGGGTATTTGCCAGCTCACCATGTGGATAATAAAGGCTCAGGACAGCAGCAACGTACCACTCATGGTGGTCTTGCCATGTTGGTAGAAGGGCCAAAAAGTGATAAGCCAACATCCTGGAGAAGGGTGAGCTGCAGAGAAGTGAACCTGGCGGTGCAGATTCCCCTCAGGGCATCCACTCACTCCTCCACTGCCTGTGCTCTGATGAGACAGACGAACCAGCCACAAGCAACTACTGCAAGTCCAAACACCCAAGGAGAAAATGGGAGTCTCATTGTGCTGAGGACACAAGAAACAGTTTTCAGGGCTGCTGAGGAGGAGGGCAAAGACCCCAGACCTTCAGTTCCAATCCAAGCAGGACTCCCTTACCATGAGGACAAACTTTAAATTGAGCACCTTGATCAAGCTCATCTACGCCAACATCATCTGTCAACCAGGAGGAAATGAAATCATCTATAGAGGAAAATAACACCACCTAGGGCCTCTACAACTTTTCATATGCAAAGTCTGGCCTTCAGTCAAAACCTACCACGCCTACTAGGAAAGAGGAACAAATGGGCAAAACCCAAAATTATTTTTTAAAAAAGACAAGAGAAGAGACTCACAGACTCACACAGATTTTAAAATAACCATGATTACCAGGCATCACAGGTAAAGGGCTAATATCCATCCTTACTACATAAAGAACTCTAAAATTGAGGGGGTTAAGACAAAAAAAAAAAAAATAGAAAAATAAGTCAAAGTCACAAAGACACAATTCACAAATAAAGACTTAAAAGGTCTTTTTAACCTTTAAACAGATGAAAAGATGGACTTCAGTCATAATAATAGATATTACAACTATGCTGAGTTACTGTTCTTCAATGATCAAATTTGGTAAAAATACAAAGCTTAACAGTACATTTTCCTGACAGGACTGTAAGGCAAGAGACATTCCTACCCATTGCTGGTGGGAATGTCCCTGACGTTTATGGATGGAGAATTTGACAATATGTAACAAAATCACAAGTGAGTTTACCTTTTGGCTCATATCTAAGAATTTACCTTGAAGGTTCAAGAATACAAAAATACATATGAGCAAGGAGCTTCACTATTTGTTATTGAAAAATATTGGGATAAAATATACACAGAAGATTGGCTGAATAAATTATGGTACATTCACACGATGGTGTATTATACTGTTGTAAGTAAAAACTAAAGAAGGTGTTGATTGGGGCACGTGGGTGGCTCAGTGGGTTAAGCACCTGACTCTTGATATCAGCGCAGGTCATGATCTCGTGGTTCGTGGGACTGAGCCCCACATCAGGCTCTGCGCTGATAGTGCAGAGCCTGCTCAGGATTCTGTCTCTTCCTCTTTCTCTGCCCCTCCCCTGCTCATGCTCTCTCCCTCCCAGTCTCTCTTTCTCTCTCAAAATAAATAAATAAACTTTAAAAAAAATGAAAAAGGTATAAAATAGAGTGATTTCCAGGATATACTTGCTGTCAGCCAAAATAAGCAAAGTGCGAGAAAACATACAGAGTATCCTACTTTTGTGTAATAAAGAAGAGAAAATAAGCTCTTTCCTGGGTGATACTGGTTAGCTGGAGCAAGGCAGAGGGAGAGCACCAAGATAGCACCCTCAGCCCATGTTCCTTGAAAGCAGCTCCACAGGCCTGTAGCTGTATGCCAAACCTAAAGCCTTCTCAGATCAAAGCTCTAGGACAAGCAAAGAGGTCTATTTCACAGAAGGACTGTGTGCTTTAGTATGCTATCTGTGCAATGTCCTGTGGGTGGCACCCTGACAAAAACAGTCTTTCTGATTGCCATAGTCTCCTGGGACCCAGGAATGCAATCCCCCACCCCAATCCTGGCTACTAGAGTGAGGCAATCAAGAGGTATCATCTAGGCAGCAGCTGCGGAAACCAAGGGACCAAATACATGTAAATGCTCTCTTCCAGAAAATGCTGGTGTCTTAGAGTATGGCAAAGGGATGGCGTAAAGATGGCCAGCTAGTCTCTATCCCCAGAGTGTTCCAGCAGGCTACTAAATGTGTTAAATTAGATGCCTATCCCTCAGGCTGATGCTTTAGTAAGATAATATAAATGTGTTTATTTATATTTACAGAAAGAGACTCCAGAAGGTTGAACATGAAACAAATGAGGGTACATTAACAAGGTAGATGAGGGGACGCCTGGGTGGCTCAGTTGGTTAAGCATCCAACTCTTGATTTCAGCTCAGGTCATGATCTGATGGTTTCCTGGGCTCAAGCCCCACATTGGGCTCTGTGCTGGAAGCATGGAGCCTGCCTGGGATACTCTCTCTCCTTCTCTTTCTTCCCTTCCCCCACTCACACTCAAAATAAATAAACGAACTTAAAAAAAAGGTGGATGGGGTGGAAAAGGAAAAGTAACACTCCTCTGAATATAGCATTTTGTATAATTTTGAGTTTGGAGACCATGTTAATGTTTTACATACTCACAAAGATGATGATGATGATGATGATGACGACAATAAAGTTAAATTAACAATGATGGAGGAGGAAGAAATATAAACAGAAACAAACAAGCCCAACTATATATTAAATGAATAACAATCACACTGAATGGAAAAGTAACTGCCTTCAAATACAGAGTTTTGACTATATACCCTCAGTTTAAAGACAAAAATCTTTTAACAAAATATTCAAACATTGGTTAGTGCATGTTTTTTTATAGTGGTAGGGTTTAGCAATTCTGAGACTGTTTTCTGTGAATCCAAGACTGGTAAAATGAGTAGATATGCCAAGAATAATGTGAGCCAGGTTTCTCATTTGGAGAAAGGAGTTACAAACAGACAGGAGAAAAACTAAAATGAACTTTCTGGTGTTGGATTCAACTTTGGAGTATCAATATGAACTCAGAGATAGAAATAGAGATTTCTTAGCCCCATTGAGCCTAGACACAATGGCACTGCAGTAGCAAAATGATTATATTTAAGTATCCAGATCTTAGGCTCTAAACTCTCCACAAGAAGAAACCAGGATGCCTTAAGAAATGACTTATTCTAATGCTGGGGCAGATAAAATAAAAGATGGTCCTAGAACATCTCATTGTGCCAGAAAGTAATGTTCAAAGAAGATGGCAAAAGTGCATAGGAGCCTGCCTGAGGAGCTTCAAAATGGCCAATTCTGGAATATATTCACATCAAATTTAAAAATGAGATCAATGGATTATAACCTTCTCAATTAAATAAGAATTCTTGGAGAATCCTAGGTGGCTCAGTCAGTTAGGTGTCCAACTCCTGACTTTTGGCTCAGGTCATGATCTCACAGTTCATGAGTTCAAGCCTCATGTCTGGCTCCATGATGACCGTGTAGAGCCTGCTTGGGAGTCTCTTTCTCTCCCTCTCTTTGCCCTCCTGCACGCCTCAAAATATATAAATGATCTATAAAATTTTTTTCAAGAATTCTAAAGTCTGCTAAATTAATAAATGGAGTTGAAGGAAAAGTTATTCTTTACATAAGCATGCCAAGCAATAAATGTAGAAAGGAAAATGGATTTAGAAAATCATCATTTTGCAAATACCATAGTATAACTGATTTAGTCATGAACCACTGACGGATGCTAAAATATACAAGTTTGGTGAGGAACATAACATCTATATGGTCCCCAATATCTCTCTCAAAAATTATTCATTACAAATCACTAACAGTAACTTTATGATGCATCACACACAAAGACAGTAGGATTTTACCAAGTTATCCAAGTCAGTAACACCCACAGCAAACCAATAGACTGACACAGACACAGTATCACTTCTGAGTTCTTTCTGGCAATAATGCATAAAATGAATCTAATCATGATAGAACATCAGAAAAACCAAAATTGAGGAACATTCAAAAAGTAATTGTTGTATACTCTTAAAAAATATCAAGGTCATGAAAGACAAATACGGGTAGATGAATTATATTGCTAAAAAGAGACTGAATATCCATGACACCTAATTGCAATGTGTGATCCTAGATCACATTCCGGACTGGCGAAACTATGTAACTATAAGGGATATTTTTGGAACAACTGATAAAATTTGAGTTTACATTGTAGATCACATAATAGTATTGTGTTAATATTTTTTTTAATTTATATTTTATTTATTTCTGAGAGACAGAGAGAGAGCTCATGAGCAAGCAGGGGAAGGTCAGAGAGAGAGGGAGACACAGAATCTGAAACAGGCTCCAGGCTCTGAGCTGGCTGTCAGCACAGAGCCCGATGCGGGGCTCGAACCCACAAACTGTGAGATCATAACCTGAGCCGAAGTCGGATGCTTATCTGACTGAGCCACCCAGGTGCCCCAGTATTGTATTAATATTAAACTTCCTATTTTTGATAGTTGTACTGTGGTTATGTAAGATGAACTCCTTGTTTTTAGTAAATACAAACTGAAGAATTTAGGAATAAAGAAGATAGCATCTGCAACATCCTGTCAACTGGTTCAGAAAGAAATAATGTGTGTGAATGAGGCAGGGGATAGCACCTGTGCATGGAGGAAAGGAAGATAAAGCAAGTGGGGGAAAATGGAACACATTTGTGACTCCAGGTAGAAGATATGCTGTAATGTTTCCATTATTCCTACAAGTTTTCTATACATTTGAAATTTAAAAAAAATTAAAGTTGCCCCAAAAGGCTATCATTAATATGTTAAAAAAAAAACCATAAAACATTTGACCATTTTACCAGAGCACTGGAACCTATGGAATACAATCACTGTATTATGAATTCAATAGGTAGGTTAAACAAAAGATTAGTCACAGTAGAAGAAAAAATGAATTAACTGGAACATAGGTCTAAATATTCACACTGAAGCTCAAGCGGATAAAAATATTTAAAATACAAACAAGCATAACTGACACATATAGGACACCACTTTTTTTTTAAGAGACATAATTGTTGTAAATAAGTTCTAGATAAACAGGAGGCAGAAAATGGGTAAGAATCAATATTTGAAGAGATACTGACAGAAAGGTTTCCCAGACTGAAATATATGGAGACAAGATTTGAGAATCTTTATAACTCCAAGCTAGTTAAGTTAAAGAAAAACAACCATAACAAACCTGCTGAAAACCAAAGACAAAGAGAATCTTGAAGAAAAAAAAAGATACTTTACCTTTAAAGCAACAGCAATAAGCTGACTTATTCAATGGAAAAGATGGAAAACAGAAGACAAAAACATGGCACCTTTAAAGTTCTTAAACAATTGTAAAGCTAGAATTCTACACTCAGAGAAAATATCCTTCAAAAATGAAATCCAGAGGCGCCTGGGTGCTCATTCAGTTCAGGGTCTGACTTTGATTCAGATCATGATCTCAGGGTTCATGAGTTTGAGCCCCTGGTCGAGCTCTGTGCTGACAGCTCAGAGCCTGGGCCTGCTTTGGATTCTGTGTCTCCCTTTCTCTCTGCCCCTCCCCTGCTCATGTTCTAGCTTTCTGTCTCTCTCAAGAATAGATAAAAACATTTTTAAAAAATGAAATCCAAATAAATAGCCATTTTAACAAAAACTGAGAGAAATCATCCCAGAAGACCTACACTAAAAGAAATGCTGACGGGTACTCTTTAAATGTTTATTTATTATTTTTGAGAGAGAGAGAGAGAGAGGAGAGAGAGAGAGAGAGAGAGAAAGAATCCCAAGTAGGCTCCACAATGTTAATGCAGAGCCTGACAACATGGGACTGGATCTCACAAACCATGAGATCATGACCTGAGCAGAAACCAAGAGTTAGATCCTTAACTGACTGAGCCACTCAGGTGCCCATGAAAGGTACTCTTTAAAAGTGAGGAAAATGATTCTCAATGAAAGCACAATAATGCAGAAAAGAATGAAGAGTGGCGGAAAGGAGAAATAAGTGGGTAAATTTAAATTAATATTGACTGCTTAAACAATAACATTAATAATGTCTTATGAGGCTTAAAATATATATGTATAATATAAATATATAGATAAAGACAGATATTTAAAATATTTCTCAGCAGTAGCAAAAGAGATAGTGGAGTAAATTCAGTTATAGTGTTATAAGATCCTTACATTTTTCAATAAGTGGTAACAGTCCTAATTTAAGTTTGACTATAAGTCCACAATGAATGTTGTAACCTCTAGGATAATCACAAAAATAACAGAAAAAGAATATTTAATTAACAAAAAGAAAACTGAGCAATAAGAAATACATTTTCAAATCTAAAAGAAGGAAATATGTATAATTAAATGACCAAAAAACAGAGGAGACAAAAAACAAACAGTAAGGTAGGAAAAAATAGCAATAATTATATTAGTTGTAACTAAATACTCCAAATAATAGTTAAACATTGTCAGAATGGATTTTTTAAAATGCAAATACATGTTATTTAAATATAAGGACACAGAAAAGCTGAGAGTAAAAAGATGGAAAACATACAAACAAGGATGGTGTAAATGTACTAAAAACAGACAGAATAGATTTTAAGGTAAGAAGTATTACTACATATAAAGAAAAACTTTTGGTAACGATAGGTCAATTCAACATGATCTCATAACATAGCCTCAAATATACCAAAAACTAACAAAGGAGTAACAGACAAATTCCCAATCCCAGTGGGCAGCTTTAATACACCTCTTTCACTAGCTGAAAGAACAAATAGAAAAGAAATTAGTTAAAATATAGAAAATTATAACAGTATGACCAACAAACTTAACATAGCACCGATTATTATAGAATATACCTTATTTTCAAATATCTATGGAATAGTTATGAAAAACAAACAAACAAACAAAAACATTTACCAGGGCATAAAACAAGTAACAACAAATTTCAAAGAATTAAAATCAGACTATGCTCTCTCACCACTGTGGAACTAACCTAAAAATCAATAACCAGGAAAAAACTTTGAAAATCCTTAAATGCCTGAAAATCAATTAATAAGTTGTAAATAACCTATTAGTTAAATAAGAAATCACAATGGAAATAATAAAACATTTTCAACAGAATAACAATGCAAATATGGCATAAAAACTTGTGCGATACAGCTCTTCCGTATTTAGAGAAAATATAATAGTTAAATGAAAATCTAAGGATGAAAATCAATGATCTAAGAATCCATCTCGAGAAGCTTAAAAAAGCAGTAAATTAATTCAAAGAAAATATAAGAGAAATAATAAACTTTAAGGACAAAACTGATTTAAATAAGAAAAAAAAGTATAATAGTGCAGAGGTCAGTAAACTTTTTTGGTAAAGGGACAAAGGGTAAATATTTTAGACCTTGTGGACTATATGATCTATTACAACTATTCAACTCTGCCATTGTAGTACAAAAACAAGCACAGATAGTACATAAATGAATGGATTTTGCTGTGTTCCAATAAAACTATATTTACAGTGATGAAAAATGAATAGATGAGTGATGAGCAGATTTGACCCAGAAGCCATATTTTACCAATCCCTCTAATAGAGGAATACAACAAAACAAAAAGTTGCCTCTTTAAATAAAAAAGAATGGATAAAATGCCAATAATACTATAAAAGGAAAAAAGGCATCACTACAGATCATACAGGCATCAAAAAGATAAGAGATATTATAGGGGTGCCTGGGTGGCTCAGTTGGTTAAGCATCTGACTTTGTCTCAGGTCATGATCTCACAGCTCATGGATTCAAGCCCCATGTCAGGCTCTGTGCTGACAGCTCAGAGCCTGGAGCCTGCTTCAGGTTCTGTGTCTCCCTCTCTGCTCCTCCCCCACTCACACTCACACACACGCACTCTCTCTCAAAAACAGATAAACATTTTTTAAAAGATTAGAGATTATAAATAACTTTAAACAAATAAATTTTATAATTTTGATTAAATGAACAGATACATTTTTTTAAATACTAACTTACTGAAAGTGACACAAGAAAAAATAGATAGCCCAGAGAGTTTTATGTCCATTAAAAATAAGAATCTTTCATTAAGGGGGACCTGGGTGGCTCAGTAGGTTAAGTGTCCAACTCTTGGTTTTGGATCAGGTCATAATCTGTGAGATCAAGCCCTGTGTTGGTCTCCATGCTGACAGAACAGAGCCTGGTTGNGACAGTGCAGAGCCTGGTTGGGATTCTCTCTCTCTCTCTCTCTGCCCCTCCCCTACTTTCTATCTCTCTCTTTCTCTCTCAAAATAAATAAACTTTCAAAGAAAAGGAATCTGTCATTTAAAGCCTATTCATAAAGAAAACTTCAGGCCCAAATGACTTCATAAATAAATTCTTTAAACATTTCAAAAAGAACCAGCACCCATCTTATACAAATTATGCCATAGAATGGATAAACTAAAAATACTTTGAACTCATTTTATGATCCTTATAACAAAACTTACCAATAAATAATTATTGCCAGAAAGGAAAAGTAGAAGCCAATCTTTGTCATGAATATAGAGGAAAAAAATCTGACAAAATCAAATAAAAATAATAGCAGATCAAATCCTATGATATAGAAAAAGAATAGATCTCAACTAAGTTAATTTATAACAGTAATACACAGCTGGTTTAACATTTGAAAATCAATCACATAATTTACTCCATTAACTAAGAAAAATTATATAGTCACTAAATAGATGTCTCCCAAAAAGAATTTGATGAGATTTAATGCCCATTCATGATGTTTAAAAATCTTGACAAACTAGGAATAGAAGAAAATCTCCTTTTCCTCTGAGATTGAGAATGAAACAAAGGTGTCTGAAATCATCACTTCTATTAGACATTATAATGTTTAATGTGCTACTAAACATTATCATCATTCAATTAAGCATGGTGGTCCAAAGAAAGTAAATTAAAATTATTTTTAAAAATCTGTGTCATTGATCATTGATGATATAATTGTATATATAAAATATTCAAAACAATCTACAATAAACTATTGATTAAAAAATGAATTTAGCAAAGTCATGGAATACAGACATTATGCTTAAAAATCAATCATATTTCTATATACTAACACTGAACAACAGGAAAATGAAATTTTAAAACAATATCATTTGCAGTACTATAATGTAAGCTATCTAAGGATACCAAGTATCAAAATACCAGATACTTAGGAACAAAGCTAACAAAAAATGTGTAAGACCTGTACATTGAAAACTCCAAAGCACTGCTGAGAGGAATTAAGGAAGAGTTACATAAATGGAGGGATATACTACGTCCATGGATTAGGAGACTAAGTGTTGCAAAGATGTCAGTTCTCCCCATTGATCTCAAAGTTCAATGTAATTCCAGTCAAAACCTCATGGTTTGTCTATTAAAATTAATAATCTGGTCTTAAATTTTTATATAGAAAGACCAAAGAGCTAGAATAGCAAAAACCAACATGAAAAAGAATAAAGTTAAAGAATTTATATCACCAACTATAAAGACATATTATACACTGTAGGGTAATTGGCACAACTATTGGCACAGGATACACACATAAATCAATGAAATAGCATAGAGGATCTAGGAAATAGACCACTCATGTAATGGAAAAACATGCCATTGAATGCAATGGGGGAAACGATGGTATGTTTAATAATTGATTTTTAAAAATTTTTTAATGTTGATTTATTTTTGAGAGACAGAGAGAGGCAGAGCGTGAGTGGGGGAGGAGCAGAGGGAGAAGGAAACACAGAATCTGAAGCAGGCTCCAGGCTCTGAGCTGACAGCATAGAACCTGATGCGGAGCTCGAACCCACAAACTGTGAGATCATGACCCGAGCCGAAGTTGGACATTTAACAGACTGAGCCACCCAGGAGCCTTAATAGTTGATATTTTCTAATGAAACTTTAACCCACCTCAAAGCACGCATACATATCAATTCCACATGAATTACAGATCTAAATGTAAATAGAAGAACACTAAAGCTTCTAGAAAGTAACACAGGCTATATTCTTAATACTGGGGTGAGCAAAATAATCTCTGAATACAGGACAAAAAATTAGTTAAAAAGATTATTATTGTTGTTGTTATTACCACCATACAATAAAAGATTAATAAATATANGTTATGTGGAAACTAATTTGACAATAAACTATTAAAAAAAAAATAAAAGACAAAAAAAAAGTAATAATAAATAAATAAATATAACTTCCTCAAAATTAAAAATTTATGTTTATCAAAAGACACCAGTAAGGTATGTAATACATATATACAGCAAAGAACTCATAATCAAAATGTACACAGAACTTTTAAAAATCAATGAGAAAAAATAGACAAACCGATTTTTAAAAAATAAACAAAAGACTTTAAATAATGAAAGAGGATATCCAAATGGCCAATAAGCATAGTAAAAGGTGCTAAACTCATTAACCATCAAGAAAATGCTTAAAACCACAATGATATCATTTTTTAAAAAATGTTTAAATGTTTTTTACTTCTGAGAGAGAGAGAGAGAGAGAGCATGAGCAGGGGAGGATCAGAGAGAGAGGGAGACACAGAATCTGAAGCAGGCTCCAGGTTCAGAGTCAGCACAGAGCCCGATGTGGGCCTGGAACCCACGAACCATGAGATCATGACCTGAGCTGAAGTCGGACGCTTAACCAACTGAGCCACCCAGGCACCCCACAATGATACCATTTTTAACCCCCTCAGAATGGTTAACATTTTATTTTGTTGGTGACTATACAGAGCAACTAAAACTTTAATACTCTTCTGGTGGGAGTGTGAATTATTTCCCCTACATTTCACAGTATCTATTAAAATGGTACAAATATATATTCTGTGACCCAGCAGTTCCCCTCCTTCATATACATCCAACAAAGCTATATGATTATATTAAGTCTCTAGCGTCCGGAGCAGTTTATTTTTCATTTGTTTTTACGCAGAGAATTTGTCTCTTGTCCATTAACCCTAATGCTAACTCAAAAAAACTTGAGAAAGTTAAGATTCTTCTTTACCTATACAAGGCCTTGGTATATCGGTTGCTTTGTGGATACGCACGTATTTGTACAATCCTAAATAGACACTAATGAGATCAGATTTTAATTCTCACATAGTTAAAAAGAAAGTAAAGTCTTAGAATCTTTGATGCCCTGAAAATAACCTGCCATCTATGTGATATTTAAAGGAAGAAGGATCTTAAACTTGTACCTTTTTACATTAAACTTCCCTAAGGAATCAACTTTCGTCTATACATTTTGGGAACACAGAGGCTAATATTCATTGACTTGAACATACACAAAAATCTCAAAAGAATGCTCTGCAGGATACCGAGTAGCAGGTGGCACTGTGACTGACCTCTAACACAAATTAGAGGGAAATCATTTTTAAAAACAATTTTAAAGAACTGTATCAAGGAGCAAAGAACAGTAGCATTTCCAAAGGAGATCCATTTTGACACCTGCTTCATAGATACTCAGATTTTACAAATAATATTAAGGGCATTCCAAATCCTTTGGGAGCATGCCTTGATTTCACAAAGCAAATCGCCACAAATGGGTACTTCCCTGAAGTCTAAGTATGTGGAGGAGGAGGATCCTGCCATGCAGAGAAATTCTCAGGAAGCTGTGAAGATATTAGCTATTTTACTCAATTTATTCCAAGCTGAAACATAATAGTACATTATAAATCTCTTTTGATTTTACTTAATCTAATGAAAAAATGTTCATCTTTTTGATAAGTGCTCATTAGCCATTTTTTTCTGACATAAACAGACAAGAAAGATGTTCTTGTGCTGCATTTAAAACGCAACTCAGCTAATTACAGTGCAATGACGCAAAGAACAAAATCAACGCGCTGAAGTTTCTCACTTGAATTGTCTTTATAGTTGAATTAAAAATCTAACAAAAAAATGTTTTAAAGGGCCCCAGCAGTGTATTTTATAGTCAGGTTGAACAATGTTTACTTAAACAAAGGCCAAATTCTAGCACATGATATAACTTTTTAAATTTTCTGATGTCATTTACTCTCCAAGAATAGTTGCTGAATTTAAGAACAAAAGGGTACACTCTTGGATGGGGAGCGACGTGCTCACCTTTTGGGAAATGGTGCTAAATTAGCATGAACAATCCACCCTATTTTACCCAGTCTTTGGTGAGACCAAAAGCCAACTTCGTAGATAACATCCAGTCAGGGTGCCACGGGCCAGGCAAGGGCTTGGAATAGCATAAAGATAAATGATTATAAAAGAATCAAACATTCAGCCCAGGCTGATGACCAGGGTTTTTAGGAATATCAGATAGCTTGAGCTTTTTGAAACTCACAGTATTAACCCGCTGAAACCTTATCCTGAGTAAGTCTAACAAAACTAATGCCTATTCCCAAAATGCTTGATTCATGCTCCAGGAAGAATCTTAACTAGAGTAATCTGATCCTTTGGGTATCTTAAATCTGGCCTATTACCCAAATGATCATTTCATTGATTTTTTTAAAATTCATGTTGTATTATAAAATATACCTACCTGAAACTAGAAACTTTAAAATTTATTTTAGTTGATTGACACATAAATTATGCATATTGGACCCAAACTCATAGGCAAAACATCACAGAGGGAAGTAAAATTGATCGCTTAAGTATGTCTCTTCCTCCTACCCTGTAAAGTCAGCATTTAAATGAATACATGAAGCTTTTTTAACGCTTGATTTAATGAACAAACAGAATAGCAAGAGAACAGTCTGCTGCTGGGCTCACTGGACAGACGGTTGTCCAAGTCATCCTCACAAATGATTCTGCTAACATTTCATAGTATTAGACACTGGACACTAAGAAAAAGCACACACATCTCTATCTTACAGGACTTCAAACTGCTCTAATGCGTGTTAAGAAAATGGCTCCCCTTCATTAACAAAGATGGAAGCACAGTACAACTGTACCCCGGAGCAAGCACACAGCTTTAAGGTTAAGAATTTAGGGTGAAAGAGACAGAGATTCAAGTCCCAACTCCACCACTTGTTCCTCAAGGGAAGTTAGACAAGATTCTGCACTTCTCTAAGCTTCATAAATGAATAAATAATAGGGGAAATAATACCTACATTGCTGTTAAGAATATTCAGTGAGATGATCAGCAGTAAGCAGTTAGCACAGGGTCTGACACACCATCAAGATTCAAATTTTAGCTGAGATTAATGAACCACTAACAGGACATGAATCTCAAGGACCTTTCCAGGAGTAAAGAGCCATCCTTCCTCCTTTCCATTCTATGTCCTTTTCAACATTCCAAGGTTCTCTAAAATGAAAAGACAGATCCTTTCCCTGTATGGCACTAATTGGTCAGTTTCAAGCATCACACTTACACACTTGACTTTGTTATTATCATCCCAACCTAACTATCTCTATTATACCGCACCCCAAAGTGTCAGCATGGAAGAGGAAAACAGTACCTAGTGCACTTAGTCATTACGGGTCACTAAAAAAAAAAAACAACACATATTTTCTGTAATTCTATTACTTACTTTATATTTCCATTAATACTACTTGGCACAAAGGAAACATTTACCAACTTATTAAGTAATGGAATGGGTCATGTTCATTTTACTCTGCTTTTGACTAAAGAAAGTGAAACATCAATGCTTCTCTAAAGTTTCTTAATGTTTATTTGTGAGAGAGAGAGAGAGAGACAGAATATGGGGGGGGGGGAGAGGGCGGAATGGGCAGAGAGAGAAGGAGACACAAAATTCAAAGCAGGCTCTAGGTTCTGAGCTGTCAGCACAGAGCCCAACATGGGGTTTGAATCCACAAACCATGAGATTATGACCTGAGCCAAAGTTGGATGCTTAACAGACTGAGCCACCCAGGAGCCCCTGAAATACCAATGCTTCTCAATACAGTACATGCTTATCGAAGTTGACCTCATTCCTCCTTATTAATAGAAGGAATGAAGTCATCCATTGTTGAGCACTTACTAAATTCCCATAAATGCTTGAAACTCTTCCACAGACCATCTCATTTAATCCCCGAGCAATCCTAGACACTAGGTACTGACATCCTTCCATTAGGAAAGTGAAACTCAAAGAAATTAAGGAACCTTAAGGCATGCAGCTAGTAAGTGACGGAGCCAGGATTCAAAATCAAGTTGCTCTAACTCCAAAGTTCATGCTTTTTTTTATCACAAAACTGTAACACCACAAAGGAGTCCTGGAGATTATTCACAAACACATTTTGGGGGGGGGGGGAATTGAATT
>NW_027531873.1:2215455-2375085 GCF_008692635.1 Crocuta crocuta | reverse complement strand
GGGGCATTGACATCAGCAATAACTGGACACCACTTAAGTGCTATCCTTTTCACTTTGGAAGTCATCTGGACACTGTACAGCAAGTGCATTCTTTCATTTATTTCCATATATTTACTAAACAACTACTATGTAGTGGGGACTGGGCCAGATGACAATGATGAAAACAACATGGCTCATTAAGCTGGGAGGGCAAGGATTAAGTGAATTATCTTTTTCTCCCCAGTGTATAAAACAGCACTTGGCAGGAATTGCTCAATTTATTCTTTGCTGAATGAACAAATAAAAGAAACAAACTCTTTACCTGCTCCATAAAGAATCAGTCACTTCTACCCCTATATTTTTATTTTATTTGTTAATGTTTATTCATTTTTGAGAGACAGAGCACAAGCAAGGGAGGAGCAGACAGAGAGAGAGAGAGAACACAGAATCTGAAGTAGGCTCCAGGCTCTGAGCTGTCTGCACAGAGCCCAATATGGGGCTCAAACTCACAAACCATGAAATCATGACCTGAGCTGAGGTCGGACACTTAATCGACTGTCTGAGCCACCAGGCACCTCTTTATATTTTTTTTAATGTTTATTTATTTTTGAGAGAGAGAGAGAGAGAGAGAGCCAGAGCATAAGCAGGGGAGGGGCAGAGAGACAGGGAAACACGAAATCCAAAGCAGGTTCCAGGCTCTGAGCTGTCAGCACAGAGCCCAACGTGGAACTTGAACTCACAAACCATGAAATCATGACCTTAACAGACTGACTGATGCATCAGGTGCTCCCTAGTTTTTATTTTTTAATCTTTTTTATTATAAAAGTGACATACCTACTTGATAAAAACCTTCAAATTCTACAAGAGCATTAAATGAAATATACCAACTCACTGCCTTTATACATAGTTACTATCACATTATTCAACATCTTGTTCCCTACTATCCACCCACCCTGGTCCTTCACTCCCATTCTGTGCCTAACCCACATCTGGATGTCCATATTCATGGACAGGACAAATGGAATTCTCACTAATTAGTCACCAGACTAATTGGGGTCTTCTGTCCATTCTCTTTAAGATCATTTACCATCTTTGTAATTATGTATTGTTACTGTGATTATTTGATTAAAATCTATCTCCTCCTCTAGACAGAGGTTCTTTGAGGGCAGAGACCCATTGCTATTGTTCTTACAGTTTGTCCTGATTCTGGAAGGCACTCAACAAATATATGATGAATGAATACCGGCAAGTATTAAAAATAGTAAAAGTTCTGGAGAACTGAACCAAAGCTTGTCTTAGCATCTCAGGGACCCCTGGTAAGAGCTGGGAATGATACAGATGTCAGAGATAAAAAGAGCCATACTCATTATTCAGGTCAAGACTTTCTTGTTCCCTGGCCACCCCAGCTGAGAGCAGCCCTGGTCTATTTGAGCTTCTAGGAGATGGAAAAAAGATTTCTTTTTTGTGCTCAGACTTAAGGAAGAAGTTTTTTCATCAGGCCCTTCCTTATCTCCCAAAATTTCCTTCTTCATAAAAACAAAAGGTTCTGCTATCTGAGAAACCCTCCTGTTGAGTGAGACTTATCCAGCCTGAACTTGGACTGTAAAAGGCCACCCATAAACCAACCCTCAGTCCAATGGAAAATACCTCCAGTAGTAAACCTTTGTCTGTAACACAACAAACCTTACCACTTGACTTTGGCATCCTGAACATGGCCAAGCAGCCCTAATTATTAGACATGGGTTTCCAAAATGCAGCCCTGTGGAGCAGGTCTACCATACTCACCCCCAAACCTTCCTGGGGAGAACAAAGCAAGAATGTGTCAAGGGCACCCAGTGATGACTGAACTGTTGGGCTCTGATCAAACTACATAGGGTTTCTTCTTTCTTCACCCTTCTTCCTGGGGTTGGAGACCTAGTACATGAAGATGACAGATAAAGGCAATCATTGCAGTATAATGATTGTATGGGAAACACCCAATATAAGTTGTTTATCATATTTCACAAATACTCCACACCCAGAGAAGATATTGTGAAAATCCCCTCAAGCCCCATCATTCAGTGCTCTGGTATCATCTGGTCAAGAACACATGGAATCAACCATAAGAAGGGGATAACTCTGAGGACTGGGAGCAAACAAGTAAAAATGAAAAGGCCACAGAGCAGGAGAGGAAAGGTACGAGGGCAAGAGAAGGAAGACTCAGTAGCCTCCTTGAATCTGCTTCATTATCTACAAAATGAGAATAATTAATGCAAAGTCCTGAATTTAGGTGTAAAATATCACCAGCGCAAANGGGGGGGGGGGGGGGTGTAGCTGAGTGAAGGTCAATATGACATACATGTGATGTATGCATCACAGTCTCCAGCTGCATGAAGAGAAGTAAAATTGTTTGCAATAAAAAAGAACATGTGTACTCCTTCTGCATGACTTTGAGGTACAGCATGCAGTTTTAAGGAGAACTCTCAAGTTCCAGAGGCCTAGAAGTCACACTACCTGGGACAATCACGGGGGGACCCAGAGGGACGGCTCGCACAGCACACAGAAAGCCCAACCCTCGCTCATCATCCGGGCTCATGCCTCACCACCTTTTCTGCGAACGTGGCAGTCATTATCCTCCTCCTGTTTATGTTTATGACACCACCCTTATCTCAACAGACAACAAAAGATTTCATTAAACAGGTCAACTCAATCTAATATTTCATGTGTAGGTATGTGTGCCTGTATAAATATATAAGCAGTTATTAATATCCTGCCACATTCTAAAAGGGATTCAAGGTGGTTTACGGTGATATATAAAAAAAAAATGCAAAACAGCGTATAGTGGAGAACAGATAAGAACGATAAATATTGTTTTATTCTACCTCTCCTCCTCCTCCATCCCCATTTTTGTCTTGAGTTCCCAAGTCACAAATGCCATACAGTTTGACCCAACATCTGCTCTGAATGAGCGTGCTTCAGCAGCGGTGGCCTGAATCAAACCCATATATCCAGCTTCATCTCCCCCAGTCCTCTCCGTCCATCTTCACACTGTCAGCTGGGCACTGGAAACATACAGGGGTGGTAAGGCAAGGCCTCTTCACCTAAATAGTAACAAGTGTAGCAACCTTCTTCCCAATGGAGAGAAAGCTTAAGAAATTGGCAATGTTGACTAGAAAATGCAAACTTACGGGCAATGGGATTGCTATTTACAAAAATGTGAAGGGCTCTCATAGAATTTCTCTTTTTCTTCCGGTTTTTAACTGTTATTTTACGTGCACTTTTATTTGAAGAGGTCTCAAATTCCTCTTGGATCTAATTAAGTTAGAAATTAGAAATGAGTAACTATAGGCCAGCAACATAGCAGAGCAGTTTAATGCAGGGCTGTGGGAGTCAGCTGACTTGGTTTCAAATCCAAACGTGGCTACTGGCTATAATGGTAGATTATTTTAGATTTACTTAGACTTTGGGCAACTTATTTAACTTATCCTTGTCTCAATTTCATCATCTTTAAAATGAGACTATTAATATGTTGTGAAGATTAAATGGCATGATGTATGCAAAGCGCTTAGCCCAGGAACTAGCAATCGTAGCTAGCTACCATTAAATATAAGCATACTTGAAATATATATATAACATTAAATATATGTAAGCCTACTTGAAGACATGTTATGTGGAAAAGGGTATCATGCTATAGTGAGCTGACCTGCGATTTTATTTTCATCACTTCTAGAAACAAACTCTGGGTCTCCTTAGATTAAGATTTCTACTCATTTAAGAATAAGTTTCTAGTGGAAACTAATTTGACAATAAACTATTTGTAAAAAAAAATAAATAAATAAAATAAAATAAAATAACAAAAAAAAAGAATAAGTTTCTAATATCTAAACTATTTACAAACTCACAAAATTAAAAACTGCAACAATGTGAGAGTTAAATGCTCTTTTGTTACAAATGGGCAAGCAGCACGATCCCCTCCATCATGACTATCACTGGAAGGGAGTTGAGATACGTGTCTATAAATTCCTTTCCTACCACAAGACTCTGAATTTGAATTAAAATATACCGTAGAGTGAGAACAAAAGAATCCGATACCCCCAAGAAGGCCCTCTTGTCAGCTTGACCTCAGAAGGCTAGATCAGAAGAACTGAAGGCAGTTTTCTGAAGCACAGCAAAAATAAGGGATTCCTGAATCCGAGAAGACTCAGAGCGGCAGAGCCCAAAATACAGTGTGCTGGATTATTGTGCTTAGTTCCTGGTAGCCAAATGCAAATCTAATCAATGGTTGATCGATATTTATTATATCCAGGATTATTAAAAGCTCCAGACATGGCACCAAAAATAAGACTGAGACATGGGAAACAGGTTGAGAGATCATTAAGAATGACAGTGATCATGAACCTTACTTTTTCTCTCAGGAGGTACTTTTTGTCCCCTGAGGCACATGTCAAATGTCAGTGTTTTCAGTTACAAGCTGCCAGGCCTGGGTCTCACTTAGAGATGTCATCCTCAGTCCCTGTCCAACACAGTGAGATACATGTTTTGAAGAGCCACAGCATTCAATTCTGGAGACAGCTGCTACATAAGGCTGGGGTAATCTTTCCAAACATGATTTCTGTGCAAAATATTCATCAGAAGAGTGACAGCCAGTAAGGAATAATCACGGAGACCCCAGACTGAATATTTTTAAATATTTTATGTACGTATGTATGTAGTATGTATTTATTAGAGAGAGAGAGAAAGAGTATGCGAGTAGGGGAGGGGGCAGAGGGTGAGAGAGAATCTTAACTAAGCTCCACACTCAGCACAGAGCCCAACGCGAGGCTGGATCCTACGACCCTGGAATCACAACCTGAGCCAAAATCAAAAGTCAGGTGTTCAACCAACGGAGCCACCCCGGCACCCCTGAATATTTTGAAAGTTCACACTTGAGCTCCTAGAAGAAGGGTACATCATAGCCAAATAAATAAAAAACATCTGAAAATACCTGTCCTTATCAGATAATTTTAAAATAAAATTGTTCTTTTGAAAGCTCCTCCTTGGTTCCTTACAGATGAGTGTTGACTTCTGTTCCCCCATCAAAAGCTTTTTTATGCATTTAGTCCCAAGTTGTCATGCTGCCTACAAAATCTGCAATAGAGCAATTAGAAGCCGGAGAGTAAACAAAATGTGTTCAGTAGAATGGCAGGCTCAGGAAGCAGATCAGAAATATTCACACACTGTCTGTCAGGATGTTTTCTGGCTTTTTCTCTGTTTTACTCATTTATACTAATGTGTGGACAAGAGGGTTGAAAACATTTTGCTAAGAATGAAACCCTGAGATTTATATGTAATTCCTAAGCTTATCCTTGGGAAAGAAGCCACAATCTGTTTTCAGACAAGAGTAAAACACTTGCAATTCCCTTTGAAAAACAACATCCAATCTTCCCTTAAATTGAGATGCCAGGGCAACTAGATTGCGATTTAAATCAGAGAACAAAATTAGTCCAGGTACACTGGGGTAGAAGGAGAAGCAGAAGAGACACTGGTAAATAGCCTATGAATTCAAAATGTGGAGTCTTCCCCCTGCCCCCAGCCAATTCTGACTTCCAACAAATTAGAGAAATAAATTGGCAGTTCACCTACGACTTGCTGATAAACAAACATTTTTCACCAGCCCCTTCATGACTGCCTTTTTTGCTGGGCCTTTTTAAATCCCATAAAAAACCGGGATGGAACGATAACTCTCGGAGTTCACAATAATCACTGGCAGGGCTCTAATGAAAAAACAAAAATCTCCACCTCATTCCAACAATTTGCCATAGTAACAGAAGCCTTCCTATTATGAATATTAGCATGGCGGGGAGGGGGGTCTGCAACCTCAGTGAGGGGCAGGGACTGGCAACAGCAGCTGAAATATTGCATCTCCCAGTTAAACCCAGTAAGACCAGGGTTTCAAGTTGGGTTCAAAGAGCACAAACACAGACTGATATCAAGGATGGACTTGGCTAAACAACTTCGTGAGCAGCGGAAATGAACAGACCATTCTGCTTGGACAAAGGCTCAGCCTGCTAAGATTTCTTTGTGCTCTGGGTAAACAGATCCATCAGTTGGTTCTTCTCACAAACTGGAATAAAGTTTTGGCCTCCGTATTCCCACAAAACTCAGTATATCTGGGAATTATCAAAATCCAAGATTCGTTCACTCTTCTCTTTGGGTTGTATAATCAACTGAAACCTCTGCTGGCAGAGAATTGAGGGGGCAAGTGAGGGAACACATTCTGATTGGAAGAGTTTCTATTCCACAGAGGTGCCTTTATCTCTGCAAATATGTCCCACTGGCAGGTTGGCTGGAACTAGACCTATCTCTCCGAGGCAAGGGCATTTCAGGACTCAGCCCAAGGTGGCATCTATTTAGTCCGAAACTTTACCATCAATAGAGCACACAATCTGCCTAGCAGGCTTCGTCTGTCCCTCCCCAACCCTCCCCCTGAGACAGGCACTGGTCCCAGGTGAGGGGACATAGCCAGAAATGACAGAGCCCTCTACAAAATAATTTTTGCAAATGTTCAGGTAGGGATAAAGGGCTGAGGGGGCGATTTTCATTAATCTAACATCCTACCATTAAATTCTGTCCAAGTGGGCTTATGTCAAAACCTATACCAAATACTGGGAAATGATAATCAACTGAAAGCAAAGTGGCTTCTTACAGAAAGGTTTCAAATTCAGCGTCTTTTATCATGGAAGAGGTAGGTCAGGAGGTGAGGAGGTGGGTTTCTAAAAGACACAGCAGATCACAAATGTGCCGATCTAATGCAGTCAATGACATCTCATCCCAGAGGGCAAGTGAAGGAGACACTGGGATTTAAGGCATCTAGACACCTGCCAACAGACTATGAAGACATAAGGAAAAAACAAACAAACAAGAATCCTTCAACTGAATGGTTTAAAAGCCACATAGGTCTAAAGGCAATCTCAAGAACAGTTTTAAGAATAATAAGCATCTAAACCTCAGAATAACACGAACTTCCAGCGGCAGAGAATGGGGATGCTGACTACATTCAAATCTGTTTAGAGACTTTATTCCGGGGACACAAAGCCTGAGTTGCTGCAATGTACACAAGTGGGGTGTAAAGTCAATGGGATTACATTTTCCTAATTATCTTCTGCTTGAGCTTTACAGAACATACACAAAATGAGATCAGCCGGGACTTGCCTCTCTAACAAATCACTCAGATTTAAACATTGCTCACATAAACAAAGCGGGGTGGGGTGGGAGAGAGAGGCACAAGGCTGGGAAAAGACAGAGAAGGGCTTCTTCAATCACAGTTACAAGGAACAAAAACCTGGAGGGGGGAAAGAGTTGCTGGACCGCCACCAAATCTCCCCCACTGGAGACAAGAGCCCATCTGCTGAGCTCGGCAACTTCGCTTTAACTACCATTCAGCTCGCGTCTCTGCAGAGATCTGTCTGCAGAACTGGCAGATGGACCCCTGCTTCCCCGAGTCGCTGTGTTATTTGTTTAATAAATTTAATTAATATCCATACTGCATTGGATTGCTCCCAGAAAAGGGGCCGAAGTGCTCCCTTTCCCCAATAGCTACATGATGAGTGATTTCCCAGAAAAGAGCAGATAACGGTGCCCCAGGGCCACTGAGAAATTAAAAGTACCATGTGCTTACATTACTTCGTATGTATTAATTTTTTTGTAGCAGGCTAACACACTTTTTTGAGGGGTATTTTGACTTTATGAAAGTAGGTAATTCCAAAAACAGGTATCCAAAGATTACCTCTTCTTTCAGATCAGTTAGATTTGTTGGAAGGTTTTTAAAAGAATCTAATTCAACCATATATTCAACACTTGCATCTAATTCCCCCAAATGAAGCATCATGAATGGTAAGGAGGTTCCTTTTGGCAAACAGCTAGCTCCTGCACCATTGTTAACAAATTGAAAAACCTCGCCAGTCATATTGAACTTGTATTATTTCCTAAGCTGAACAATGTGGCCACTGCAAACATGGAGAATAGAAAGGGTCTTGGACAAAATCGAGGCAATAGCATGCTTCCTTTTCATTAAGTGGAGTGCCAAGCTGCTTGGTGACAGAGTCCTGCAATCAACAAGTATGAATTAAAGCAGTGTTTGACTTCCCTTGTTATCCAATGTCATCGTGTCCTTCTACAGAGCCCATTTCATCTTAACCTAGATTTCCCCCAGTGTGTTCTAAGGAAGAATAGTCCCTTGAGGATGTAAAGGTCTAGGAAACATTATATCAAAGAAGGTTAAACAGGTTTCTTCACTGCAGGATTTCTCAGAGCCTTTCACGTGCTAACAGGCATTGTGAATATTTCTGCAGAGGGGGATGGGGTTCAATAGAAAAGGAAGTATTTCCCAAAACCCAGGCATGCTTAGCTCATCACTGTATCCCAGGGCTTAATACAGCGCCTGGCAAATAGCAGGTACTCATTAATATTTGTTGAATGAATCGATCAGTGAACGAATGAATGAGCAAAGAAGTAAACCTCCAATGGTTTTGCTTAGGGATAATTCTTGGCCACTTGAACATGAACACGATAAGATTTTTTTTAAAAAAAATGAACAAAATCACATCCATGCTATAGAAGAATTGAAAAGTACTTGAATCAACTATTGAATTTGTCAGGTTTTACTTTCCAGATGCCACCTTCTTATTATTAGGTTTACATTGCATTTTAAACTCTTTTTCACTGCTAAATATCCTCAACAATCCCCCTGTTCCTCTATATGTCATGAAAATCTGATCTTGGAGAATTCTGTACACTTCTCAGCTCCTTGGTAATACCATAATTTTTTCTTTGATATGCTTAATACCTTCCAAGAAACTGAGTAATGAATTCAATTCAATCATAGGCATTGAGCTGAGATGAAACTTCCCTCCCTTCAAATGAATTATTTGATGCAACAGCTTACAAAGGTAGAATTATTTTTGAGAGCCTGTTGATAATCTCAATGTTAAACTTGTTAAGTTGAAATTAAAATGTTATTTAATAGGAAAAACTAAAACTTATTGTAGTGTAAGTTAACCCTTGTGCATTCTATCTAAAACAATCCCCTATTGTTCATTTTCCTTATGTAATTTTCCTACAATACTCCATCCTCTGGACACAGCACCGAGTTCACTTGTCTTTCTGCCACAATTTCAGACAACTACAGCCCTTCCTGCTAATTTGATACTCACAGAGAATACACAAAAGGGCACCCAAGCCTACTACATATCCAGAATAACCAGATGATAAATAGCTCTCCTCTAGCTCAGCTGGCTACTGGTGTCTAAACCTAAAGAAAAAAATCTTCTGTTACCTGGTGATTTCAAGGAACTCATTGCAGTTTTATGTTGAAAGCTCTCAGAAGGCTTTGCTAACAATGAAACCTTTAGGGAAAAAAGGAGAAATTAGAGAGGCTTTCAACAAGCAGTACCTCTGAAACATTTCCTGCATCAAATTATTTCTTGAACTGAAGAATAAATAGTCAATAAATTAGACTCAGAAACTATAGGCTAGCTATTAGTATTAGAATATGGAGGAAAAAGAAGGGGCAGGAAACTGATATTTATCTTATGCCTACTATGTGCCAGTCATGGTGTTCAACACTTATAATAATAATTAAAATAATGAACAGCTAATATTCAGGTATATGACAAACACTGTGATAAATCTTTATGTGGATTTCTATCCCACTCAGTAGATACCTTTATGATTTGAAAGTTGAGGAAACTGGGGCTCAGATAGTTAAGCAATATGCCAAAGGTCACAAGACTAGTAAGTAGAATGGGGGAGCTCAAATTCGAGCCCTCGCATCTGACTCCAGGCCCCATGCTCCCAAGCACTGTACTTTCCCACCTCATACATACTACCTTATTTCAGAGGCCATATACTGGAATTCTCTCCATCCCTGCAGAATGGAGAAGAACATGATGAAAATATTTTGTATCAGCACTCCCAATATATGGCAGTGTCAGGAAACTGTTAGGACTGATGTGTGTCAAGACTAGCCCTCATCAAAATTCCAAGTCCATCTAAACTGGCTTAGCTGTCTTTCCCTCTACCAGATTTTCTGGCCCACATTTCAATGTGATCTTCACCTGCAGGTATCATTTTAAATATTCTACTTGCTGTGATATGCTGAAATTGTTTATATCCCTCCCCCCCACTTCAGAAGCAGCAATTAATACAGAAACATGCACTTAACAATAAATTCAGATGAAAGATACATAAGTACCTCTCTACAATTGCTTGCCTTCTCCCCCAAAAGACCTCATTTTCATTTAAGGTAACATGGGAATTTCAATTCCTTGAATAATTTAACAAATATTTTGGTTGTCTATCACTCACAAATTCCAATAAGCACGTATGGGGCAACTCCCAAGGGCTCTCTCACTCTCTGCCACTGGATGCTGGAAAGGATACATTCTGTTATCCGCACTTCACGCAGATAATGTATTAGTATTGCAGTGTGACCACTAACCCCACAACTTTGCAGCTTAAAACAACAAATGTTTATTACCTCGCTGGTTCTGTGGGTAGGGAACTTGGGCACTGTTTAGCTGGTTAACTCCCGCTCAAGATCTCTCAGAAAGTTGCACTCAAACTGTCAACTGGGGCTGCAACCTCATCTGCAGACTCAAGTCAAGTGGGGAAAGACCCACTTCCAAGCTCATTAACCTGGCTGTTAGCAAGATCTACTTCCTTGAGAGCTGTCAGACTGAAGCCTTCAGTTCTTTCTCAGCTGTTAGCCAAAGCCCTCCCTCAGTGCCTTGCTATATGCATGGGTCTCTCCATAGAGCAGCTCATACTGTAGCAGTTGGATTTCCTCAGAGACAAAGAAAGATGGGGGTGGGGGGTAGCTGCAGTATTTATGCCACCTAATCTCAGAAATACATCTCATCACTTTTGCCACGTTCTATTCTTTACAAGCGAGTCAGCACCAGGTCCAGCCTACACTCAGGGAAAAGAGAATTACACAAAGATTTGAAAACCAGGAGACAAAGATCATTTGTGGCCATCTTAGAGGTTGCCTATCTCTAATGTTGCACTTCTGTGCCTCAGGGACACACACACACACACACACACACACAGACACGAACATCTACAAAATAGTTCTTGTTTCCCAACATTTCTGTTTTAAAACTAAATGAATTCATTTACAAAAATGTCCATGTATACAACAGATACTTTAATTCATTAAACAAATATTAGAGAGTGCTTAATAGGCCTAGACACGGTTCTGGAACTTTAAATGAAATAACAGAAATTGTATCGTAAAAATTTACCAAGACCGTGACCAAGCTCCTCTTCCCACAAGCAGAGACACAGGAGAATAAAGATTAAGACACCCATTGTTCTTTCCTAATTAAAACCACCTCAGCATTTATTGTTAGCAACTATTTTAAGAATGCTTTCTCAGGCTGGAGCAGGAATGAGCAAATCCACTTGCCACAGATCTAAAACACATTCTCTAGCACTGGCTTTAATAATGATAGTGGTGCTATTTCAGTCTCCCTATGCCTTCCTCTCTTGTGTTATAGCTCAACTGACCAGAATTTGGGAAAGGAAGAAGAGTATTATTTATCGTTTCCCTTCAAAACTCAATATACATCAAGTAGAGGCCATCAGTGATAGATGGCACAACTAGACATCTCATCCCTGATGTGAAGAAAACACTTAAGCTCCTCTGCAATTTTAATTGCTTTAAAGGAGGAGAAAAGAAAGGAGAGAGGAAATCATTCCTAATTTATGGAGAAATTCATGAGTTGGTTTAGATTCAGCTATAGAGAAATAACATCCCATCTCTGTACACCTAAGTTTTTGTAAAGACCCTCATTACACATGTAAATATATATTACGACCTGTAATAAGTACCAAGAAGGAAAGAGAGAAAAGTGATAGAGAGTAAAAGAGATTTGCTTAGTCAAAGAAGATCTCTCTCTCTCTCTCTGAAGAGGTGATATTTACACTGAGAAGTGATGAAAAAGAAGATTCCAAGCATGTAAAAAAAAAAAAAAAGAAAAGGTATGTTCCGGGTCTATGGAATAGCATGTTTCCTGATAGGAGAAAGAGCTTGGCAGGCTATAGGAATCCAAAGAAGGCCACTACTCAAGCATATGAATGGGGCAGAATGTGGCATAAAAGGAGATATCACTGGCTCCTGTTTAGGAGATGCAGAGGGCAGAACTGGCAGTGGGGAGATCAGTTATGAGGCAGTTGTAGCAATGTAGGTAAGAGATGCTGGTGGCCTGATCTGGGGCACTGTCAATAGAAACAGAAGTCAGAAGCAAGAAATATTTAGGAAGTAGAAATGACAGGTGAAATTGGATGCGGGTGGTGATAAAGAGGTGGAGAGAGAAAAGGAGAGAGAGAAATGACTTCTATGTGGATGACTTCTGTGTGTCTGGCTTAACAACCCGGTGAGCAGTGTACTTCAGTGTGACCCATCTCTCTGGCTTTGAGAAAGCAGCCTTGAAAAAATTCTGCAGAACTCAATTCTCACTTTTCATCCTGTCAGCCATGGGTGACATCCCCCATTACCTGGGAAGTCAGATAGGAAGCAGACTAAACTGCCCACAGAAAGAGAACTGAGAAGTTATAGAGTATGCATGCAATCAAGAAAAGGTCTTTATTGATCGTCTATTCCAACCACTTTAACAGATGAGAGAAGTGTGACTCAAAGATATTGAGGAGCCAGGACCAAAGTTAAAGAGGCAGTTAATGACAGAACCAGCTAGAATCCAGTTCCTCTGACTGGACAAAATAACGAATGAAGCAGCATGACAAAGGGGTACAATGACTACATGTACTTAGTAGCCGTGTGTTTACACTTTTCTTTCCCTCCCTCCTCCAATTCTTGACCAAGAGGTGCGGCATTTGAATGCAAATGGTGGGGGGGGACATAAAGTTTTGCATACCTTTTTGATGAGAGCTCTCTAAACATATGCTATGGGACACTAAGCTGTAGAGCTCTAAATATTACTGAAGAAAAAGAAGGGAGGGAGTGAGGAGTGAGAGAAAGAAAGCTGAAAATTATAACCTCAAATTATGTTGTTGCAGACAAACTTGGACCCTAGATGAGCCTGTGATGCCTCCTTTGCTTTACTAGGCTATAAATGTTAATGAAGTCTGTGTGAAATTTTTTAATATTTTAATTTCCTAAGTCTAAACATCTCATTTTTATCATCTTTTTTACATTTTTCTAGTAGTCCAATTCTAGTTCTTTTCCAGTATGAAAAAAGGAACAGACTGTGAATTCAGAAAGAGGTAACAAATGAAAAGAGAGAAGATGATAAATACAAAATATCATTATTTTAGCTCGAGTATTCTCTTCCCAAATGACATTTCAACACAACGGGCTTTCCATTTCGCGTCCCAATCTTCTGACATTTACTTTTAACTCTCCTTTACAAACCCATTCTGATACAAAATTCAGAGAGAAATCTATGTAAAATATTTCAAATTGTGACTCATCTCACAGTAACATGTTTGACTAAATTCAAGTTCTCAGGAAGGCAACTTGGAGTGAAGTCTTTCATGCAGACTTACATCTACAAGCTTAAAAAAAATGCTTATGTCAACAGATCTGATTTTACATGAGAAACAAATAGCTTTCATATACATTTACACCCACCAACAGAGAAAACAATCTAGCCTGAAGATACCCATTTTTCCTGAAATTATGGACAGCCTATGCAAGTTGAAAATGTCTGTTTGAAAGCTCTAAAGCCAGAATTAATTTTGTTTTAAGATATCCACCAAATTTTTTCCCTCTTAATAGGAAAGTTAGTTCTTAGGCCCTGAGCACATTGTGGATTTGAAGTTTGTAAAGATTAATTACTTCTCTTTATTTCATGCTCTCACACTCAAAATGGCTGGCTCAACTTAGGTAACACTTTCCCCCAAACACTCATTACACCCCTCTTTGTGAAGCACAATGTGACTACTCAGAAAGTTATGAGTCATGGAAAACAGGAGGTTATAAACCCTTTCCCGTCTAACCTAAATAAAAGCATTCACTGCCAACTTCAGGAGGAAAAGTCAAATCAGTCTTCCTGAAAGCCAGTGAATCAGTTCTATCACCTTCCACAAGACTCTTCTCAAATGATTTGCAAAAAGACTTAGTGCAGCTTTCACCAAAGGAGTTAAAAACAAATTGCATTGTTTCTGTTATTCAGTGATGAATTTATGACTTGATCATTTTCTTGTCAATGAAAAGAGCCAACTTTACCTTCTTCCAATTCAATTCTGTATTTAAGTGATAACTTGCAGTTTAAATAAGAAACCTTAATCAAGTAACAAAATAACACAATGCCTGGCATTTTAAGTGTGTCATAAACAAAGAGAGCTACACAAATTTAACACCACTAGGTCCCTGAACTCTCTCAGGACCTAAGTATAGGGGTTCTGTCCATAGCCAAGGGGTTCGTCGGCCTCCAACACCATAAGGCTGGGCATAAAAGGGAAAGGGAGAAGGTGAAGTTCGAAACCTACGATTTCTCCCATGCCTTTATCCAGTGTGTTCAATTTTTCTGCCAAGAAAGCAAAGGAGTTTTAAAAATATTCTCATCATAGTGGTCTACTACCCACAGGGACCGGAAAGTAAGAATAAAAGTCCATCACTAAAGATAAAGAAATAAACACTACCACTAGCTACAACTAGGTGACCATCCCTATCACGGAGTCATGTTTTCAACTTTGACCCATCCTTCAACCCCATCGCCCTGACCTGCTGCCTACGTCAGAACTGGTAGAGCTCACCGACTGATACACAATGTGCTACCCTCTCCCCCAGGAAATAGTCTGTCAGGTAGCCAATCATGGGCCGTCCTTCAGCGGTGACCCCATGAGGTTGCTCTTCTGAAGGACATGAATCATGGTTCCTGGTAGAGGCCTTCCCAACTGCCACCACACTAATGAACTCACCTGTGGGCTCTTTCATCTCTCCCACCTGTCACATATAAGAAAGGGAAGAGTAGCCTGCAGGGAGGGGTTGCAGACACATTCCATCTGAAAGATGATTGCTGACATTGACAAATCAAATTCCAGACATCTTAAAGCTAGTTGATGTCCTCACCAAGAGGTTTCCATCTTAGGAAAATCTCGAAACCACAACAAAATATTAAGGAAAGATGATTTGGTGCAAATTAAAAGGCTTGACTTTACCCTGCCTGGGCCCATGCCTACCTCCCAAGCTCTAAAAAGAATTCTATTACCTATTTTTTATTATATTTCTTTACATCCCCAATACTGCAATGTCTGAGTCTTCAAGGAATCCTTAGGCAAATGGTAACTGTCTACCGTATCACAGGATAATGCAGATGTTACTAGCAACTGCAGCAGCATAGGACTTTGCACATACATATTCCTTTTGTTAAGTATTGCATTCAGTCTTGAAAAAGTTTATCTACCTGAGGCCCACGTGTGGAGTCTTTCCTCCAAAAAAATTAAAATAAAAGGTAATAGAAGTAGTAAATTTGTATGTATGTGCACACGTGTATAGAAAAGGTTATTAAATGTTAGAATCAGAAAATGAAAGTGTTGATGAAGAACAATGGGTCAATCAACATGGCCTCAAAGCCTAGATTAAGAAATATCTTAGGTCTGAATGGTACTTTATAAGCACATCTTATAATTTTTAAGCACATCTGTTTCATTTGAGGAAGCCTCATTCAGTCTAAAACAACCAAGATGTGCCACAATTTACTAGAACTTGAAAACAGAATCCTGTACCCAAGTATACAGTGTTTCTTCAAAAAGTCTGTGCTAGCTGTAAGTATATTATCCACGACATTCAAAAATGTGGGAGAAGTCTTATGACCCTAAAGATTCTTGAAGCCTCTAAGCCAAAATAAACAGGCCAAGTGTGTGCTAATCATCTGACAAATGTAGAAGGCTGAGATACCTTCATATAGAGCTTTATGAAGATATTCTAAAGCTCACTTTACTGCAAGTAGGATTTTCAACATGTAAATTTCACTAAAGCACAAAATGAATAGAACCATGTCAGTAAAATCCTCACATATTTCTGCCAGCTGGGATCCTGGATGTTGAGATGTGACTGCCTCTCCATGGGCCTAAAACCACCAATCTGTTTCACATGGGTCACCACACAGCCATCAGATGGAGACACTATGTGGTCACTACCCTAAGGAACAGATCCAAACCACCTACATTGAGGGAAAAGGCCACAGCTCCCATTTCCAATCTCCCAAGCCACCCCAGTCCCTCTGCAATGGGGTATCAATAGAGAGACTAAATGAATTGTTTACTTAATTGTGCTGTGCGGGCTGAATAATTGCACGCTTTCCAGAAAGGCTTTGTAACCAATGAGATGGCACTGAATCTGCCAAAACCTTTACCTTGAAGCCAACATCTTTTCTTTCTACAGTCTCTCTTCTATCACAAATAACGGCAACTCTGGTATTATATCCAGAGGATGCAAAACCATGGCAGAAACATCAAAAAACATGTCTTTCAAAATGGAAAAAAAAAATCTCCATTAAGGTGCACCCGCTGAGAACTGCTATCTCTATATAAGCCAATATGAAACCTTTAGTTACAAACCCTGATTTAAACCGTTATACACTAAAGCAGCCAACAAATGGCAAAATAATCTACCTTTCGTGTGACTAAAATTGGTCCATTACATAGAATGACCACATTTTAAGAGGATAAGAGAAATGTCATGAAAATAAGGTGGGTTGGGAGCTATTTTTCAAATATCATATATTATGCAAGAAGACCAGAAAGATGGAAAATGGAAGCTTATTTATGTTTTGAGTCTTTAGAATGATAAAAATCAACTAACACCAAGACAGAAAATACTGAGATAAGATGTGTTAAGTGGTATATCTCTGCTCCATGCAGTGTCAGCTGGGTTCTTTTAAGTATCTGTAATTGGTGGGCAGATGTGCTGGGGGCTGACTGATCCCAGATTGCCTTACTCACTTACTTGGAAACTGGCTGGAACTGTCAGCCAGAACCCCTAGTTCTAGCTGACATGTGGTCTCTCATTTTCCACTAAGCTAAATGGGGCTTCTTTAAATGATGGAGAAATGTTCTAAGAGAACAAAAGCAAAAGAAGGTGAGACCTCTCATCCACCACGTTCTATTGGTCAAAAGTAGTTTGAAACCAACCCAACTTTAAGGAGTGGGAGAATAAACTTCATCTGTTAATGGGAGGAGTGGCAAAGAAACCTTTCCAAGAAAAGTGGCTACAGGGAGACATGATTCACTGGGGATCACTACTGTAGTAACCTACCATGTTGGAGTTCATTTCTGTTGCTTACAACCCCAAAATTATAAATAACCCACCAGTGAAATATGATACGGAACACATTAGATGGGGGGGCTCTACACTTAGGACATTTTTCCCATTTCTACCTCACGTATTAATGAGATTATTTGGAAGAAAGTAAGTGCCATGGTAGTGGGGCTGAAGAAGCAATGAATTTAGGGGCTCCTAGGTGGCTCAGCTGGTTAAGTNGCACCCCCCCAAAAGATTTTTTTAATTAAAAAAAAAGAAACAATGAATTTAAATGGGGATTATTATGGTTCAAGTCCTGTCAGTAAAAGAAAGAAAAAAAAAATGGAGGTGATAATATTTGCCTGAGTTGCAGAATTTTGTAGATATTAAAGAGTGTAACTCTATGAACTAAAGGCAGTCCTCACTGTAGGGAAGGACCATAAAAATGACCATGCAGATTAAGACTGTGCAACATTGTGAATGGAAAACATTACATTTGTTCCATGATCTATAAAAATGTTTGTCAAAATATTAGAACTTTTCCACTCTTGGTTATAAATGTATAGGAAAGGGGCGCCTGGGTGGCTTAGTCGGTTAAGCGTCCGACTTTCGCTTAGATCATGATCTCGCGGTTCGTGGATTCGGGCCCGCGTCGGGCTCTGTGCTGACTGCCAGCTCAGAGCCTGGAGCCTGTTTCAGAGTCTGTGACTCCCTCTCTCTCTGACCCTCCCCTGCTCATGCTGTCTCTCTCTCTCCTAGAAATAAATAAAACATTAAAAAAAAATAAAAATAAATAAATGTATAGGAAAATGGAAAAAAATATCGCTTACTTAGGACACTAAAATACTAGAAACATTGAAAATAAGTGGTTTATTTATTTATAAAAATAAAGAAAGAAAAGAAAAGAAACGTAAGATGAGCAAAGCTTGCCTTCTTGTCATCATGTAACTCACACTATGGAGTGAGCATCTTTTCTGTGCCTTGGCAAACTGTCACCTCGCTCTTCTAAGTTTGCATCTGCTTACAATTTTTTATCCCTTACTTGTATTTTCAGTGTCATTAAATATCTCCAAAATCTCTTTTCAGGTGAAGTTTTTGCTGGCGTCACCTCCTCTGGGACATTTTTATCCCTTCATCACAACTACTTTCCTCCTTTATGTCAATAAATTTACCTTCACTAAGTTCCTCTGACTGCGTATCTTTCAAAAGGGAGCAGTGTCATGCCCACCATCAGATCTTTCTTCTTTCTTCTCTGTCCCATTTACATTTGAATCCAACTACACTTCCAGGATCATCACTTTTGTTTCTTCGCTGCACTTTCATTTTTGTTGGCCAGTTCTCTCTTCGGTTATCCCTACTGGCAAAATGTCTCATGGGTTTATCACTGGAAAACAAGGAGGAAACACAAACACATTGCTGTCTGTTCGTGAACTGAATACACAGGCACAGTGGCCAATCATTGAAAGGCTTTGGAACAAGCGACCTGATTGGTCACTAAACATGATGCACCTCTTGTCACTTACATAGTGATTTGTGGATTAAAGACCTAGAAGCAAAGTTTGCAGTTCATGTAACTTCTCAGTTAATGTATTTGCTAACTGAAATTTGTGCATATCAGAACTACGCAAAACTAGCACTGAGTATCAAAGATTATGTCAATTTAATTATTGCCACAGTTGCTATTAAAGAGGGAAAGACTAGACCTCATTCTTACTATATTAAAAAAGCATTGGAATTAATTCAAATATGTGCCAGGTTCCAACAATTTTGATCTTTGCCACCTCAAGGTCTGCAATGAATGCTACAGTAGGCAGCCAAGAGGGGAGGAGGAAGGAATACGAAAAACAACCGCATTGTAGCCCCTTCACATAGGCCTGGAAGAAAATTCCCGGAGAGGAAAATAGACCATTCCCAACTCAAAGGCCATCCAAAAGTGAGGAAAGATATTGTCCAAATTAAGTATATCTTTTCATTACATGTTACTTCCATGGCCAGAGGAAAATATTTCAGTACAGCTTTCCATGAATGTGGTTGGTGGTCTCTAAAATATCCATTTTTCTTTATTAGCAGCAGAATCCCAACTTTTGGCTGGTTATGCCAGAATAAAGGTGCTATTTCCCAACTTCTCTTGCAGCTGGTTGTGCCTACATGATTGAACACTGTCCACTGAAAACAGAAATGAAAGGGTTGTGGGGATTTGAGACAACCCCTGGAATGTGGACAAGCACCATCTTAGTTAGACTGAAAGGCAGACACTGGGGTGGTGCGACATAAACACAGAAGGAGCATGAGCCCTGAATGTCTTTATGCAAACATGGCACCACCTTCAGGCTGGCTCTCTCCATACAACCTTATGTATATTTAAGCCATACTTTTTTTTAAATTTATTTATTTTGAGGGAGAGAGAGAGTATGTGCATGTGTACAAGAGGGGGAAGGGCAGAGACAGGAAAGAGAGAGAGAGAGAGAGAGAGACAATCCCAAGCAGGCTCTGCACTGTGAGCATGGAGCCTAATGCAGGGCCTGAACCCACGAATCATGAGATCATGACCTGAGCCAAAACCAAGAGTCAGACCTTAACCCACTGAACCACCCAGGCACCCCTAAGCCATTATTTTAGATTCTTACCCACAGATCTGAATGAGCTCCTAAGTGATCAAATGAATACTCTTTAGGTGGTCAGTGGACTACGTCAGTGACCCAAGTGTCAGTGATTGAATCTTACACTATTTAACACAACAGAGGTCCCAAATGAGGCGGAAACACAAGGATGAAACAATACCCTGCACATGATGCTAGATATTTGGGAAAGGAAAGCTTATGGTTGTTTGCAAAACCCTAATACAGATTCAAATAATCAAAACTCAAACACAGACCTGGCTTTAAGAACTGTTTTGGATGAAAAAAAAATAGGATGGGAGGGAAAGAAAGTGCTAGTTCACAGCAAGCTTACTCTAAATCAGAAACTGCAAGTGGGAAATAGAAGCCCCAAAATATAATTCAGTATAAGGCAACACTCACATAAGTATCTCTAGGAAAACAAAGGAGTTGCTAACTCGGTGCTGGTCCCATGTCAAAGGAACATTTAACAAACAGAAACTGAGGAAAGGGTAACCAAGGTGGTCTGGATATCCCCTTTGGTGAAAGATGGGGTAAGAAACTGGGGTTATGTCACTGGGAACAAAGAAGACAGAATAGTGGTATGATTGGTATTTCAAACATCTGAAGTATTATCTGGTAGAAGGGGGCTTCGCTTTAATCTGCATGGTTTCAAGCAGAATTGGGACCAATGAGTGAAATAAACATAAAACCTATTTCAACTCAATAAAAGAAAAAAATCTCCTGAGAATCAGAACTTTCCAAAATTGGAATGCACTTCTTTGTAAGATGGTAAGTTACCTCACATGACGAACTGGGTGTGCTTTTTAAAACAGGGCCCATAATGGAATTCAGGACTTATTCTGAAACTCAGAATAGAAAACACAAACCCAAGTGTATCTTGAAATCCTTAAAGAAATGAAGTGATTTTGGTTCTAGTGTGACTATCAATGAAGGATATTGAGGAAGGGAGTTATGCGTTAGGTAGGAACTGGCAGGTGGCCCTGCTAATATTATCTACTGTTCTCTTAACACTGGGTTTTTCTACATATGTGAGGTGGTTAATATACAGGATACAAGTGTTAAACAAATGCTCCCTGAGGAAAATGATGATGACCTTATTGGCCAGCACTCCTCCAACTGTAAGTGGGTGAAACTGACTCAGAATAGTCTGAAGGGGAAATAAGAAATTCAGTGGTAAGGGGTAAATACCACCTCAGGCCTATGTGTTCAAACAATATGGCCAGGAATCTTTCTCCATCGCTTGCATCGATCATCTTCTCTGAGCTGGCTTAAGTCTCAGGAGACTGTCCCCATGCAGAAGCCTAGATCACCTCTGTCAGCCTCATACTACCTCTCTAGCTAGCCATTTCAATTAGCAGATAGCTTCTTTTTCTTGTAAAAGAAAAACTCTTGTAACTGACTTGGACTAACCTGGGGACGTCGATTGGCCAGGCTCAGGTCACATGAACTGAGAATAGGGCGGGGTGGTTTCTACAAGGAAAAGAAGGCTTCTGAAGTATGGGATGTGTGAAGATAAAAAAAAATAATGAACGTTCACTACAATGACAATGAATGTGGTAAATTTTTAATGGCAACCTTAATGGAATTCTGGGGCTATTCTGAATCTCAAAATAAGAAATAGAAACACTGTCATATCTTAAAATCCAGAGAAAATGAAGGGAATTTGATTCTAGGCCTTAATCTGAAATTCTAATACTCAGACAAATAACCATTTTAACATGTCTGTCTTTTCACCAATCCCTCCCCCCTCCTTTTTTTTTCTTAAGATGCCTCTGTTCACAGACAGCCTCATCAGACAAAGTAATAGCAAACAAAGAAAAAAGCATAAAATGTTTATTGAAGTGGATGAAGGCATGGCATGTAAAGAAAAAATTCTTCATTAATAGCTGAAAAAATCTTGCTCTATACTTAATATTTAAGTGACATATTTCGATTTCAAGAGAAGTAAACATTACAGTCATGAATAGCAAACAGAAACACAAACTCCATTTATTTGTAAAATAAACTCATTTTCTTTTCATATCAATGCAAAAAATGACCCAATGCCATATGTTCCATTTGCCATGATTCTAAGACAGCAAAGCTATACAATTTCTAGATCATTAACTTGTCTTCCTATTTTTCCATGTCTTACAGTTCTGCTAGGTAAGCGTTCGTTCATTCATTTCAATAATGCTACCTTTTATAGGTTTGGTATTTCATTTGCTCAATTACTCCATGCAAAACTACAGCAGCCAGTGGGTGGGGGTGTGGGGAAGAAAAGGGCCCACCCCACAGTGTCTCTAAAAGAACAGGAACTCAAAACTATATTCCAATGGTTTCAAACAAAAGGGGGGTTTTGTCTTTTGCTAGTCTCAAGTTTGAAAAAGGCATACATACCCCCTCATTTTATGTCATTGGAGCCAGGCTGAATGCCACAGAAGTCAAGGTAGTACAATGGTACAACACAGCAGCATGTCAGCTCTGTAAGTAGTGGGTAGCAAGAGGGGCAGGAGGAAAGTGTCCCTGCAGTCATATGGGAATCATGGAGGATGGAGGGGTCCCTGAAAGAGAAGAGGAGCAATCGCAGGGCTTGAGGTTATCCACATGAAATCAGAGAAGCAGAATTCTGCAAGTATATCCCAAAATTAGACATGAAAAATATAATCCCGGGCCATTGCAATGATACGAGAGAGATACCCTGAGTTGGAATCAGCCACGTATCATCCCCATGTTTTCTATTTTTATGACATTGCCTAGCTAGCCATAGAGAGATTTCTTCTGGCCAGCTTGATTTGATCTATTCAAAATGGTTGCCAGGGACTGAGGCCATTATGAAAAACACATACTCGATTTGTGAGACAAGCTATAGAGTTCGCATTAACTAGCCTACTCTATGTGATTTAGAATACAAAGTCATCAGTAGATGCTTACCCAAGAAATCAAACAGGAACCAGTACACAATCTGAACATATAAACATATTAACAGGATATAGGGGCAAAGCAGTAACAGGAGACAAAAGAGAATGCAGCAATTCATGACAGATGTTTGCTTACAGTATTAAAATTTACGGCTTCTTTTTTGGAGATAAACTCAGAAGTTTCAAAATAGAACGGACATAATCACTAAAAAAAGACCATCATGATTTATGGAGTTTGCATAAATAATTTAATAAATCCAGCATGGAGGACCTCACTGAATCCTTTCAATATGTAGGTACTAATAATATCTCCATTTTATAAACAAAAAAGGTGAATCTCCAAGAGGTTTGTGTAACTTCTCTAAAGCCACACAGCCAGCAACAGCTGAGTCATCACTTTAACTCAACCAGTCTGATCCCAATTCTTTGCTCTTAACAGTTTGCATGAAGTTGCTTATTCAATTTGATTCTCATAACAACACTAATAAGGTAGATATTTTTATCTGTTTTTCTAATGGGAAAATCAAGGTAAATCATTTGTTCTAGGTCACAGTGATGGTCAGTAGCAGAGCCAAGACTAGAACTCATGTCTGTCTGACTGTAGAGCCCACTATCATAAATAGTATGTCACAGACAGCTACTTGCCCACCAAAGTCTATTCTCCTCTTCTTCCTGGGCACATGTCTGCCTCACCAAAAACTGCACTTCCAGGCTTCCTTTCCACTTAGGTGTAGCCATTTGACCAAGTTCTTATTTAAGAAATATGAGCTGGGGAGAAGAAGGGGATAAGTAGAGGGGGAGATGGAGGGAGGCAAACCATTAGAGACTCTTGAATGCTGAGAACAAACTGAGGGCTGATGAGGATGGGGGAAGGGGATGGGGGGTGATGTGCATGGAGGAGGGCACTTGTGGGGATGAGCACTGGGTGTTATATGGAAACAAAAGTGACAATAAACTGTTTAAAAAAAATAAAATAAAGTGAGTGCCAGTTAGATATATGCAACAACAACAACAACAAAAAGAAATATCAGCGGAGTAACATGTGCAACTTCTGAGTCAAAAGGAACGCCCTGAACCCACACTGTCTCTCTTTCTCATAAACTGGATCTCACAATGGCAAGGCTATGCCTCACACAGACAATGGCTATATCCTACGGGATGACAGATTTCAAAGTCTGGAAAAACCCAAGTTCCTGAATGACTGCACCGAGCAGAACAGTCTCATATACCTGGACCACTCTAAAATTGTTAGATGAGAGAGAAATCGGTTTCTACATTATTTAAACCACTGTACTATTAGAGGATCCTTGTTACAGCAGCTTAGCTGATTTCAAATAATAAAGCCAACAAGTATCACATGAGCGAGGAAAAGATGCTACAGACTTAGGTGAGAAGGCAGGCATGGGGATGTGAGAGAATCGGCGAGGCTGATATCCTAATTACTGTATACTTTCTATGAAGTAAGCATTGTAATACGTACTTCATTCCTAAACACAACAAAGTTTTCTCTACAAAACACATCTGCAAAACTTCATCTAATGGAAAAGTCAAAACAACAAAAATCAACCACCTGAGATATAACAGACAGCAAATACTGGGATTTTTCATTTCTTGTTTTTATTTTGTTTTAGATACTTAAACATACTAAGAATCTTCTTGACACATATTGGCTCTTGGTAGAATTCATTAGAATGACCAAGCTAGAAAGCCACTAGATCATACCAAAACAAAATCTCCTTTAAAACAGGTATACTGAAATGAGCCTAGATCTCACTGTTGTGACCTACTGAGTCATGTCTGGACATCACTTCACGTATCTGCATTTCATCCCTACACTGTATGTTTCCTCTCCTGGATATGTTGTTGTGGATCATGCAATGCAATCTCTATTATTATCTCTATGAAAAATATTAGAAAGACTATAGGGAAAAATCTTTAATTATATACTCACCTCTGAGTCTGTGGTTACCCAAAGAACCCATGGGATCTTCTAATTGAATCTGCGAAACCTTAAGTTATAATTTTTTACTGTAAAAAAATGCATTCCTAGGAAAAGTAATTTCCATATATTTCAAGATCCACTAAAACAATAACTTTTGACACCCTAACTCTGAGTTAGAAATGACAGAAAGTATTTTAATGAAATGATAAAAAGTATCATATTTGCAAAGATGCTCACTAAAGCATATTTAAGGAAGGGAAAAGCTGTAAACAAAACATAAACCAGGAGAGAAAAGATAGTTGAATGATGGTCCATCCTTAGGAGAAATACAGGCTGATATTTAAAAACAAATCTCAAGGAAAAACACTGAAAACAAATTTAATCTTTTCTGATATCTTTCAAAGAGAGAAAAAAGGAGATTTTTGCTTTTTGCATGACCCAGAACAACGCATCTAAGAAAGGCGACATACAGTGTAAGAATTTAAAAAAAAAAAAAAAACCCAGGTTCTGCAAGTCAAGTAATATCTTAGAGAGGCAGACAAATCCAAATTGACCAGGTTTTTTCAACAAGTTAATGGCAATTTTTTAAAACTTTTTTTTTTTTAATGTTTTATTTATTTCTAGGAGAGAGAGACAGAGACAGCATGAGCAGGGGAGGGTCAGAGAGAGAGGGAGTCACAGATTGAAACAGGCTCCAGGCTCTGAGCCGGCAGTCAGCACAGAGCCCGACGCGGGGCTCGAACCCACGAACCGCGAGATCATGACCTAAGCGAAAGTCGGACACTTAACCGACTAAGCCACCCAGGCGCCCCAGTTAATGGCAATTTTTAAAAGCTGAGTCTGCAACAGATGAAAATAAAGCTAAGAAATGTAACAGCCATTGCAATATAGAGATCATTATTTGAATCTTAGTGTGTAGAAATCCAGATTTTAAAATGACATTTTTGAGACAATCAAGGAAATTTGAATATGATTGGGTTATATGTAATATCAAAGAATTACTGTTGATTTTGTTAGGTATCATTATGGTACTACAGTTATGTGAGAAAACAACCACATATTCTAGAAACGCATAATGAAGTATGTAGGGGTGAAATGACAGAAGGCCTGAGACTTACTTCAACATACTGCAGTCACAGTCAACAGCCACCGCAACAAAACACACACCTGTATAGAAACACAAGCTCTGTATTAGGTTGTCCGCCTGAGTAGTTCCTACTTTGAGCCAACACCTACCTTCGGTCAAGTTACTTGACTTTACAATGCCTCATCCTCTTCTATTTACTAGTGACTATAACCCCATCGATTGTCTCAGGTTAATGTGAGGATCAAATGAGATGAGCTCTGTAAGGCACTCGGCACAGCGTGTTAGCTATGATTGTTATGAGCCAGCATGCTCTTCACTGGTCTAGGATTCCAAACCCCAGTCACCAAAGTACTTCACCCCTCAAACTCTCTTCCTTTTTTAATGTTTACTTATTTTTGAAAGTGCGCGCAAGTGGGAAACAGGCAGAGAGAGTGAGACAGAGGATCTGAGCAGGCTTTATGCTGACAGCAGAGACCCCAATGTGGGGCTTGAGCTCACAAACCGTGAGATCATGATCTGAGGTGAAGTTGGGGGCTTAACCAGCTGAGCCACCCAGGTGCCTCTCAAAATCTCTCTTGTCTTGCTCTCTAGTTCTTGGTTCCATCCCATTTCCTCCCTTGCTAGCCCCTGTTTCCTTCCTGAGGATCTGTTTTAATTGTTAACAATGAATTCACATCTCATTAACTTTTTAAAAGTTTATTTATTTTGAGTGAGAGAGGGCAAGTGTGTGCACAAGCAGGGGAGGAGCAGAGAGAGAGAGAGAGAGAGAGAGAGAGAGAGAATCCAAGCAGGCTCTGTGCTACCAGTACGGAGCCCAATGCAAGGCTCAATCTCACGAACCATGAGACCATGACCCAAGCCAAAACCAAGAGTCAGACGCTGAACCTACTGAGCCACCCAGGCACCCTTATCTCGTTAATTTTTTAAAGTGATTTTCTTTTTTAAAAATTAATTAGGAAAACTATGGAATATCATGGAAATAAGGAGAATACAAAAGTAATGGGTATAATTATACTCAGATATGAACACCGAAAAGGATCAAAGGAAAAGTGGAATATATAATTGGAGGCGTTCTGAAGGAAATCAGAATCTTATATCTACTGATTTCTGTTATTAGATTAGAGCAAGGGAAAAGAGCAAATTTAACAGACTTACAGGACCCTAAGAACAACTGAATAATAAATACATGTGTGTGTATTTTGATGGAGAAGGGCATGTTTGGCTATTGCAGGCAAACCCAGAGCACAGAAGGGAAATGGGAGACACAAAATAACAGGAGTAATAGTAACACTACTTATCTATCTCATGATTCCATGGTTTCATGGGTGTGTAATCTATGAAATCACATAAGGTCCTGTGCTTAGAAGGGCCTACACTTGGTTTAACATTTTATCACCATTTTGAAATTCGTAATGATTTTTTAACAAGGGGCCCCATATTTTCATTTGCACTGGGCCCTACAAATTACCAGTTCTGATTCTACCTTAGGATATTGGCACTATTATAATTCCTATTTTAAAGACAAGAAAGCTGGGGCTGTAACAGGTTAAGGAACTGCCTAAGGTCACACAACTAGCAAGTGGTAGGATTTGAATGCTGGCTCTCTCTACATGAGACCATGGACAGGACTGAAAGAGAAAAACAGAGAAGAGGAAAGGGGAAAATAAAAAGAAAGCTGGTAAGCCAGTAAACTAGGACATTGCATCTACCTGGGAACCAGTTCCTGAGAAATGCAATCAAGGTCACAAATTTAGTCTGAGACTTAATGCAACCTCATGAAGGCATCCATTCTGCAGCTGATGACAGACTGTATCACAAGACTATGTGAGTAGAGCATGGAAAGGATTCCGGCACCCATTAGCCCTTCTGGAAACATGATCTGCAGGAGGGAAAAGCCAGCATCATTTTCCTACATAAATTGGCCCACTCCTTGGAGGTTCCGGCGTTCCTTGGAGAACTAAAACAGTCAAGGACTAGGATGGCCCTGTTCCCTTGTTAAAGTAAAACTTTAAAAACTATGTTTCAACATAATGCTTCTTTAGCTTAGGCACGACAGAGATTTTTTTGGTCCATCGCTATCCTAGAAACTGCTTTAGGAAGTCACAGGGCTCTGCAGGAGTTGCTGCTAGGCTTGGTAGTTATCCACATTCTCCTTCAGACCTACGTCTATTCCAAGAGGTTTAGCGGCTATGACTGTTCTTTTGAATGGATCATTCGACTTAGAGCACATTTCTAAAAATAAAATAAAAATCTTAGGAATCAGGGAGTTGGTTCCCAGGTTAGCAGTAAGAAAACAATGTCCCATTTTGGAGGAGGTTGAATGGATTGTATTCTGTTGTGCTTGTCTCGTTGAGGCCAGCGTGGTAGAGAGAGCTATGAAGACTCCCAATGGCAATCAATGAGAGTAAGACAGATTTTCAGATAGGAAGCTAATCTGTAAGGGTACCTTTTACAAGGAAGAAGCTCCTGTTTCTCCCTGGAATCCTCTTCTCATATCTGGATCTGCCTCCTGCCTTGTTTTGGAGAAAGATACTCTCTGCCACAGAAGGTAGCCACACAGTAAAGGCAGAGTGGTCCCCAGAAAGCCAGATGACCAAATTCAGAGATTTCCATATGGCTACAGATCATAATCCCTTGGAGCAGCTTTTTAATATACAGATTCCATGACTTACTCTACGGCCACTGATCCCATAGTGCTAAAGTTCATTACCTACAGGTCATTTCTGAAGCCGCTGATGCAGCTGGTTGAAAAGATTGAGTTAAATGAACTTATTCTCTCCAGGACACAAGAAGTGTAATGTGGTTTATTTATGCTTAGGATTGGCTTATTTTAGTAAGATAGACTTATTATGAATTAATTCTCTTTCATTGATTCAACTCATTAATTATGACCAGGAGCAGGTCTTTTAGCTCTTTGTGCTGACTCAGTGGTTGCTAGAGTGTGGTTTTGTTAGGCAGAGGTTAGGGAGAAGAGAAATACAAGTCTGGCAAATAAGGTCATTAGCAATGCCTTAGTTTTTTTTTTTTTTTTTTTATTGTTTTAATATCCTTTATTCTCTCTATGCTTTGATGGTCTTTATTTTTTTTTTTTAATAGTTTATTGTCAAATTAGTTTCCACATAACACTCAGTGCTCATCCCCACAAGTGTCCTCCTCCATGCCCATCCCCCCTCCCCCCACATCCATCAGTCCTCAGTTTTTGTCAGCATTCACGAGTCTCTCATGGTTTGCTTCTCTCCCTTTCCCCCACCATTTCCGCCCAATGCCTTAATTCTTACTATGTTGATTTTTGGCCATGTCTGGTTGATCTAGTAATAGGTAATGACCAGTAATAGGTAATAACCTACAACATTCTGAATGCTTACCTAGGAAACCTGAAAGACTCACAGTTACAAGAGACTGAACAGAGCCTGCTAAACTGTGTTTATTGATATAGAAGGTATTTGCAATGCAATTAACTGATAAAGGATCTGTTTCCAGAAAAGATTTAACAACAACCACAAACCAGAAACAAAAAACCTCCTATGAACCAATAAGAAAGGCAAAGACTATCCAGTAGAAAAAAATAAGCAAAGTGTATTAATTATGAATAAGCATTCCATAAAAAAGGAAATCTGAATGACCTATATAACTATGCAATGATGCTCAGGGAATTAGAAATAAAAAAATGAGATAACATTTGATCCACGTTAGAAAACATCAACCGTAGTGAGCAGGTGGGGAACAGAGACTGCAGTAGAGTGCTGTTGGGGGTAAACAGGCACAATCACTTTGAAGAATATTTCGAACAGGAAAGCAGAAGATGTGCAAGTCCACTCCCAGGTGTTGGCCCTACGGAAGCTCATGCATCTGGGAACAAGGAAGCTGTTCCAAGATGGTCACTACAGCATTATTTTTAATAGCAAAAGAAGTAAAACAACTTAACGGCCCATCAGTTAAATGTATACATGTCAAAATGAATAAATCTCAAAAAATATAGTGTCAAAGGACAAAAATCAAGTTGCAAAGGCAAGTTGATAGTAAATGAAACCTATAAAACTTAAAAATAATATTAAATATTATTTGACACATACAGATGTGATAAATGTATAAAACCATGCGTGGGGATGTGACACGAACATGACATGCCATCTTTAAGGTAGGGAGAGAAGTAAAAGAGAAGGGGTAGGGCTTTGACTCTCATTGTTCTATTTTCACTTGCAAAATGAGGAACAAAAGAAATCTGAAGCAAATACAGCACAATATGAAATCTGGATTGTGGGCACATGGGTTTCTAGAAAATTATTTTCTTTTCTAGTTGTTTTAAATATTCAGTAATTAAAATTTTTATTTCAGATGAACTTAAAAATAAGAATATACATCAGAGAATGTTTCCACGTATATTTCAAGAAACTGGATTTTCAGACCTTTATTACTGATGTTCAATACCTTTGCTGATTCAATTAAAAGATGACTGGTTGAGAGCTAGATAGAAGGAGGCAAGGATGGATGGACAGACGGACGGATGGATGGATGGATGGATGGACAAGTGGCTGGATAGACTGATATTGGAATACACAGTTAGAGACAGAAGAAATAAAGTAGCTTAGAGAAGTGAAAAGTTTTAATGAAGTCATATAAAATAAAATGAAGTGCTCAGGTTTTGGAGTCTGAAATCCCAGCTCTGCCACCCTATGGACAGCCCCTTGGGCAGGGCCACCATGTGAACTGCACAGACCACAATGTGAATGGTGTCCCCTGAAGTCGTGCGGTGCCCCAGCCCTGATGATAAATGCCTTGGCTCTGAGTTCTCCTTTCCTTATCTGTAAAATGAGCCCAATCATACCTGCCTCACAGGGTCTTTAGGAAGAGACAATGTATGGGAAGTGCTTTGCACAGAGCGCAACACACAGTAAGGAGTGAGAATATGGTAATTATTATCCAGGTAGTACTAGGAAAATGGACACAGAGTCTAACATTCAAGAGTAAGTTAATGTGCAACAGTGGCTGTCTCCTTGGAATTTAAAAAATCACCTGCTTGCAGCAGAAAAATAACATATGTACCTTACATACACCTGGTCATTGGTCATACACAAGATCATACATTTGGCTGATCTTGATGACTATAAGCTTCCCAGCAGGCGGTGGAGTGTGTTAAGACAGAAGCCTTCCCGCCCTCAGTCCGGGGGTTCTCTGGAGTGCTGCAAGGGAGTAGGGTCTGGCTGAGGTGTTGAGGGCCCAGATCCACCCTCTGCTACCATGAGAGCAGATGGGCCTTTCTGTGCCCTTAGATGCAGGTATCTCTTAGCTAAGACTTAATAAACATAAATCTGATTTTATGTAAGGCTTTCCACAGAGCATCTGCGTGATGTGGTGTGGTTTGCGGAGCGAGGGGGACAGGACAGGCAGAAGGAGGTAGCTACATGGGGCTGCTGGGAGCTATCTCTTCTCCATTTACACTGTCATGATGCACAAACTGATTTCATAATTAATAATAAGCTGGCTTACACACACACACACACACACACACACAGTAGACTTAATATAAAGATTTTCCTGAAGGGCACCTCTTTCAGCCATCTATTTCTATTTCTAGTTCATCATCCATTTAGGCCCAAAATTTTGTGGCAGAAAATAACAAGAATTGACTATTTCTCTTGATTCTGCACTTTGCTGGGTGGCTCCTCTGCTTTTCTGGTGGCCTCACTCAGCCTCCTGCAATCGGCTGGGGAGTCACCTTGCCTGGAAGGTCCTAGATGCCCCCTGTCCAGCTCACAGTGCCGGGTGTTGGCTGGGGGGCCTCAGTTCTTATCCACATTGCCTCTCACCCTCTGGCAAAGTAGAGCAGCGTCTTCTCTTAGTGGTCTTAGGGCAAGGACCCTAGAAGACTGAAGGGACAGTTTCTTTGTCTGGTCTTAGGGCCCCATGAGGATGGAAGTGGTGGCCGCGAGGCCTCTGGAGGCTGTGGCTGGCACTTGAACATTGCCCCCTCCACCAAGGTCTGTTGGCCAAAGCAAGCCAAAAGGCCACCAGACTCAAGGGGAGGAGGCACCGATCCCACCCCTTGATGGGACAAGCAGCAAAGTCCTTTTGTAAATGATTTTAGCAGAAATAGTGTAGCTGTCTTAGANGGGAGCAACAGGGTTCCTAAGGAAGCGAGATTTCTCCTCCACTGAGCAGACAGTGAAAGTCATATCGATGTGACCACTGAAGATGGTGAACAAGTGACTGAGGGGAGGAGAGGAGTGGAGCCCCACCGGAGCAGGTACCTGAGACTGATCCTCGTGAGGACCGGCGACAGAATGTGATGCTTGTGTGGAGACAGGCCAGGCTGCCCAGTGAGANGGGGGGGGGGGGGGTAGGGAATGGCAGCGAAGGAAGCAAATCCAGGAAACAGCAGCAGCTGCTCAGATACAGAGATGCCCTTCACCAAAGGGACAAAAGCCTGAATAGCAAGCCTCCACAATTCTTCCCTTCCTTCTGGAAAGAGAAAAAAGAAAAATCAGAAAGGGGCTTTGTCGAAATAGCAAAGCCATATGAATATAATAATTGAGCACTAAGTAAATGAGGAGAGAATCTGTGATGCCCTGACAACTCGAAGAAGAGGACAAAGAGGAGAAGAGAAGAGAACAGAAGAAGACTGAGCTTTAGACAATAGGCAAGCCATCCCCCTCTGAGAAACACTTTCCCGCTCCCTCTGTGTGGGCAGGTGGACGCACAGAGTCACGCTTGTATATGTGGATTTATAATTGGTTTCATTTTATTCCATAGTAAAATGGGTTAATAGTGCATCCATATTGTGACAACATTCTCTAGCAAATGTCCTAATTAGGAACCCTAACTAGCTTTCCATTATTTCAAAACTGTCCAAATCTGGGTAGACCCCAAAGACCATCTGGAACCTGGACATATGCCCGGACAGCAAGGGGTTGTCCTTCATTAGACCTCTCCATGCCCCACCTATTTGAAAGAGAGATAGGGTGACGGAGAGTTGCATGCAAATACAACACAAAACAGCATTCCCAGCTCAGACATTTGGTTTCACGATTTTATCTTCTTTGCAACTGACCATGTACATAAAACTTCAAAGGAGATTTTTCTGGTGCTTTGGCTATTTAAAATTGACTGGGCCATGCATTTATTTAAGTGTGCATTGATGTCTGCATACATATGCAGAAAATTCATCCAAGAAAACGGCAGAAAGTACTGCTATTCTTCATTTTATCTTTAAACTATTTTAGTTTGAAAGGGAAGCTTTTAAAAAATCAAGAATAACTTCTAAATCCAGAGGGAGGAATTGCCAATAAAGTAAAACCACTCAAGTTGATTTATCATTGTATTTCTGCAACCATCCCTTGCTTCAGTAGCTTGTCACTGCCATTGGGGTGGGAGGGGTATTCATCTGGATCTCACATCGCCTAGAAAATCTGATATGGATTTTAAAATTCAATCATAAAGCTCCCCCAAGTGGATAATTTTTAAACTACACCAAGAAACCAGCTATGGTATCTAGGACTGCAAACAAGACTGAGGCCCCAAATATGCTTTTAATGGGCAGGAGTGACCTGGCTTATCCATCATTTTGTACATAATTTAATAAGATCAGCATCTTGGGGAAAGAAGTCTATAAATGTTAAAATGGAATCTACAAAAAAAAAAAAATCTACATTCTTCCTGGGAATGTAGCCAGGGTTAGAAGCTGCCTGTGGCTATGCAAGATCTTACCTGGACTCAAAGGATGCAGGGATACAGTGATTTACAGCTGCTCAGGGGTGGAAAAATCCCCTTGTGGCCTCTCTGGAAAAGCTCCCTTGTCCATTTAATTGTGTTCCTTATTCCACTATCTGGGCTGATTATACTGAATTACTTGGCACCCCTGTTAAGCCTGTCACTTAGATTCTAAAACAAATTAAGTTTGTTGAAGGCTTTGCTCTTTCTCTCTATTAAAATATTCATATCTACTCTAACAACCTGATAAAAACTGGCTAAAAGCCTTGATGGTATCCCCAACAGGGAGTGCCATTTTTAATGAACACGCAAGCATCATAAATAAAAAATAACTGGTCTTAATAAAGAATTGATAGAGAAGCTCTGGCCCCAGATAGGTGTCAACATGGAGGCTACACACAGCCTTGGGAGACCCAGTGCAGCAAATGAGTCTCCCAGAGCCTGAAGGCATTCCACCAGCAAACTCCAAACAAAGGCACAATCAATGAACTTCCTGAATAACTTTCCATAAAATAGTTGAATCTAATGGGTCTCTATGAGTATGGATGGTAGAGGGTGTCAAGGAGACCCCTCTAGGGGAGTAGAAGAAAGTAGGGGGAGAAGGAAAGGGGATACACAGGTGGTAATAATATAGTAACAGCTAATGTTTCTTGAGCATTTACCAGGCACCAAGCATTATCATCCCAACAATCCTACCAAATGGGCAGTATTATCCCGTCTTCATAAATAAAAGCAAATGGAATATATATGTAAGCAGCCCACAGTCTGAATTCCAACCCAGGTGTGACCCTTAATCATGAGCTCCTAACCACTAAAGGCTTTAGAAACACTGCTTAAAACTCTCAACTCATTCCAGTTAGTTTTTGGCAAAAGATGGGACATGAAATCAGCAATCACGACATTCACTTGCTCCTGGGGCCGTGGCTCCAAACACCCTGGCTGGAATCCTGGCCTCCTTCAAACTAGGCCAGTAGATTGTTCATACCAACCCCAACCCATGGCCCACAAGGGAGCACAGGACCTAGATTCACAGGCTCCAGAAAATAAACCAAATAAATACACAGCGTCTGTCATCGAGGCAGACCTGCAGCCCTGGCTCTGTCATTTGGGGATGGTGAAACACATGATTTCTTCTCTCTGAGCCTGCACACTTGTCCATTAAATAGGGATGACAGTCTGTTCCAAAAGGGCTTCAGGCAGCTAATAATACCTACTTCACTGAGAGGTGGTCAGAATAAAATAGAGTTTAATTAGCTATTTATGACAACTTATTATAACACAATCTCTGTCAAGAGCCCAGCATGGTGCCTGGTTCACAGCAGGCTGGCAGTGAACCTGACTCTCTGCCCCCTGCCCGGGACCACTCACAGGTCCTCCAGTGCCCCTCGCCCCATGCCCTTGCAAGGGCTCCTGTGTCCAGGCTACCACCCTGCTTTGCTAAGGGTCCCGGGGTCAGCTCTTATTCCTCTCATGATCTGGTGCCTTAGGATGGGGGTGGGGGGATACAGGATGAGGTCAAGAAAAAGCAGTTGCAACAATCCTAGCTTCTTCTCATTCCTCAAGCGCATCCCCAGAAAAAATGCTTAATTAGCCAAAAGCATAGAGTTACTTTATGTAACTCCCCCACTGGAAAGGTGTACCTCACTTAATTCTATACCTCCTTTCCCAGTAGTAGGGGAATGACTGGGGGAACCTTCACCTGCATAGGCATAGGGAGTGGCACAGGCCGTCCAGAGAAGCAAAACTTCTTTCTGCAATCATGCTGTTTTCCTGTTTTGTTGAATTACAAGTTTTAGACAAGCACTGTGTTCTGGGATGCTAGCACTCCAGGCTCCATGGCCAGACTGCACGTCAAGACAAGACGTGAAACTTCACCTTTTTTATCCGTAATACTGGGATAGTGTGAACCCGTACCTCCTAAGGTGGCTGTGAGGACAATATGACATAATCCACGTAAAAGGCTGGAGGGCACCTGACATGTAGTAAGTGCTCCACAATACTCCGTTTTTATTATTGGAGCTAAGATAGACTGTGCTTGCCTTGGCACCCGACCGCCAGTTAGAACACCACTGCTGCTAAGAGGGAATACATTCTAAGGTGCAAATCATGAGTTTATAATTTGAGTTGTTACGAAAATAAGAAGTTACCAATGAACTCTTAATCAACTGGGGCTGTTAGAAAAAGATTGTCTTGGGGCGCCTGGGTGGCTTAGCAGGTTAAGAAAAAGATTGCCTTTTTTAAATCAATGCCAAAATGTGGGTCACTTACCAAAGATAAGTGGATTCTTCATCCAATGAGGCTAATGTGATCAATGTATCATATGAGATATATATATGTGTGTGTGAGATAAATACACACACATATATATATCTCACAGCACAAGTCAAAAGTTTCTTAGGTTCAGAGTGTAAGAGAACTTAGCCACCACCCCTAACCCACACCTCAAGGCCAACCTCAAAGTCTAAGTGACATCAGGGATCTTTCTTCAGAGTGCTAACAGCTACAAGGCTAAAAGTTAGACACATTTTTCAGTAGACTGCTGGGCTCAGAAAGAAAAACAATTTCTTCCACATACCACACAGGTCTGAACCTTCACAGAGGTACAGCCCAGACACCTGATGCTGGCCTTATCTCAGGTGGGAAGGGGTTTTCTTGCTCAAAAATATCTCCCCCATAATCTCAATTGGTTTCACTGAGTCTATAAAATTCTCCTTTAAAAAGTGAATCTTAGGGGCGCCTGGGTGGCTTAGTCCAACTTTTGCTTAGGTCATGATCTCACGGTTTGTGGGTTCGAGCCCCGCGTCGGGCTCTGTGCTGACTACCAGCTCAGAGCCTGGAGCCTGTTTCAGAGTCTGTCACTCCCTCTCTCTCTGACCCTCCCCTGCTCACGCTGTCTCTCTCTCTCTCTCTCCTAGAAATAAATAAAAAACATTAAAAAAATTTTTTTTTAAAAAGTGAATCTTACATAGAAAAAGAATTCTAAAAGGAGGTGCTCCGAAGTATAACACTAGTTTTCCCTAGGTGGTGGGGTTGTGGGGGACTTGGGTTTTCTACTTTTTTGTTTTTTTAGTCTTTCTACAATGAACAATTGAAAGTTAATTTTGATTTTAAAAATACCTTTCCTAGATGGATTAAATAAATTATATTTGGTAGGAATTCCCTTTAAAAAGGAAGACTGCAAACCACAATGAGAAATCGCTCTACACTCATTCAAGTGGTTATTTTCTTTAAATTTTTTTTTATGTTTTTATTTTATTTTTGAGAGAGAGGGAGAGCCAGAGCATGAGCAGGGAGGGGCGGTGAGAGAGGGAGACACAGAATCGGAGGCAGGCTCCAGGCTCTGAGCTGTCAGCACAGAGCCTGACACGGGACTCAAACTCAAGACTGTGAGATCATGACCTGAGCCAAAGTCAGACACTTAACCGACTGAGCTACCCAGGTGCTCCTCAAGTGGCTATTTTTTTAAAGGGAAAATAACAAATGTTGACAAGGAGAGGAAGAAACTGGAACCCTCCTACACTGCTGGCACAAAGGTAAAACGGTGCAACCACCTTGGAAAACAGTCTAGCAGTTCCTCAAACTCTGACATAAAGTTACTATATGGCCCACAACACCCCACCTAGGTATATATTTAAGAGAAATGAAAACATAGCCACATAAAAATTTGTACACAAATGTTCACAGAGCATTATTAATGATAGTCAAAAAGTGGAAACAACCCAAATGTCCATCAGTGGATAAATAGATAAATAAAATGTGGGAGGGGTGCCTGGGCGGCTCAGTCATTTTAAGTGTCTGATTCCTGATTTCAGTTCAGGTCATGATCTCATGGTCATGGGATCAAGCCCCACGTCAGACTCCACACTGGGCATAAAGCCTGCTTAAGATTCTCTCTCTCTCTCTCTCTCTCTCTCTCTCTGTCCCTCTCCCCAGCTTCCACACTCACTTTCTCTCTCCCTTTCTCTCTTTCTCTCTCTCTCTCGTTCACTCTCTCTCACTCTCAAAATAAAATAAAATAAAATAAAATGTGGAATACCCATACAATGGAATATTATTTGACCATAAAAAGCAATGAAGAACTGATATATACTATACTACAAGGATGAACCCTGGAAACATGCTAAATCAAAGGAGTCACCAAAGGCCACATATTATATGACTCTCATGTATATAACATGTCTAGGATAGGCAAATCTGTAGGGAAAGGAAGTAGATCAGTGGTTGCCTGGTGATGGGGGATGGGGGGAATGGGAGAATGGTAGCTACAGAGTATAGAGTTTCTTTGAAAAAAGATGCACTTATTTGTGAATATACTAAAAACCACTGAGTTACCCACTTTAATGGGTGAATCATATGATATGTCGATTATCTCAATAAAGCTGTTACCCCAAAATGGAAGAAAGCAATCTGAGGAGGATGGGATTGTTGACTTGTATGAGTAGGTACAGCTTTAGATCGGGGACACATGTGGTCAGAAGCTCCTGGAGACAGAGAGACTGGAGGGGACCAAAGGATGTGATACGCAGCCAAATGCTCAACCAGCACAGACTGGAAAAACTCATCCCCATCCATGGCACAAGCCTGGGCTTCTCTCCTATATATCAACCAATCAGAAACCCAGATCATTCCCTGCAGCTCACCTTGGGCGCCAGAAAACTGCTGGAATGAAAAAGGCAGAGTCGGGAATCAGAAACGGACTCCACCACAATCACATAACACCCGCTAACTTAGTGATTTTCCAAACCCTATTTATCAGCATCATCCAGGGACCTTGTCTGACTCTCTGCTTGCTTTGAAATATAGACTGCTGGGCCCCACAACCCAGATACTCTAATGCATAGGTCTGGGAGGTACCTAGGAATCCTGTACTTTAAAATGTTTCTTCTGTTTCTGACCATACACCAGGCATAGGAACTTCTGGACTGGATGATAATCCCTCTGAAAATGTTTTTGAAGGAAATAAAAATAAGCACATTTTTTATTTTAAAAAAGCCTTTAGCTTCCACACAGAGACAATATGTAGAAACTGCTTAATAATATGTTGTTTATAATCCCTGGTATAGCTACAAAACAAAATTTTTAAAAGAACAAAAATGTGTCTCCACAACTTACCAATTCTCAGTTTTAGTGAGGTGTTCCAATCGATTTTTCCAAATTGTCCCTAAACTACTGCTTAAACAACACAAACTTTAAAAGCTGAAGGAGACTTAGATATCGCTTCAACTCTCTCATCATCCACAAGAAGGAATGGCAGCCACAGAGAGGAAGGATCTTTCCCCACCCAGCAAACCGACCTGGGTTAGAACTCAGCCAGGCATCCTCACAGGGCAGACTTCTCTCTGACGTCACAAAACACACTGCAAGAATAGCTGACACCTGGGTCTTCAGTTGCAGTAAAATCAGTCTCTGGGGATGTGAAGGAATGACATTTAAGGAAAACTTAAACGCTCAAATCCTAGGTGCATTCTAATGAGAAGGGACTTGCAGGTCGTAGGACCAGAATCTGCAATGTACAGGTGACTCAGTACCACAAACCACAATGAACCAACAGAAAATGATGCCGGAGGATATGGACTTGCATAGGAGCCTTCTGACAGGGGTGATTACTAATACTCCCCGACCCAACTTGAACTACACAGGGGCTGGTTAGGGAGCATGACTATAACTGTTGCTGCCCTTGCAAAGATTTAATCACACTCACTGTCTAAGCTGATGTCACCCGTACATAACTTTTCCAAGGCAGCCAAAGAGCAGCGGAGCCCTCCCCAGCACTCACAGGGATTAGAATACTGGGTTGGCGTTTTCAAGGTTTGTCACCGGCATGATTGTAACACCCCTGCAAAAGCCCTGCTCATCTCTCCCCTGCCTGCCTGCCTGCCTGCCTGACCAGGAAACCAGGAAACTGGATGTGCCCCAGCCAGTGCTCATGTCAGGACACAGATGGCAATGGCATTTTGATTCCTAAGAGAAAGGACACTTCACTTCCAGAAGTGAGGAGACATGGTGCTCATGTCACTCTTCTTGGCAGAAGAGTGACACTGTGTCACAATAAAAAGCACATATTTCAAACAAAACATGAAATCTGTGTGCTGATTCATCTTTTTTTTCTTTTTTGGTGGGTGGAGAAGGGCAGAGAGAGAGAATCTTAAGCAGCCTGATGCAGGGCTCAATCCCATGACCCCAGAATCATGACCTGAGCAGAAATCAAGAGTCGGATGCTTAACTGACTAAGCCACCCAGGCACCCCTGATTCATCTTTTGTTCGCTCTAGGAATTCGGTCAAATCAGTTAACTGCTCTAATTCTTGTTTACTCCCCTATAAGATGGAAGGAACCTTACTTACCTTCCTGTTCACCTGAGCTCAGTTGTGCAAAAATATAAACTTTGCTAAACTCTACACGCAAGTTGTGTCTGTTACTACAGTATTTAGTGTTGAGGGAATGGTGATCGCTACCAAAACCCCGAAAATGTCCACTAGATAACAACAAGAGCCGCCATTCACTTTACATCTCCCAAGAGCGTAGCCAAGTTCTTTAAGTTTCTTCCACACCAAAATCTTCTAAAGGAGGCATTATTATTCCATTTGCACTGGGCCCCACAGCTAACAAGGAGCAGAGCCAGGTTTTGAACTTCAGTAGTTCCGACAGTCTTCTTATTTAACTCCTCAAATGGATAGACATCAAATGCAAAGCTTAAAATGAATAGTGATGGTGGAACTCTTTTTTATGTTTTGGGATATTTGGGGGGGGGGGGTAGTTATGACTGCAGTTTCAAATAGCTATGTGGATCACCACAAGAGGCTGTGTTCCCAGACTCTCTATATCCTCTCTCCATAACGGAGCTAACTCTAGAAAGCCCACGCCAGTCTCCGGGTGCCCAGAGCAGTGCTGTCTCCTGGGCGCCAGTGTTGTATTTTCACCGAATTGGCAGCGGCTTACCCAGACCTGCCCATCAGGAAGGAATGGGCTGCTTGTGTCTAATGTCATCAGAAGGAACAGGCAGCTTGTCTCTAGAATGGTACTTACATGATCTATGCAAATTAGTTCCAAAGTGAAGAATTTTTGCAAGAGGAAACATGCCCATGTTTTTAATCCACAGAAATGCCTCTGAGATTTATCGTGCTTCCTTGTTCAAGCAAGAAACTCAAAGGGAAGAGTCAGCTTTCACCAAAAAAAAAAAAAAAAAAAAAAAAAAAAGTGATTTATGAACCAGCATCTGAGACCACAGTGGGCACATAGGCTAGGCACAGTCATTACCCCTCCCTCCTGCCCCAGCTAGAGTGGAAAGGACATTCATCTTTAGATGCTTGCAGGGGACTTCAAGTGACCCGATTCAGGAAGATTCCCCTCATGGGAAAGGCCCCAACACGACTGAGCCATTGGAGGAAGGCAAGCACATCCCAGAGCCTCCATCCTTCCCACAGTTCTCCTGATCTCAAAGCGTCCTCAGCCATTGCCTGCTCACAGCAGGGGGCAGTAACTTGCTGGAAGTCCAAACACTCGGTCCTCAGCGTTTAGCCTTCCTTCAGGCCCCTTCATGAGGCCTCTCAGGAGACAGCCCTGCTCACCAATGTCTCCTGTCTTCCCCACCACCACCACCATGCACTGCAGCCCTGTCCTGATCACCTGTCACAGAGCCTGGCTCAGGCTGGCACCACAGTGATCAGATGCTGTATCAGTGAGTACTTGCATTTTCCGCAATGAACCAGGTTCTTTTCCTTCTCCAGGTCTTAGTTCAAACTACTCTCTCTAACTGAATTGTCTTTCCCATTCCTCTAACTTCCTCTCTTTTTACAAGAATCAGCTTTAGAGTTCTACTTGTCTGGAAATTCAATCATCTTTAACCCTCTCCTTGAGCTGAGTTGGGGATACCAGTTACCGAAAAGATCCTGTATGTGATGAAGAAGAAATGAGACTGGGTCTTACTTTAACAAGCACACTTGAATTTACATTCTAAACAAGTGCTGTGCTCTTTAAAGAAGTTTTTTAGTCCACTCTAAGAGATCAGCTGAGAGGTGTCTGGGTGGCTCAGTCTGTCTTAGCCTCAGGTCATGATCTTTAGGTTTGTGAGTTCAAGCCCCACGTCAGGCTCTGTGCTAACAGCTAAGAGCCTGGAGCCTGCTTCAAATTCTGTGTCTTCCTCTCTCTCTCTCTCTCTGCCCCTACCCCATTCTCTCTCTCTCTCCCTCTCTCCCTCAAAAATAAATAAATATCAGAAAATTTAAGAGATCAGCTGAGTTTCTGGTGTTAGTAAGCCTCTAAAGGCTAATAAATACATTAAATTTCCCAGAACACCATACCACTAAAGACGGCATCACCTCTCTCACTCAGAATTCTGAACGAGTTAAAAAGTCAGGGTCAGGAGGTAACTTGAAGATCAACTCAACCCTTCATTTTACAGATGTGGAAACTGAGGTCTAGGGAAAGTTGAGGTCATCCCAGAGACCAAATAGGAAGTTGGTGGCAGAGTGTAGACAAGATTCAGCTTATCTTTAAGCCAATTACACACTCAAGGCTTTAATCTTTTTCCATCTCACACTCAGAAGAAAAAGCCATCTCACCCAGAAGAAGAAAAAACTCAAAAGTAAGTTCCTTCCACTATCTGCTTTGAATTGCATTCCATGCTTTGATTTGGTGATCTTACTTACAAATTAAAGAATAGTATTATGCTGAAACTTTAAATCAAGGGTAAGAGCTCCAGATGATTTAAATATAAGACATGGTACATCAAAACATGGGGCCACCCCCAGTGAACAAAAGCTAATCCCAAGGTTCCAGTCAATCATTAGTCCGATGTTCTTCTAACATCCTTAATTTGCATATCATTATCTCAATTTTGGTCAGATTTGACCACCATCTTTACTATTATCTACTTATTTCTTTTCTTCAACTCACTTTTCTTTAACTCACTTTTTAAAACATAAATATCTAGGGGCGCCTGGGTGGCTCTGTCGGCTGAGCATCCGACTTCAGCTCAGGTTATTATCTCACCATTTGTGAGTTTGAGTCCCATGTCAGGCTCTGTTCTGACAGCTCTGAGCCTGGAGCCCACTTCGGGTTCTATGTTTCTCTCACTCTCTGCCCTTTCCCCACTCACTCTCTGTCTCTCTCTCTCTCTCAAAAATAAATAAACATTTTTTTAAAAAAACCATAAATATCTAATTTAACCTCAGCCTAAGCAAAATAAATAATAAAAAATCCAAAAAATCATGCGTGTTATACGTTACACTGTTTTCCTAGCACATTTAAGATAAGTTCGTAACTATTAAAAGAAAAAAATATTCATGTGCCCTTGAAAATCACCCATGTATTACTACCACTATGTGTGTACTAGTCTAGGAACCCGTGTTTGTATTCTAGAACAGAGCTGATTCCATCCAGAGCAAAACTATTTACCGGTATTCTCAATAAGTTTCTATTTAGTCTTCCGGACGCACCTATTTTATCTGAAGTGTCAATCAGCAGCAGTAAATGCAGATCCTACAGGAAAGCTTATCTTTACACTAATAGCTTTTCTTATCAACTGCTAGATCACTATGCCTTCCACACATTTGATCTGTCACTTTGTTTGAAATAATCCTCTACCCTAATGTTCTGTACTGGCTATTAATAAATTATGAACAAACAGCAAAAATAATTACCCTTTCACCTAGGAAAACACTGGTGACTACGACTTAATGGTCTACCAGTGACATACGACTTTACCCAGCATAATGGATGCAAATGTGTAACGGGATATGGGCAAGTTATTTTCACACAAGCTGTCACTTGTCACACAAATTACATGGGCTTCTTAGTTGTTTAATTCACAGACTTAAAAAAACACAAATTCCACTCACAATACCTGCATCATTCCTAAGCTCCCGGCGAAACTAGAACCAGGCTATAAAACCACCCAAGATTTCAAGGACAGTTTCTGTAGGTGTGACAATGGTGCCTGCAACCGGCGGTCAGAATCATCGAAGGATTCAAAAGGCTTCAGAGGAGAAGCGGGAGACCCGCGATTGTGAGCAAAGCCCAAACCGTACGCCCGCCCGGGCAGAGCGGGAATTCACCGGCCAGCAGAGCAGGTTATGGATCTGCCGAGCTTGGCCAAGGTGAGGCTGGCGGGGCGCTGCTGGCGCCATACAAAGGCAATGCTAAGGTCAGCTGCTTCGCATCATCAATCTACCCGAGAGACAGAGTGCTCAGGACGGTGCTTTCTACACACATTCCTGAGGAGCAGTGACTGGGGACCGCAGGCCCAGCAAGCTGCGTTGCCGGGGGCCCTGGGCCCCGAGGCTGCAGCTGTTTGGCCAGCTTCAGCCCAGGGCTCTGGACTGGTATTTCCATTTTAGGAAACTAGCAGATGCTTTGCAAACTGACCTGGTTTTATTCACAGCTCTTATGTCTTAGAGTTGGTACAGTTTACATTTTCCTTCCTTATGACAAATAATGATAACAGTAACAATAGCCAATACCACCCAATCCTGAGCATGCGCCAGGCACCGTTCTAAGCGGTCTCCGTGCATTAACACGTGTGGGATCACTGGAAGTTTGAGTGGAAGGAGCCTTGGCTCTTGTGCGGGAAGGAGTCCCAACCGGTGCCAGGAGAAATGAGCGTTTCAACTCCTATTGTCTGTGAGATTTTGAGTGAGTCCTGCCTCTCCCCTGGCCTCAGCTTTCTCATCTGGTAAGGCAGTCGGAGGGATAGGATATGATGAATAGGTTTCTAAAGGAATGCCAGCTCCGAGCCAGCTGACCTGTTTGGGGCACTGTGTTGAGTGGGATTCTGAGCCTCCGCAGCACAGAGCCACAGTCCATTAGCAAGGTCTGCTACTACACCCATGGGGGCAGGGAGCATGAAGCATGTCCTCCATTTGCCATCTCTGACTGAAGCATCTCTGAGGCCCTTTCCTGCTCAAGTTGCTTCAATTCATGGTTCGAACCCAACTGTCCCCCTAAGTGCAGTCTCCGAATAAATTTTAAAAAGGAAGAAAGAATTCACTTAGGGACCTGGATGCCTCATTTCTCTCCTAGATCATGCGGCCTTTACAAGTAATTTAAGCTCGGTCCCCATTTACTCATCTACAAAGTCAGGATAAAAATATTTAACCTGCAGAGCCATCTTGAGGATTAAATAAAGGTGGGAAACACAACGTCTCACACGCAGTTGATGTTCAATGAAGTAGAAGCTACTGTTGGTATTTTCATCATCATCACATCTTCATTAGTCGATCAACCCCCAGCTGGATTTACAACATTCTTCTGACCCATGATTTGTCATTTAAGGAACATATGCTTACAACAAAAACTGATTACTGTAATTTTTCTTGAGAAATAAACTTGAGCTCCTTCCCAATGAAAAATCATTTAGACATTTTATTATGGAAAAGTCCACAAATACACAAAAATAGAAGGTATTATAATGAACTCCCATTGATCCATCACTAAGCTTCAAGAATTATCAAGTCATGGTTACTCGTTTCATCCACATTCCTATCCACTCACCCCTCTTTCAGACATTCTGTATTTTTTAAGCAGATCCTAGACATTTCATCCGTAAATATTTCAGTATCTATCTCTAAACAATAGAAACTGTTCGTAATTTTTAAAGTATTTGTTACCTGCATGAAATGGCAACAGCAAGGCATAATTAGGAAATTGCTTTCTCACATCTCTAATAATATTCCATGAAAGTCACTAACAAGTGTATGTATTTTAAAAAATAATAATAAGGGGCTGGTTCACGAGGCCACGTGGGAACTGTGGTATGCATGATTTATTATAGCTACACAAAGTGAGTTATTTCATTCTTCCAGATATTTATGACACTGCTAAAACACTGAATACATCAACATCAGAATTAATCATGAATAATATTTAATTAGTGCTTGACAAGGATCAATTTGGCAACTCTTTTTGTTCTTTCTCCTTCCCCCAAATAGAAAAATAGTCATAAACTAAAGTGTTTTATTTTTTCCATCTGCTTCTGGTAAAGCGCATCCCTGAATTGCAAACTTAGTCGAGATCTCCTGAACTCTCATATACCCAGGTAATTAGACTCAGATGCTGTCCGGACTGGGATGATAAATCAAGTCTGTGTATGTAAGCAGAAAACAGACCACTCACACTGAAGTGGGTGTTGCCGTTTTCCCACGGACCTGCCCATGAGCGGACTGGCCCCATGTCTGACCAAAGCAGAAAGAAGCTTCCGTGTAGCTCCCATGTCAACGGACCCCTTTTCTCCCCTCTACGACCCAGAAAGCACTGATTATAGGCTGAATTCTTTATTTACGAAAGAAGAAAACTCCCTTGAGACACTCAAGCAGAACTTCTGCCCAGAGCTCTGTCAGTAGGTACAAACGGGAAGACTAAGGCACACAGAGGGTACACGGCCATGGCATCTTTCCAACCAGACTGTTAACATCCAAAGCACTTGGTGCCCCCAAAGAACTTCTGTGGTACCATGTACACTTCTCAACCAGGGAGTTTTGTTCTCCTGCAGAACGATTAGGAGAACTTTCAATCCATTGTTCTGTAACAACATACGCATTCATTTATTTTTAACAGGACAGCAATATTTGTTTCCATTGACTTAGTATTTTAAATTAGGGAGCCAAAGTCTCCCTGGTTTTTGAAGATATCTAAAAGAAAGTGTTTAATGGTTGTTTTTAATTTAGGGTAGGGGTGATGTCATTCTAATGGATCCCCTTTTCTTTATCTCTGGCTCATATCAAGCAGAACTACGGTTGAAATGCCTACTGGAGACAATGCACATCATCCTAGAAGACTTGGAGAATGGGAAATCAGCTAACACGCGTTAGTTCCATGTGGCAAGGACAGTACATCCTGCATCTAACTAAAGCCTCACAACATCTCTAGGAGGTGGGATATGGTCATCAACGTACGAGGAGCACACAAAGCTCGTGTGGTGTATGAGGTTCCAAAGTCACTGAGCTAATACCTGTGAGTTAGAATCCAAACTCAGTCCTTTCTGAGCCCATAGTCCAGGTCTATATCACACAAACTGATCCCCTAAAATGGACCTCTCATCTTCAAAATTATAAAAACTACTATTACTGAGCACTATGTACTGCTACATGCTTTATATGACTCACCTCATTTATTCCTCACCTGTGTTACTGTTATTCGCGTATTACAGGTGAAAAAAGTCAGGCTTAGAAAGGATATGTAAGGTGCCCACCATCACACAGGAAAATCATCTGACTGCAGAGCCCTCTCTCTTAACATTTTGCTACATCTACCTTAAAGGCAAACTGAGCCACAATATGGTATTTTTTGTAATTTTTTAAATGTTTATTTATTTTTGAAAAAAGGGGGAGGGAGGGCAGAGAGAGAGGAAACACAGAATCTGAAGCAGGTTCCAGGCCCTGAGCTGTCAGCACAGAGCCTGACATGGGGCTCAAACTCACGATCTGCAAGATCATGACCTGAGCTGAAGTCAGATGCTTAACCAACTGGGCCACCCAGGCACCCCCACAATATTGATTTTATGAGAGATATGATACTTTGAAGCTCTGCGTTCCCACAGATTTGTAAATACTGCTGACTGCGTGGGCAGGTGCTCAATGAATTTCACACTGTGTAAGAACATAAAAAAGTAAGAATTCTAGGCCCTCCGACAGACAGACAGACATACACACACACACACAAACACACACACAGCATATAAACACAAACAAAAATGGGTACCTACTAACAGTTGGATGATTTTCACAAGGGAGAAGAATAGTAAGAAGAGAACTAGTCAGAGTTTATCATAAAAAAGTTAGGCTCTTACAAGATACAATTGAAATAAAAATTCTATCTGGTTCTACCCTCCCTGTGCCAGATGCTGAATTCCCCTCCTCCATGGCTTGGGAGATGAGGTCAGTGGATCGAGTTTCTGCTCCACTGACTTTTCCACATGCAACCTGATAGCTTCTGGAAACAACCCACTGATTATGAGATCATTAAAGTCTGTTATTTTAATTAAAGGAGGGTCCTATGTAGAGGGGGGAGGGGTAGTAAACTTGTTAGTGGTCACCCCAAGTGCCAGGTGAGAATCTACTCACCGTGGCCAGTCTCACCATCTCTTCTTCCCAGTTGGCCTCCACATCACAGTCTGACTGGGCCCAATTCTGCTTTGGACCCACGTCAAACTGAGGCAGTTCACCTAGAGCCTCACATGTGATATTTTCCAGATATGCCTTGAGAAGTGAAAAGTTAGTGCATTAAAGCAGCAATCATCACAAGAGCTAAGAGAGGCTTGAAATTCAATAGGGCTTTGAAAAAGGAAAGAAAAAAGAATGGAAGTCTAGGCTGCCAAAAAAATAAATTGGCATTGTTGTAAAATTGTGTTGCACAGCGAGAATACAAATATTATTTATGTTAAGGAAAGGGCTGACCTAAGATGTGATTTATTGGCACTTCAAATGCGGTACAGGAAGTAAACGGAAAAATTAGGGTGCAAGGTCACCGAGTAGGCAAGAGTCAACTGAAGGGTAAAGTTAAAAACTTTAGGAAGAGAGCATACAGTTCAGCTTGCCATATAAATTAAGATCTGTCCTTACTTTGAAGAAATGGGAGAAAACTGAATATTAAGGTGGGTATGTTACTAACGGCGTTTTCTTCTCGACATGCAAGAAAACAGGAATACTTGTTAGAGGGCGAGAAATGCCGAAGAGCTATTTCATAAAGAAACAGAAAGGAGGTTGCTGCCAACAGGGAATCAACCCTGTTATCAGTCAGTAATGTCAACAAACAAGGGCCACAAGTGAAAGGGTTTTAGAGGCACTGTCCTGAGCAAGAACAAGGAATCCAAACCGAGTTTTGTTCTTAGGGATGTGTTGTTTCATTCTTTTATTAGAATAGTCTAAACTTATTTGTACACTTCCTAAACTCGTCAGTGGCCTGGGAGCGACGACTGAAGCATAAAGGAGTTTTCTTTATTTTCTTTTTTTTTAATTTAAACTTTTTAAATTTATTTCTGAGAAAGAGAGACAGCGTGAGCAGGGGAAGGTCAGAGAGAGAAGGAGACACAGAATCTGAAACAGGCTCCAGGCTCTGAGCTAGCTGTCAGCACAGAGCCTGAAGCGGGGCTCAAACCCACAAACCGCGAGATCATGACCTGAGCCGAAGTCGGACACTTAACCGACTGAGCCACCCAGGCGCCCCCCCAAAGGGGTTTTCAACTGTGGCCCAACAGCGATTCTGTTCTCTCAAGTCATCTTCCTCTTGGGCCATTCTGTTTTATTATTTTTTTTTTTTGCAAATAGTTTATTGTCAAATTAGTTTCCACATAACACTCAGTGCTCATCCCCACAAGTGCCCTCCTCCATGCCCATCCCCCCTCCCCCCCACATCCATCAGTCCTCAGTTTTTGTCAGCATTCAAGAGTCTCTCATGGTTTGCCTCTCTCCCTTTCCCCCACCATTTCCCCCCTTCTTCTCCCCCTTGTTCCTCAGTTAAGTTCCTCCTAATCCTCCTATACGTGCAAACATATGATATTTGTCCTTCTCTGCCTGACTTATTTCACTCAGCATAACACCCTCAAGGTCCATCCATGTTGCTACACGTGGCCAGATTTCATTGTTTCTCATTGCCATGTAGTATTCCATGGTATAGATAAACCACATCTTCTTGATCCATTCATCTGTTGATGGACACTTAGGCTCTTTCCATGTTTTAGCTATTGTGGAGAGTGCTGCTATGAACATTGGGGTACATGTGCTCCTATGCATCAGCATTTCTGTATCCCTTGGGTAAATTCCTAGCAGTGCTATTGCTGGGTCATAGGGGAGTTCTATTGTTAGTTTCCTGAGGAACCTCCACACTGTTTTCCAGAGGGGCTGTACCAGTTTACATTCCCACCAACAGTGTAGGAGGGTGCCTGTTTCTCCACATCCTCGCCAGCATCTAGAGTTCTCTGATTTGCTCATTTTAGCCACTCTGACTGGCATGAGGTGGTATCTCAGCGTGATTTTGATTTGTTTTAAATATAGTCAATATTAAATGCTGTCCCTTTTTTTTTAAGAGAATGTGAATGTTTCCCAAAGAACCACTAGAGGGCAGAGCTTTGTGATTTTACGAAATTAATTGCTAAACTAGCCAAGAACACCTAGAGGCCCAGTATTCCACCTGATAGAAGAAAACTTGGGCTATGGGAGGGCAGAGCTCAAGTATCGCCTGATACAGAGAAGTCCAGAAGGGGGAGCCCCAAGCTGAAAGCAATCTAGACGGAGCCAAGGCTCAGAGACAAGCCACCCAATCTGCCCCACATCCTCCAGTCTCTCTTAAACAAACCATACACTCCCCTCATGCGCCTGAGGCTACTTTCACTGCAGTCCTTCCCCTAACCCAGCCCCTGATGTTCATTTTGCTAAGATTTCATTTGCACTGAAAATACTATGGGGCACCTGGCTGTCTCAGTTGGTAGAGCATGAGACTCAGTCTCAGGGTCGGGAGTTTAAGCCCCACAGCAGCATGGAGCCTACTTTAAAAAGTAAATAAATACTGAGGTGCTGAGTGGCTCAGTCAGTTAAGCGTCAGACTCTTGATTTCAGCTCAGGTCATGATCTCACGGTTCTCGAGTTCTGGCCCCACACTGCAGAGTCACTTGGGATTCTCTCTCCCTTTCTCTTTGCCCCTCCCCCATGTGTGCATGGTCGGTCTGTGTGTGTGTGTGTCCAAATAAATAAATAAACTATAAACAAATAAATACGCTCATACATACATATATACTGGGTGAAAATAGCCAGAAAATCAGAAAAATCAACTCTGAGCCTAAAGCATCCCTTATTTTCAGCCCCCATTTAAAACTCTCACTGTCTTCTGTTGGGCTGTTAGCCTGCAACAACCAGAGTCAAAGTCAGAGGACACGTCCTTAGAGCTGCCTATGAAGTAGAGAAAAGGGGCCGAGAGAAATCCGCTGAGCAACTGAATCGGTGCTAGGCCAACCCGAGGGCTCCCACAAAACCTAGTCCCCTTGGCATCTAAGAGGCTTTCTCAGGATGGAAGACAGAGGAATGTCGTCGTGAGGCCCCACATCTTTTCATTCCCCTGTCCCCTGCCTGAAGACCTGAACAAAAAAGAAAGAGCTAATCACGTCATCATCACCCACTCCTGCAGTAAGGGCTCCATGGTCAGTGTGTCTAACAGAGAGACATCTGATCTCAGCTAAGGGTGTGGGAAGAGGCAATGGGAATTTTCTTTCTTTCCAACTTTGAGTTAGAGTCCCATTAACAATTACTGCCATTACGAAAACAGGTACCTGGGCAACTTGTGAATTGTCTTAGTAAGGAAAGAGCTCCTAAGGAAAAAGCGTGGCCTTTAAAGCTATGCTAGGGCTCAGGAATTATCAGTAGATTTCAACCGTAATTCCGGACAGGCTCTTCTGCTTGCTAGCCATCACCCCCACACCCCCCTCCCCCCAGCACACACCACAAACACACACACACACACACACACACACACACAGAAAACTCTCAGAGCTTTCCATCAGGGTGGAATAAGCCTTGAAATGCACCCACTCCTGGCTCTGGTGTTTCCTGCCTGTATGACCTTGGGCAAATCAGTGAGACCATCAAAAATCTACTTCAGTAGGAAGGCTGTGAATAGCAACGAGAAAATACATGTAGAAAAGGACTTAAAAATTCAAAAGTACAATTATAACGACCCCTCCCCCATCGCACACATAAGAGCAGGCCCCAGTGAAAGGATACACCATAGGGTATTTTGTTAAGTGACCACCTGGTGAGGGAACTGAAATAAGCTTTTTTTAAAAAATAATATTTTTTAGTCATCACGGTCTAATTGAAATCTGGGTTTAATGACCAATAACCAAACCATGTCCAAGCTCAAACCACACACCATTCTCCTCTTTGCTGCCTCCAATAGGCATTAACGCAAAACCTCATCTAACACTAACTGGTTTTTACTGTTGTTGCTGTTGCTGTTTTAGGCCAAGTTCTCTGCTGGGATCTGCCAAGACAGAGTAAAGCCCTGGGGGTCCCATATGTTCACCGGTTCACTTCTGGCGGCTGAGAGTGCACCCCATGGGAAGGACATCAGCAGGTTAGGCCACCCTGTGGCCTGAAGGTGGAGGGCTACATGACCACAGAGGCAAACACTTGATAAACACACCATTGGTGCTCAGATGTAACACCTAACACAAAGCAGAGGGTCCTCAGAAAGAGCCCAGGGTGGTACTAGGTTTATTTAAAATTTCCTTCCAGGCCCATCCTTATAATAACCCAGGCAGTGGTTTCTATAAAAGCCGGATTAGATCGTCCTGCCCTGCCTGTTAGAAGTTTCCACAACAGATGGAGGGACACAGCTTTAGAGGAAAGTCCGGCTCACATCCGTCTGCGTTCATTATTGGCCTTGTTCTCCGAAATGCTATATGTTATCTTGAGCCTGTTTGTTTTTATCTGTCAGAGTGGTTTATTGTTAGGGAAATGTGGTGTCAGCTGTCTCTTCCCCACCATCAAAGCCGCTTCATTAAAGTTAATAGTGTTTGACTTGCAGAGATCTCTTACGGAGGTAACCCAAGAAAGCCCCTGCTGGCTGTTATTTTTCCGGCAGTAAAGGCACCAAATGGACGCAATAACTGCAAGAATCTTTTAGGAAGAAGAAATAAAAACCGACTGCATGGCTCTATCTAGTAGCTGCTTAATAAATACACCTTGGATTCATGAGGCTAATGCCACTCTTCAGTGTGGGACGGGCTGAAGACCTAAATGACCTGTATTCTGACTCTCCCATGCAAGGCTCTGTGGCCTGGGGCTTACCACTTCCCCTAGTACAAACTTCAATTTATTAATCTCAGAAGTAAGAGGGTATAGAGTATAAGGGAGCTTTGTCTTTAAACTGGGGAACCCTCTGGACAAAAGTAATCTTGCAATGAAGCCTCACGTACAAAGCAGATAAAAGCAAACTTTTTCTAGCTAAAGGTAAGGAGAAATCAGAAGTCCCACCCTCTCAATGTATCTACCTCCCTTCATACTCCCTTCATCTAAACCCATCCTCATCCCTCCCCCAGGGGTCCTGAGCAACCTCTGTAGCCTGCTACCCCCACCCCAGACTTCCTGGAACGTCATCTGAAATCCACTAGCCTCGAAGGACTTATCTAAGGTCTTGTCTGCTCAGAGTCTGGATTCTCTGGTTAAGTAACTGGCGTCAAAACCCACCAGGACAGTTTCTAATTAATGTCATACCTTCATGAAAGAGCCCCTGCTCAGTGCCGCACAACATGGAACAGTTTGGGTTTGGTTTTGTTTTCTGCCTCTTTATCTTATGATCACTATTTTCTATTGTGTGCTGTCGTCTCCCTTCACCACTGGAGTGGTGGGTCTCCAGCAAGCTCCATCATATCTGGGTCACTGTCACTTACTGCTAGTTAGTTCAGCTTCAAATGTCAACATGACTCGATTTAAAATATCCTCCCCCGCCTCCCCTGCAGGGCAGGCTACATCTGGGAGTGTGATGCTTCAGCGTGCTCCCTCGCCCAAAAGGCCACCCTCTTCTCTGGCCGGAAAACCAGTAAGAGAGTGGAACCCAACAGCCCTGCACCATAGTGCGCAACTGACCACAATAAACTCGGGCATCCTTGCCACATCGGCCAGTGCACGTGCGGGTGGCCCGGCAGCCAGCCCTGCAGCATCCGCCCATCCTTCTCTGGTCTTCTCCTCTGCTCACTAGGCCAGGGGACACATCTCCAAGGCGGCTACCCAAGCAGAAGTCCACTAGGGAACCTAACGCCAGTTTCCCCTTCTTGCAAGCAAGGAGGAATTTCTCCCCTCATTTAATTTGTTGAAGGAAGCAGCCCCCAGCCTCTGCCTCTCCCTTGTGTAAAGGGAAGAAAATTATGAACACTGTTGCTCCAAAAGACTACAGCCAAGAAGACTCTCTTTCTCTCTCCTTTCCCCCCAGAACCTCCAAAACAGGCCTTCAGGATGAGAGAGAAGGATCGGGTCAATGACCAGAGGCAGGAGGTCCAAGAAGACTGCCCCAGAGTAGAGAAGGGGAGAAGGGAAGGGAAGGGATGGGGGGAGGGCGGGGGCAAGCTGTTATTGGCTTTCTTTAAAATGTTGCGTTTGCAGCTACAGTTCTAGTTGCCAAATCCAATACCACAGAAAGAAATCCCACAAAACATCCTGTACACATGTAATACTAGGATATCTACCAGACTACATTTGTATTTATATCTGTGGTCGAGACTTGGATGGGTACCAGCACGGTGCACCTGTGTAAAACTCAAAGGAATCCCAAATCACACATTTAGTTTTATTTTTTTGGCCCAAGTCTCTGAGGGAGAAAATAAAACCAGAGCAAAGAGAATTATTCCTTCCTTCCTCCCTCCCTCCCTCCCTTCCTTCCTTCCTTCCTTCCTTCCTTCCTTCCTTCCCTCCATTCCTTTAAATCTGTCTATGCAGCCTTTCCTTACACCAGACAAGTGCTAGGCACTTGAGTGAGGCAATGGTAAATAAAACATATTCTCCTGGGATGCCTGGGTGGCTCAGCCAGTTAAGCATCCCACTGCTGATCTCAGCTCAGGGCTTGATCTCACAGTCTGTGAGTTCAAGACCCCTGTCAGGCTCTGTGCTATCCTGCTTTGGATTCTCTGTTTCCCTCTTTCTCTGCCCCTCCCCTACTTGGGCGGGCGCTCTCTCTCTCTCTCTCTCTCTCTCTCTCTCTCTGCCTGGCCATGGTTACTCAAAACCATAGAAATAATTTTACTTGTATAACACTTTAGCATTACTTTTCCAGAGGCTTTTATACCTAATAGTTCATTAGGACCCTCGCATTAACCACAAGATGGCTATGATAGGTATAATCGCTGTTTTACAATGGAGAAAATAGAAACATAGCAAGGATAAGTAACTTGCCCAGCCCCACAGCTAGTTAAAGGCATCTGACTTCTGGTTACAGGTTCTTTCTGTTTGACCAAACTGTATCCAAACTATCCTGTGATTTCCTTACAACCGCCATTACAATGACTATACATTCCAGATTTTCCGAGATCCTTTCAATTTTAAATATTCTGTTCCTTTGTCTTCCAATTTTTGCTTGTCAGACCACTTGAACTACTTTTGAAAATACAGTTACTTATACCGACTTTAGGGTTGAAAAATATAGCTATCGTGGGCTCTTTTTAGTTTAAATGGACTGAAGTTAGATTTAGACTTTATAGCATTAAGGCTATGCAAGAGTCACAGTTTTTTAATCAAATCATCCTTTGGTGTAGAAAATTATTTCACTACACACATTATTTAAGCTATTCTGAAAACTACTCTGACATTCTTTTTATTAATCTTTTTCCTGTTTCAAATCCTTCCATCAGGTGTTTCTGTCAGGCTTCTGAAGGGTCCCATATGCACACTTCCAGTGCAGAAATGTGTTCTTTTTTGGTTCACTGGAATCTTTCAGAATGTCTGGCACTGAAACAGATTGGCTTTAATTAAAAGGCTATGATTTCTGTGAATTCCCATTAAGCTAGTGAAAGAAATCTGCGTTTAAAAAATACAGTTAACACATTAGGACACAGTTGTACTGAAAAATGGTTCTTGTTTTAAAAACTACTTAAGCAGATGAAACTAAACTGCCTGTAATAAAAATATGCTCGTTTTTAGTAAAATCCTTCACTTCTAAATAGAGGGGTTAGTTTAGTACATATGTGCCCAATTAGCCATAAAAACTCAACTAGACATGAACCATGCAATCCGCCAATCTGCCTGTTGATGTTAAAACATAGATCCTATTAACAGAAATGTAATTTAAATGGTTAAAAAGTGATAAGGTACATAACTATAATCTGATACGGTTTGAAATATGATGCTGCTGTATACCAATGACAAATCAGTTTTGAATTATGACTCCAGCAAAGTTTGAAATAGCTCAAGCATGTTAATTAGTGATCCACAAATTCAAGAACTGCATTATATTATGTTATATGGTAATATTCAGTCAAAGCTGTTTGCCCACGAGCAAACGCATATCCTCTAACATTCGGAGAGAAAAGCCACGTGAATGAATCTTTTTGAATTCTAGGTCCTGGATATCGTAGAAACACCTGATAACTTTCCCTCATTCGTCTTACTTGTCCTTAAAATGTGACATAACTCAAGGAACAGTATTTCAGAGGACCCATGAAGTACAGAGAAGTTCACTAGTTACTGGGGAAATGCACAAAGAGCAATCAATATAATAACTTCTTTCCACATCAGTGACCCTCAGACTACGTAGGGACACTCCCACATTGGCAGGGGAAAGCCAATGATAACCAAGAACTGGGAGGAAGATACCGGAATCATTTATTATTAGCTTTATTAGAGATAAATGTGAGCTGATGCACCTTACTTTTTATTACAACACTCTATAAATTTATGGGATAGGCTTAAGCCCATCGAGAAGATCCAGATGGCGCAGCAATGAATTGGTGACCTTGTATGAGAATCACTGCACTAGGTGCTTATAATATTAAAGGCAGGATTTCTTTGATAAACATTTATAAATAAAATAAAATAGATTATTTTGGAAGGCAAACTAAACTCTCATCATCTAATTTAACTTTCATTTTTTTTCAAAGTTTATTTATTTATTTTGAGAGAGAAACAGAGAAAGTGAGTGCAGAAAGGACAGTGAGAGGGGGAGAGAGAAGCAGGCTCCATGCTATCAGCACAGAATCTCATGCGGGGCTTGATCTCACAAACCACGAGATCACAACCCGAGCCGAAACCAGGAGTCGGACACTTAACCAACTGAGCAGCCCAGCCACCCCAAGTGTTTATCTGTTTAATTGGCCACACAGCAGTTGCGCTGCAGCCCCTTGCAATTCCTGTTATCTCCATCCTTAGAATCAGCTTCTCAGGTCTAATCCAGCCCCTGTTTGCTCTGCTCTGCAAATTCCCTCTGTTTTAATACTCATTGGAAAAACCATTCTCCAAATACCATGCCACCGTCACATATTTAGAAAATAGCTTGGAATACAGTAGGCCCTACAGAGGACTGGGCTCTGTCAAAATTACCAGATGAGATGCTGAATAATGTGTTCTAGCTGGTATCCCTAAAATAACAAGTTTCTTGGAGCAAAGGGAGGAAATCAGCCTGCAAACACTGGTAAATCAATCTACTTAGCTCATGTATGAACCACTGGGTATGAAGACCACTGTTCAAAGTTCACCAGTGTTACTGTGGCTCTGTATCAGTAATAAACCTGCGGAATTCAAGAAAGAGTTTCTGTCACTGCTACCTTCCTAACTAAGGTTTTTCCTTTCTCCTTTCAGATTAATTTCTCCTTTCCATTTGCTGCTGCACCTCTCTAGATGGCATTGTATCTTGCCTGGACTATTGTAGTAGCCTCTTGGCTGGTCCCTCCTCCATGAGCCTCTCATCTTTCACACTGCTGAAGAGTTAATCTTCTAAAAGCCTCGCTCTGATAAAATTACTCCCCTGATTGAAAAACTTGAATTATTGGTTACCAACTCCTGTCAAGAGAATTAAGGTCATATTCCTTAGCCTGGGATACAAGGCACTAGCCTCTTTCCAATGTTGTTTCCCACTTCACTCCAAGCAATCTGCAAGGCCCAGTCCCCTCTGCACAGACTCTCCGGTATTTGTTCCAGCAGCTCCCCCCACCTAGTACTCTCCCCTGCCTCATTCCATCTCCTTATAACCCCTCTGAGTTGAAATCCTTCTCATGTGTAAAGTCTAGAAGAGAGATATTCCATCTTTGCTACAAAAAGTGCAAAGAGCAGTGCCTGGCTTAAAAGCTCAGTAAATGTTTTCCATTATTATTGTTGCTGCTGCTGCCATTGTGTGCCATGAAGTCTTTAATCTTCACAAATGGACTAACCCCTTGCACCTATGGGGTTTTTTAATTTAGCGCTCTTATGACATACCTAATTACTTTTTATGTCTTCCCATAGTTACTTAATTATACATTCATCTCCTCTTATGGACTGTGAGCTTCTAAAACAGATCTTATTTCATTCACCTTTGTATCTTCCATGTCAGAATACCTTACACACAAATCTTTGAAGAAAAATGTTATATATTATATCAAGCCACAAGGGGGCATGGTTGAGCTTCTCTAACAGTGGAATCCTCTTCCAGTCAGTAATAAATCAGAGTTTAGAATTGAGAGGCTTTTTTTCTCTTGAAAGTCTATTGGTAAATCTGTTTAAAGTAAACATATATGCATTATGTATGATTACAAATCTTAACATGTTGACAGGGAAAGATAGCTGTGATATAGTGAATTTTAAAAAGGAATAAGCAAAATAGAATATATATGATCCAATGTTTATATAACATCTAATCTGAAATATAAGTGAGAGAAATAAAAGTCTGGAAGAATACTCACCAAAATGTTAATTGGTATCTCTGTGGTGGGAGGGAAAATAGGGAGTGGGAATATGGAGGTTTTATTTTCTTTTCTGTATCTTTCTGGATTTTTTAAATAACCAATACATATTAATTTTATAATAAAAAATAAAGAAAGCCATTTACTTTAGGAAATCTCAAAGCAAAGTGTTTATTTTATTTCTCTTGCTACCTCATCTCTAGTCCCATACTTGATATATTTAAAAGTAAATACTTCAGGAATTTTCTGATAAAGTAAAAGCAAAGAATCCCAAAGTCTCATGGTACATGGTACCCTTAGCGTCACAGTAATTTTTTATGGCACCCCTTGGATGAAAGAAATACTTAACAGTTCCATTTATTAAGTGTTAAAGTCCAAACAACTTACTAAGCATTTATGTCCTGACAATTTAGTGGCCATTTGAAAGAATAATGCACATAAATTGAAAAAATCTACTTTTTCATTCTTAAATGGTCACAATTACTTCTTAATGGCCTGTGAACACCTACAGGATGCCGGACAACTTCTTAAACTTTAGAATCAGATTGGAAACCACTGCTCTCCTCTCCTACTCCACACTGATTTTCAATATGTCCTCAGTTTTTATCACAGCAACCACCAAAAACCCAGCTTCACAAAGATATGACACCACTGGAAGGAATGTAGCACCATCTCATGTTAAAACTATGAACACCTCGAGCTGGTAGCTCTAGGGCATCCCACAAATGTCAAGTACGGTTGTGTTTCCCTTAAAAATTTAATATATCTCATGGCACCCTGCAAGTTTACTGCAGCACCCCAAGGCATCAAGGCACACAATGCGTGAACCAGTAAATTCAAAAGATAAAACTGATTCCCTGTAAGGCTGGCAAAGCAGGAGAAACTCATTAAACTAGACTTGAAATTATTCCAACCTAATAACTCAGTCAAAACTACTTTGTTTTCTCTAAATCAAAGTCCTCAGGGAAGGAGAAAAGGGTGGTGTGGGAGCTGGGCTGAGCTCTGGACTCAGGTGGTCTCCCTGTCTCCACATCCCACCAAAGACCTCTGCGAATGTTGCCCCTACTCAACACTAGGAACCAGCAGAGGCCTCCAAAGCAGCATGTTCCTGGGAAACACGCAAATTCTTTTCCATGGTGTCTAGGCCTGGATCTCGAGCCAACCTACTGTTCCACCCCCACCCCCACCTCCCAAAGCTTTAGGCTTTGCAAGGATGCAGGAAAGCGCAGCAAAGCCCCAACACTGAACTTTTAAGTGCAGAGTTAGCCCTCGACCACCCCCGGGGGGCTCCTGGGACCAAACCCCCCAGTCAAGTACAGAACTGTTGCTATCCAAATCCACTTGAAGTCTGGATTCAAGAGTATTTTTTTCTCTAAAGTTTAATGAACTCAATTTCACATCTTGATTTAGTGAGATGGTTTGTCATTTTCTATTATCAACTCAAAGATAATTAAAACAAACTTGAAAGGCATATCCAATTTGGATGGAAATCCCATGCAGGCCCCACTTCAAGAACTGAATCAAGATCCTATAGAAGCAGAAACAACACAAAGGTCCACAGGCACATAAATGGATAAATAAGTGTGCTCTGTCCATAACAACGGTGTATTATTCAGGAAATTCTGACCCATGCTACAATGTGGATAAACTTTGAAAACATTATGCTAAGTGAAGTAAGCTGGCCACAAAAAAAGTATATGATTCCACTTATAAGAGGTCCCTAGAGTTGTCAAATTCACAAAGAGAAAATAGAATGGTGGTCACCCGGGGTGGGGGGGGGGGGGGAGGAATAGGGAGTTACTGTTTAATGAGCATAGGGTTTCAGTTTGGGAAGATAGAAAAGTTCTGGAGATGGATGGTGGTAATAGCTGCACAATAATGTGAATGTGTTTCCTGCCACTGAATTATATACTTAAAAGTGGAAATGGTAACTTTTACATTATGTATATAATTTCATCTTTTTTAATCACAGTGATGACTTTCCAGTAAGGGAAGTCTTTGATTTAACTGGAACCATGTCCTTCAATGTCACCTGAACAGCTTGCAGCAGACCTAGACATGCATCAATTTGGAAGATCTGGCATAAAATGCCTACATGATGTCTCAAACCCCAAGGACCTGTTCCAAAGGAAACAATGTATAAACAAGAGCTATAACAGAGTGCCAATAATAGACAAGTTTCTACCTCCTCCAAGCCTTCAGAAGAAGAGTGAAGTATTCCTAAGAAAATTCAAAGTTTCCCCTCAATTTCCCAATCTTACAGGCAGGAATGTGAAATTCTCACTCCTTTTTCTTTCAAAGTTGATAATACACTTTCCTTCTGCTGTAAATTAGAGGCATGACGAAATAGGACCTAGAAGAACTGCTGGAAGAGACAGGCAAATGCACACTGACCCAGGTTCCAGAACAGTGTCCTGGGCTTGAGACTTCCTGGATGATGCTTCCTTGCTGTAATGTAAGGCTGAGGTTGTGAAAGGTCCAAGACACTAGGCTTGCTCCTTACTTGAAGTTTAGGGAGAAGGGGAGGGGTTTCTGTGGACAACCTGGGAAATGCTGTATGATACATTCTTTCTAAAGGCTCGGAGAAGTCCTGTAGAATAGAAATCTGAATTCCTCAAATCTTCACCCATTCATCATTTTTTTAAATATTTTTATTTATTTCTAGGAAAGAGAGAGAGAGACAGCGTGAGCAGGGGAGGGTCAGAGAGAGAGAGACAGACTCTGAAATAGGCTCCAGGCTCTGAGCTGGCAGTCAGCACAGAGCCCGACGCGGGGCTCGAACCCACGAACCGCAAGATCATGACCTAAGTGAAAGTCGGATGCTTAACCGACTAAGCCACCCAGGCGCCCCTCATCATTTTTTAAAATATGCCTAGCTCCTCCCCCTCTTTACTTCTCTATTTTGGAAGTGGCATCCAACCTCAAATCGTTAGAGTCTTTCTTATTTCTCCTTTTGTCTACACATTCCATCAGCCATCAAACTATAAACTGAGCTCCAGCCATGCCTCTTCCATCAACCTTTTTTTCCTTGTCCCCTGCCATCATACTAGTTTCATCCTTTTGACTATCCCAGTAGCCTCCTCCCTGGTCTTCATATCTCTGTTTTCATTTCTCTTAACAGCCAGTATCAGAAGAACGTTCCAGATCACAGTGCTGAGCCTGTCACAACTATGCTTAGAAACCTTCGGTGGCTCCCCATTACCAACCCCTTAGTCTGGCATATGAGATCCTTTCAACCAACCCGTCCTCCGAGTGGCTTCCCCCACTACAGAGGACCTATCACTATAGTCAAGTCAACTATTTTCCATTCCCTGAATGGACCTCAAGGTTTGCTGTCACACCCTGCCCCCGCCCACCGCCATTTGCTCATCCTCAACCAGGTTTGAGCCTCCCTCCTTTCCCCCTTGTACTTATCCAACTTTGAAGTCCAGCTCAAACGCCGAGACTTTGTGAAATCATTGATCTTTTCTTTGAATTCTCCCAAACACTTTGAGTATAAGAATCTCATAGTTCATAATACACTCAGCTTGGTATAGTATCATAAGTTTCAAAATGGTCAATAGCACAGTTGACCCTTGAGCAACACAGGGGCTAAGGGGTCCAGCCCCTGACCAGTCAAAATTCCATGAAGGCTTTACCAATAACATATAAACAGTCAATGAATGCATATTTTGTATGTTATAGTATATATATGTATGTATGTATTATATGTTGTGTTCTTACAGCAAAACAAGTAAAGAGAAAACATTATTAAGGAAGAGAAAATACATTTACAGTTCTGTATTATATTTACCAAAAAATATCCACATATATGTGAACCCACACCGTTTAAACCCCTATAGTTCAGAAGTCAACTACATATTAATGTATTATATATTGAAGGTCTACAAACAACTTTCAATATCAAACTGTTCTATCATATCTTAGTTTTCCTAAGTGTGTAACACAATGCTTCATACATAAAAGCATTTTTAAAATGTCTGCTGAATAAAATTTAACACATACCATCAAATTCCTAACCCTCAAATCCCTAAACACCATCAAATTCCAAGTTCCCATACCCTTAAGCCAGTGATAGTCAATTTCTTTTTTTCTGTCTTGCATCCCAGATCATTTTTCTAATGAAATCTTAAATGGAGTCCCAATATGTGTTTTATGAAGATTTTATATGCTCTATATACAGAGTAAAGCACATATAAGTGAATCTCATTTTAAATACACTTATTTTAAATTAAAATGTATACATTTCTTATTATTAAGTGAACTTATGAGAATAGGAAGCTTTTTCAATGAAAATAAAATCTGAAGTAGAGGGTTAGGAGTGGCCATTTGCAGTCAGCTATTTCTGTATCCGGCTTATTTCTGTATTTTGACTTGGTTTCACATGACTCAGAAAATTCTGACAGCTAAGTCACAGTGTGCAATTTTATGTGAGTGGACATTGGCAAGGTAATGAATTCCCTTTTTTTTTTAAAGCTCTGATACAACCTGCTATATCTGTGACACATTAAAGCCATACACAGGGCCTCCTGGGTGGCTCAGTCGGTTAAGTGTCCGACTTTGGCTTAGGTCATGATCTCACAGTTCGTGGGTTCCAACCCCACGTCAGGCTCTGTGCTGACAGCGAGCTCAGAGCCTGGAGCCTGTTTCAGATTTGTATCTCCCTCTCTCTCTGACCCTCCCCTGCTCACACTGTCTCTCTCAGAAATAAATAAAACATTTTTAAAAAAAATGTTTTAAAGCCATACACAGGAACTAAGAATGCAGACTCTGATTTAAATACTAGCTTTCCTATTTAACAGTGCAGATCTGGAGCACCTGGGTGGCTCAGCTGGCGAAGCACCTGACTTCAGCTCAGGTCATGATCTCGTGTTTCATGGCTTTGAGCCTCACATCAGGCTCTGTGCTGACAGCTCAGAGCCTGGAGCCCGCTTCGGATCTTGTATTTCCCACTCTCTCTCCCTCTCCCACTTGTACTCTCTCTCTCTCAAAAATAAAAATAAATATTTTAAAAAATTTTTTAACAGTGACGACCTTAAACAAGTTATTCAACCTCAGTTTGTACAAGAATAAGATAGGTTGTACAAATTAATGCTGCAATAGTCTTCAGTGTATTAACATGCAGTACAGAATACACTGAAGTGTGCAGTTTTAATGCTTTATATGTTGAACAGTTAAACACTTATATGTGTAAAGTATAAAGAATAGCAGTATAATGAAACCTGTGTACCCACCCAGGTTAAGAAAATGACAATTACTATTGAAATCCCCCATGTGCCCCTCTCTGATCCCCTTTCTTGTCCATTCCCCCATGAGGGCACTATTATCCTTTCCATATTTTACCTTTAATTTTTGTTTCGCACTTACCCCATGACTATGTGCCAGGTTCTGCTCTATGTACTTTCTAAAGCGTCCACATCTAAACCTCCCAACAACCCCATGAAGTGGAGAACATTCTTATCTGCATCCTGCAGATGCAGAGCGTGGCACCGGGACCAAGGCTAGCATGCTCACAGTCTGTTAACGGAGCTGCCAGGATTTGAACCCAGGCAGTGAGCCTCCAGAGTCTAAATTCTCAGATACGCCCAGGTTTGAAACGCAGCGTGAAGGGCACCTGAACGCACACTTACTGAATGCCCACCGTGTGCCAGGCACCATGCTCAGCACTGAGGAACTTAAGGAGACACTTCTTGCTCCAGCACCCGACAGTTCCCAGAACGCTGGTTCCTCCCTCAGCAGCGGACTCGGTCTGCCCACTCAACACTCAGGCCCCCGCCAAGGCAGCCTGTATGCCCCCCCCCCACCAAGGCAGCCTGTGAGCCCCGGGGAGCCGCCTGGAGCCTTGAGGAAAGGCAAGCAGGCCCAGCCACTTCACCTTGGTGTTGGCCAGGGTGGTTCTCTACAACAATCAATCCCCAAGGAACACGGGAAATTCCAAACTTTCTGCCCCCGCTCTCAGCCTCTTCCTCATCAAGGCTTCCTCTGAGAAGTGAACCACGTAGGAATCTGCAGGAATCCACAGCCTTTGCCAGCAAGCAGGCCAGTTGCAGCCTTGTGGCCCAGCCCACAAGGAAAGACCTCAACTTGAGCGCATGTCACTCCCCTAATTATTCCCTGTGCCTGGAGTCCAACAATAACAGAGCATCTTTCATGAGCAGCTCCCACCACGAACCTTGGGGCCTCATGCATACAGCCAAGTACTGGGAAGTGCTAAAGGGTCAGGGGGTTTGTGCGGCCAGCAGTCCCAGGCCTCTGGGGGAGAATCCCAGCCACTCTCCAGTCCAAACTCCAGCCCCAGAAAAACAGCCTGAGGCCCCATCTGCCTCCAGGGCCTACTTCCTGGGGCTGGCCTGGGTCACTGTGGGTGGGGCTCCAAGAAGGGCCAGCAGATCAGAAAGCAGCTGCACCCAAGCCACCAAGGGGAGAAAAGGGGTGGAGGGCAGGAGACTAAAGATGTTTCCTCCAGGGTCACATTTCAGCAAGTGCTCCCAAGGCTACACTATACTGCAAAGATCGGGTTTTCAGTAAATTTATTCACTAAATACCATTCCTGGCAGACTCTGGGAGTCGGGGGTATGGTTCTGGGATATAACAGCAAGTAAAACAGCAGTGTCCCCTACATTACAGAGGTGGAGGGGCCAGGAATAATCATAATAATAATTTCAGATGGTGGTTAGTGCTTTGAAAAAAATAAAATATATCCTTGTCTAAGCGTGTGGGTGGGCACGGAAATGGATATGAGCTAAGATCTACATAAGGAGGAAATGGGGCGCCTGGGTGGCTCAGCGGTTAAGTGTCTGACTTCAGCTCAGGTGCGTGAGTTCAAGCCCCGTGGCAGGCTCTGTGCTGAAAGCTCCTTTGGATTCTGTGTCTCCCTCTTTTCTCCTCCCCGCTCATGCTCTGTCTCCCTCTCTCTCTCTCTCTCTCAAAATTATGTAAACATTTAAAAAAATTTTTTTTAAATATGGAGGAGCTAGCTAATCAAAGGCAAGGGGAAAGCATTCCAGCCAGAGAGAACAGAAGTGCAAGACCCTGGGGCCTCTGATTAAATGCTGATTAGGAGGTTTAAAAAAATGATGAAAAACTAGTGCTCTCAAAATTCTAGTACACAGTAGAATTATTTCCTTAAGAGTATAAAGATCAAAGTGCTATGTTGGAAAAAAAATTGTCCTTGGCTTTAAATGAAGATGCAAAAAGAATGTATGTGAATATATATTTACATTTACGTGTCTCACAAGGATCTTTTTAAAAAGCCTTTCATGTCCTTTATCCTTTAAACTTTTGTAATATAGGTTGAAAGCATGATACAATCTCTAACTTCCAGCTCGTGCACTGAAAGATCTTTCTCCTAGAATTAATGAAGACATCCGTCCTGTCGGGATGTAATTTACCTCCCTTGTTCCAGAATTTGAAGTAAGAATGCCATGTACCCCTAATTGCAACTATGTAAAAACACAAAACAAAACAAAAACGTGTGCACATGGATTAAGCCGGTGGGAGTAGAGGAAGCGGTGGCAGTTGTTTTTCAATATTCCTTTTGTGCCCTTAAAACTGGGAAGAAAAGAATACATTGTGCATAACTGTTCGATCTTCTTGTCTTCAATGTTAATGAATGTGTTTTTTACTGCTGTTAATATCCCATTTCCAACATCACTACTACCACTTACAAACGATCCCATTTGCAAATAAAGTAGAAAAGTGCACGAGGTCTTCACAAACCCTTGTAACAGTGAGTGCATCTGCTCACGTACAATCCACGTGCACCCTTTCTCTCTGTGGACGGAATTTCTTGGGGGATCTTTCAGGCCCCTCGCCATATTTCTCCCTAGGCTCTTATTAAAACCAGGTGTGTGGGAGGTGGACCGAAAAGGCTTCGCTTGGCCCAAAGCTCCCCCTTCCGGTGTGTTTTCTAGAAGTGAGCTGAGCAAAGAGAAAGTTGGCAGCTCGTCCCGGCCGGACAAACGGGGTGTACTTGTCAAGAAAGACACGCGGCCTGGCTGCGCCAGGGCCAAGTGTGTAAGGGCAGAAAGTGAGGCCACGGTCGGGGGACACTGCGCCCCCAGGAGTGGGGTCCGCGCGCGGGGAAAGCCGCCGAACCACAGCTCGCCCCCCGGGCNCGGTCGGGGGCCTCGGGGCTGCGCGGCGCGTGATGCTGGGCTCCCTCCGCCCGCGACCTTCGACCCGCAGTCCGGACTGCGCCGGCGAGGACTGCGCCCCCTCTCGAGCGCGCAGAGTCCTGAGAAAACTACACCCCGCTCAGCCTGAACCCCGACTCCTGGCCCAGCCCGCGAGGGTGGGGGGTCGGCCACTTGTGCGGGTGAGAGATCCGAGTGTGGGCGTTTTAATCAGACTCTAGAGCTATTCAAAACAGAGACCACAGGCCTGCAAGAAAGAAAGAGGAGCATTATTAGGTTACAAATAGTTATGGGGTAGAGAACAAGGACTCTTAAAAGTATGGTTCCAAATTTTGAGCAGCCATTTCCTCTTCCTAGGATCAAAGGGCAAGCTGACTTATTTTTTCCTTTTGTCTAATTACTGTTTTTAAAAGCTCTTTCCGAGGCTCTGTATAGCTTCCAGCAGGCTCTGTATAGCTTCCAGCCCGACAGCTTTTGCTGTCTAAAGGGGTTGCATGAATTTTCAGTTACCCCAAGAAACAGCCGGTCAGACAAGACGGTTAGAGGGCCTGCCATCCCAAACGTTTGCCTGCACACTGGACTCCATGAAAACCACTCCATACTGGGCCACTAGCATGTCTTCTGGGCTTGATGTTCTGTTTGTTGGAGAAACGTGCTCTCAGCTTCACTCCCCGAGATCCCGTGACAGCTAACAAGAGAATTCTGGAGATGTTTTCAGATTCAAGCAACTCTAGTAATTTCCCGCAAAACATTGTCTAAAGCCAGTTTGTCAAATCGTGGTCCAGGGACCACCTAGATCAGATTTCCAGAGACCCTCACTACAGATTCAGGATTTAGGGCCTACACTATGGCTGACAAGTTAGATTAAGAATGATGAGGCCCAGGAATCTGCATTTTAACAAGTTTGCCTTGTGAGATTTCTGCTCATTGTGGCTTGGGAATTACTAGATTTGACCATATTGCCGTTGCTGAAATGATGCTTGCTTTTCCATCTGGAGGCCTCCCTCAAAATGCTCAACAGTGTTAAACATTCTTTGTTGTTGTTGTTGTTGAGTGTAGGCTACAAAGTTTGGCTTCCAAACAAACTGTGCCTTATTTCATGGATTTTTAAAATAAGATTATGCCAAAGGCATTACTTCCCACTGTATACGCCCCTGAGTGCATCCTGTTGATAGAAAAGTAGGTGGGTTATATTGTGTGCCTTCTGCTAACATTGGGCTGTTCATCATTCTGAGCCAGACATTCTCCTGTCCTGCTGCTATTGACTGAATGTTTAGTCTCCCAAAATTCATGTAGAGACCTCATCCCCACTCTGATGGTATTTAGAGGTGGGGCATTTGGGAGGTGATCAGGTCATGCAGGCAGAACGTAATGGGATTAGTGACTTTATAAAAAGAGACTGCAGAAAGCTTCTTTGCTCCTCCCACCATGTGAAGACACAGCTAATAAATGACTGTCTGAACCAGAAAATGGGCTCTCACCAGACTCCAAATCAAGTGCCTTGATATCTAAGCCTCCAGAACTGTGAGAAATTTCTGTTGTTTATAAGCCACGGAGTCTATGGTATTCTGTTATAGCAAGCCCAAATGGGCTAAGACACCTGCCAATTTTTCTTCTACTGTTTCACTCAGGCCTCAATGAGCACAGCTTTCCTGGTCTTTTCCTGAGTCTGTGATCATGGTGCTTTCCAAGGTGAACTGTACAACAAAATCATCTGAGGAGCTTTTGAAACTGAGTCACACAGAATGCCAGCAATCCCAAAACATATCTGTTTGCAGAAAGTTTATAATTTCACAAAGCATCTCACAGGATTAATGAACTATCAAAAGTGGTACTGTCCTAAGGAGCAGTGAATTGAATTTGAGGATATAAGGGTGTAAACAGAATTTTTGCAACAAAAATGCTTAATATGTTCTTCTTATAAAGAATTGGTTGGGTTTTTTTAAAGTTTTATTTATTTCTGAGAGGGAGGGAGAGTGTGTGCAGGCAGAGAGGGAGGGAGATAGAGAATCCCAAGCAGGCTCTGTGCCAGCAGCACAGGGGCATGAGATCATGACCTGAGCCTACATCAAGAGTTGATCACCTAACCAACTGACCCACGTAGGCACCCCAAGAATTTGGAAATAACCTGAATTTGTCCAGCAGTAGAAAGTTGGTTAAATAAATTATGATACACTCAAATGAAGGAATACAAGACGGCTATTAACATAGTTCAGAGAATATTTATTGACCTGGGAAGATGTTCTTGGTGAGTAAAGTGAAAACAGCAACATGAACAATTGCTCCCTTCTTGTTTAAAAAAAAAAAAAAAAAGTCTAGTGGCACTGACAGAAGACCCATGAAGGCAGACTTACAAATGAGTGATATGAACACCAACAGAGAATTCCAATTTCAAGTACAGAACTGGGAAACAGAGCAATAGACAGAGCTTTGGTTGGAAATCTGTTGACGAAGTAATGAGATATCGTCTCCAGGTCATTACAGCTGGGTGACTGTCCCCCATGGTAGCAAAAACACTGAAGGCTTACTCTCTGGAAAGGATAAGTGCATTAAAAACAAGCGGATGACATTAAAATGTAAATACTGCCCAGACCCTCTCCCATAGCAGGCTGGAAGCCTGATATACATCCTGCAAAGAGGAGATTGCAAGATTTCTTCTCTGTGACATGAAGGGCACTTGATCAGATCCAGTAAAACTGCTTTGTGGTGAAGAGACCACAGTTGACAAACCCCATCCACACATACAGAGCTTATAATCAGTGTTTTTCTGCCCACCTGGCAGATACCAAGAATCACCAGATGTTAGAAGGAAAATTCTAATGTCAATGACGTGGTAAGAACAAACAGAAAAAAATAAAGACTATAAAAGGAGGAGGGGAAAAATGATTTTTTAATTATAATTCTCAGAAAGGTAAAAGAAGATATGAATCCATCAAAGAAGAACAGGCTGTTAAAAAAAGAAAGTAAGAACAAGGCAGAGCTCTTCAACAGTAAGAATATGAAAATACAAAGCATAAAAGATATAGATGAAAAATGTATGAAAATCAAGGAAAGACTGGATCAACTAAATGATAGGCATTCTAGAAAGAGAAGACAGAAAAAAATAGAGGAGAGACTATCATTAAATACGTAATTGTTTGATTAATCAATGGGATTTCCCCAAATTGAGAAGAGTTTCCAGACTTAAAGAACCTCTTAAGTGCTCAGAAAAAAACGGTTTAAAAATAAACCTACACTAAGGAGCATCATTATGAAATTTCAGAAGAGTGGTACAAATAGATTTTATCCACTTCTAAAAAAAAAGAAAACGAGTGACCTAGAAAGGATCAAGAATCAAAACAGCTTCAGACTTCTCTACAACAGCACTACAAGTTGGAAGGCAGTGGTAGCCGATGTTTAGGGTAGACTGTAACTCTATTGTACTAACGTAAGTGCTTTACAATTCATCCTTACAACAGGCCTATGGATGATCTCCATTTTACAGGTGAGAAATCTGAGGTACAAAGGAGCAAAGTACAAACTTGCCCAAATAACAGGGTTAATAAATAGTAAGAGTTGGGATTAGAGCCAGGTAGTCTGGCTCCAGTGTCCGTGATCTAATTGGTATATCATATTGAAACAGTGCTTTCAAAGTTAGAAGGGAAAAGTACATCCAACAAAAAATTATATATCCAGCCAAATTATCAATCAGTGAGAAATAAAGACGTTTTTTAAACTTTTTTTTTTTTTTTTTTTTTTTACACGAGAGAGGGTGCACACATTGAGGAGAGAGGCAGAGGGAGAGAGACAATCTTACGCAGGCTCCACACTCAGCACAGAGCCTGATGCGGGGCCCGACCCCATAACCCTGGGATCATGACCTAAGCCGAAATTGAGAGTCAGACATTTACTGACTGAGCCCCCCAGGCGCCCCAGACACATTTTTAGATATACATGTTCTCAAGAAATATACCTGTCGTATACCCTTTCTTAAGGACAAATATTATGATTCCGCTTTAATGACTAGAATCGTCAATCGCATAGAGACAGAAAGTAGAACATCGGTTGCCAGGGTGTGTGGGGAGGTGAGAACAAGAATTGTTGTTTAATGGGTACAGAGTGTCCGTTTGGGAAGATGAAAAGAGTCCTGGAGATGGACAGTGGTGATAGTTTCACAACATCAGCATACTTAATGCCACTGAACTTTACACTTAAAAATGGTTAGAATAGGGGCACCTGGGTGGCTTAGTTGGTTGGGCGACCGACTTTCGCTTAGGTCATGATCTCGCGGTTCGTGGGTTCGAGCCCCGCGTCGGGCTCTGTGCTGACTGCCAGCTCAGAGCCTGGAGCCTGTTTCAGTCTGTGACTCCCTCTCTCTCTGACCCTCCCCTGCTCACGCTGTCTCTCTCTCTCTCCTAGAAAGAAATAAAAATATTTTTTAAAAAAAAATGGTTGGAATGGTAAATTTCATGCTGTGTTTACCAAAAGGAAAAACAAAAGTACTAGAGGAGAAGGTGTGCCACCAAAATTAGGGAGTGGAGCAAGAAAGAGGAAAGCTGGGATACAGGAAGCAAGAAATCTAACTCAAGAGTAAAGTAGAAGGAGCCCCAGGATGGGGGGGGCGAGTCGGGGGTCCTAGGATAGCAGCTGTGTTGTAGGTACAGAGAACAACCATTCCAGATGGAGAGGGTCACAAGGTTCTGGGTGTGATGTCTCCCAAAAGAAGAATTGATGAAAGACATAATGTTTTTTTGAACTTATTGAGAAGGTGTATAGACAACTGGGAGAGAATTTGAGGCTAAATTAATAATGATGTGAAAACCTAGGCAAACAGACAAACAAAATCATTATTATTTCTGGGAAAAATTCAAGTTGGGACAAAAATCAAAAAATAATCTCAGTACTCCTTTGTACTGCATGGCTCAACAGTGAATTGCATGTATCTCGTCCTGACAATGTGACCACTAAATATTGATGGAACCAAAATCATGATGGAATTGCGTTGAGAACGTGAGTGATGTGTGTACTGACAGGGGTGGAGAGAGGCAAATAATCGTGAAAGCTAAATTCTTATATGCCCTAATGGAAGTCAGCACATAATGCCTAAAAGAGAAAAATCAAGAAGTGGCTTAGACACGTGTTAAGTACCCAAATAAACAACTAAAAGATTTAAAAGCAACTGCTTTTTAAAATTGAGGAGGGGGCCTGGGTGGCTCAGTTGGTTAAGCATCTGACTTAAGCTCAGGTTATGATCTCATGGTTTGTAAGTTCGAGTCCTGCATCGGCCTCTGTGCTGACAGCTCAGAGCCTGGAGCCTACTTTGGATTCTGTGTCTCCCTCACTCTCTGCCCCTCCCCCACTCATGTTCTCTCTCAAAAATGAATAAATGTTTTTTTTTAATTTAATGTTAATTTTTTAGAGAGAGAGAACACAAGTAGGGGAGGGGCAGAGAGAGGGAGACAAAATCCAAAGCAGACTCCAGGCTCTGAGCTGTCAGCACAGAGCCCGATATGGGGCTCAAACCTACAAGCTGTGAGATCATGACCTGAGCCAAAGTTAGATGCTTAACTGACTGAGCCACCCCGGTGCCCCCTCCCCCAATTATTCTTTTAATTGAGGAGGCAGAGTGATTTGGAAACTGTTATTTTTTGTGATAAACCTTGTCGAACTCTTTGACTCTTCAAACCATGTGGACATGGAAGTTTGGTAAAAATAAAAACTAATTTAAAAAAATACAAACACAACTCCAAAGCTCCTCCGGATAATCTGTTTCTCTCTTCTGGTTTTCTCAAATTGAACTTCTTTTTTTTCAAGCAGTAGTTTTCTGTATGCCTCCTCTATTATCCCCTGTCATTGTACACACATTTTCATAAATAGGCTTTTGTGAGCTAGCCTGGGAACTCAACCATTGCTAATATTACTTCTCCAGAAAGATGTAGCTCAAGTTATAACCAAACAACTTCCGAAAAAACTTTCAGAACTTCTGTTTCTTTACTGGAGACGGTAATATCCATTCCCATAAGACTTTATGATACAACTGAAAAGACATTTGAAAAGTCAGAGAATATTGTGATTGCATTCCAGACCTTTCCAATTGTTTGGTAGAGTCAGTGAGCGGTGTGGCTACTGGAAAGAGTAATGGCCAGGGAGCAGTCACTGGGGAAGGCTTCGTCAAAGAAGCTCACTCAATTCAAGCTGAACCTGCAAAGATGGATTATAGCTTGTGTAAACGGTGGTATCAATCAGGACTCCTTATGCAAGCGACAGATACTCAAGCCAAACTCGCTAAGACAGAATTAGAATTTTGGTTCGCCTAACTCAGACATCCCAAGAGATCTGGCTTCAGGCAAAGACTGATCTTGGATCCAGAGTGATGCTAAGCTCTCTCCATCTCCATCGCTCCCCTCTGCAGCTCCAGTCTTACCCTTCCAGCTTTGCAGCACAGGGTGCTGATGGGGTGGGTGGATAACTTTCTTGGCTAAATTCCAGGGGAAGACCCTGATTGGTCCTCCTGTGGTACAGGTGAATGGGTACCATGATTAGCCAGGCCTGAATCAGCTGCCAGTAAAGGGAAGATAGGGAATAAACTGCTGGGGTGCCAAAAATAAAAACTATTACATCCCTGTGTAATTGTACATACCAAATATGCTCTAGTGGAGATTTATTAGAGCCTGCGCCAATTGGCAACGTATGTAAAAATGCCTCATAAATGCTAAAGCACCATGAAATGTTGGTTGTGAGTCAGTACTAAATGTAAGTCTACATCGACCCTGCCCAGCCAAACGGCAATTACTCCTGGATCCTTAGCTCTCTGAATGTTTCAAGTTTTTCTTTCGTCCTAGCAGATTCATTTGTCACAGTTTCCCTGCGTACTGGCCTCTTTCTTCTAACAGAGTCTGCTTCCAACTGCAGTGAAAAATTTGTTCATGTCGTTTTTCAAAGGAAGTCAGAAGGGGGAAAAAAATGTCCCAAGTTGGAATAGTTTGAAACTGAAAACATAATGGATGTATGTGTGTGTAATCAGATTGTTCTCAGCATCTTTCACTCTACCGTTTCCTTAATCTATTGAGTCACTTTCTTGGCCTCGTTGCTCTAGTCCTCAATTAAGCCAAAAATATTTTGCTGATACTAGCTGCAATTTATTGAGTGATAGGATATTTGTAATGTACTTTGAGACTGAGCTTAAAGCCCTAAAGATTAGGCAATTAATTAGCAGAGAAATATTTTTGCCATCTAGAAAAAAACCCACAAATTTCAGATTAATTAACAATCTATATTGGAATTTCCAGTTTTTATAAGGTTTCTTTAGATATCTGATTTTTAATTAGGTATGAGGTTTTTATTTACTGCTGACAGTGTGAAGTAGGATGCTGCCTAAATTTGCTTCTGATAAGCCTGTCGTTGTCAACACTTGAATATCCAATGAATGCTACATTGAACTTCATATTCAAAAGTAGTATGGATGGGGCGCTTGGGTGGCTCAGTTGGTTAAGTGTCCAACTTCAGATCAGGTCATATCTCACGGTTCGTGGGTTCGAGCCCCAAGTTGAGCTCTGTGCTGACAGCTTGGAGCCTGGAACTTGCTTTGGATTCTGTGTCTCCCCCTCTCTCTGCCCCTCCCCCACTCGAACTCTGTCTCTCATTCTCTCAAAAATAAGTAAACATCAAAGGTAGTATGCCTATGGGGCGCCTGGGTGGCTTAGTCAGTTAAGCGTCCAACTTTCGCTTAGGTCATGATCTCGCGGTTCGTGGGTTCGAGCCCCGCGTCGGGCTCTGTGCTGACTGCCAGCTTAGCGCCTGGAGCCTGTTTCAGTCTGTGACTCCCTCTCTCTGACCTTCCCCTGCTCATGCTGTCTCTCTCTCTCTCTCTCTCTCTCCTAGAAATAAATAAAACATTTAAAAACAAACAAACAAACAAAAGGTAGTATGCCTAAAAGCTAACTACCTTTGAGTCTGGGTTTTACTAAAAAGACCTTAAGCTAGATCTTGGTAATGTTCTCTGTAATGGACACTAACAGAATCTTAGGACAGAATCTTTGGCCCCTACTTTGTTAGCACAAAATTACTAAAACAAGACATCATTGGATGATTACCCAAGGCCATTCTCAATCTATTTTTTCCTCATCAGCTCCCCACTACAATGACTGAAAATCCCAGGTATTTACTTTCCCAGCCTCCCCTGCAGCTAGATAGCCATGTGATCCAGTTAAGGCCAGTCAGATGGAAGAAAAAGAGGATTTGGGGAAAAATTTTCCTACCTCATTAAAAGATAAGGTATGTGGAAAGAGAGTTCTTTTGTTTCCATCCTTGCTGCTTCCTTCTTGTTTGGGTCACATTTGAGAATGTAAGGCCAGAGCGCTAACTGCCATTTGTGGCTGTTGCTGAAACACTGAGTATGACAAAGCAGAAAAAGTCCCGATTACTGGGGACATCCTTGAGCCTCCATGCCAACTGGAATGGCCTGCCTTTGCATTTCATACTAAGTATGACTAATAATCTATATTTCAGCCATTGAGTATTCTATCACTTTTAACCAAAGACATGCTTTCTCTTTAAATATTACAAGGATTCCACTTCTAAATTATGAATAATTTATCCACTAGCCATTCTCTGCTCTCCCCTTGCTAACTATACTCAGATTTTTATGTGGGTATCCAGTCTTCTGTGTTTTTCATGTAGCCAGGGGAAGCAGATTCTGCCCCCATTTCAGGGGTGATTATTGGTCAACAAATTTCATTCTCCTGGCCTTGAGTTGCAGTTGACTCAAGGATTAGCTGCAACTTTAAGTAGTCCAACCAGGATGAGTCTTTGGATTCTTGTTTGGAATACTAGGAAAAAAAGTGCACTCTCACCTTCTCAACTACTCACATATGAAGCCTGGAATGCAAATAGAAGGCAGAACAGAAAGAAAGAAACTAAGTCCATGTCCTTGAGGTGCTGGATCAACCTCATTTTGGACTTGCCATTGCATGAGCTCGTAAATCTCCTTTATTAAAGTCAGTATGAGTTGCATTTTTTTGTTCTTTGCAACTTCAGAATGCATTCTGATTCCATACACCTCCTATCTGGACTGATAGGCAACAAAGAGGAAAGCCAAATGACAATCTCTTACAAGGCAAAAGCAAAATCATCCCTCCATATCTCAATCATATTAGGTGGAGTGGATGGTCATTCATCCTTTTTTTCAGTCACCAAAGCTGGAAGAAAAATTGATGTGTCAAGTTGTCACATGTATGGTGCCCTGCTGCTTACTCTGTTGAGCTTTGAGCAAATTGGTTAGCTTATCTGTGTTTTAGCTTCTATAAAGGTGAAACGGAGATAATAATAGTACCTGTCTCATAAGGAGGCTCTGAGATTAAACGAGATAATGCATGTCAAGTGCCTCTGATAAGGCCTGTTCAGAGTAAACAGTCAGTAGATGTTGGTTCTTATGGTGATCAGGAGTCCCCTGCTAACTAGGGATTGCACTGGAGAAAACAATGTTTCCTGCCAAATATTCCCAACAATTTTTGTACACGATATCATCTTGTTGTTGAAGAGCTCACTCCTCTTCTTTTAGTCAAAAGAGAGCAAAATAAGATTCCTCCAGATTTCTAAAAAGACCCCACAACTCCTTGGCTCACACAGGTCTCTTACTCATAGCTCAGTCTGCCTTTCAGAAGGATCTGGAGTACTTAAACACTATTCATTTTCACCCTCTGTGAAAGGGGGTTCTCACCTTCTGTATCCCCTTGCCCCAGGGATCCAGAATGAGCCCTCTTCATGACAGCTCATCAGCATCACGCCCAGTATGAGGAGAGAGCCCAGCTTGGGGCATGTTTGTATTTTGCAATTGCCACCTCACCCCCCCTGCCCCCAGGAAAGACCAGGATGGATTAGTAGACCAAGAGGGAAAGGGAGAAACCTGGAGACTGAGAAAGAAGCAGCCTCTCAACAGGGTTCATGGAACACTCGCATCAGTGACTTCATCCCTAGTCAGGGAAGCCATAAAAAAGAGAAATATTCAGTGATCCCCATTTCACATCGCTGTAAAAGACTTAGAATCAGGGCCCAGAAAGCTTGGGTTCCAGCCACATTCTGCTTTGACAGGACCTTAAAATGCCTTCTGGAGTCAAGTCAGGGAGAAAAATTCTTAAGGTAACTGAGTGCAGCAAATAACTAAGTATGAAGAATTTACTCTAATTGCCAAAAAGGAATATGGCCAAGGCTCCTCAGGAAAGGGGAAAAAAGTGAAAAAGAAAGCAGAAACATTATGATAAGAAGAGAAGGGATGTTCATTTTCAAACAGGAGATAAGATATGGATTAAAGTTCATCCTCAGAATAGTGTAGCAAGAAACTTTATAGCCAAACTGACTCCCAACCGGAAAGGTCCCTGTTTCTCGGATCTCTTTGAATTATAGGGAAAACTAATTGGATCTTCATGTTTACCATGGAGGAAACCAAGTGTTACTCAGGATGTAAATCCTGGAGGTACTTTAAAAGGACAACGTTGACCTTTACAAGCCTCTAAACTTATAGATCTGTAAGGAGAAAAAAAATTGATTTCCTGACCTTTGACCAGTTCCTTGTCATTTTTTTTTTTCTCTCTGCCCAGGGGCCTCTATTCTCCGCACTCTCTCCGTAGTGCTATTTTTTTCTGACTGTACCCTATGTCCCTGGTCAGACCTAGGGCAAAGGAAGCGACCCATTCTCCAGTCCATCCCTGGGAGAAAACCAGCATGAGATGTGACTCCTCTATACACCAGCCCTGGGTGAAGCCTGCCGCCCCTCAGCGCACCTCCTCTGTCCCCCATCTCTAGAAGCTGACTCAACTCTTCAGCAATCCCTTGACAATTAGACTAGCCACCACGTTTGTGAACCTACTGTGTGCTGAGTATTGTGGTAAGACATTTTCAGACATTATCTTGATTAATCCTCACAACAACCCTATGCATTTGGGCCCCTAGCTGTCTACAGACGACTCTCTCACTTCACCTGTCAGGAAACTCCTGGTGTCCTCACCACCTCCTTTCTCTGTCTTTCTCCTTTCTTCAGCCCACCTTTCCTGCAAGCAGAGAGGTCAGGTAAATGGAGGAAAGATCATTTGTAACTCAGAGTTTCGGGGTGGATGGGACAGTTGCTACTAAGATGAGGAAACGGAGGCCTAGAGACAAAAAGGGTGATTTGACGTACAAGCCCTTCAAGTTCGGAGGGGGCAGAGCCAGGAGCCCCCGCACCAGCATCGTTTCACTATGGCACACAGCCTTTTTTCATTCACCCAAGTTTGTTCCAGGAGGCCACGGTGAATCCCCAGTCTTCAATGTGAAGTAATTCCCTGTGAGTTAGCTGCCATCTTTAGTGTCAGAGTCTACAGGGAGAAAAGAAGGAAACCTGGAGGCCTTTGCAAGATTGGAGGGAGAAGTGGGGAGTGAAGGGGCAGAGGAATGGATGAGCAAGCGATGGACTGTGGGCATGGTTGAATCATGGGGTAAGGGGTGGACGATGCTAAATGATTCATCAATTTATTCCCAATCCTCAAGCAAAGATGACCCTTCTCAAAGTAGACAAGGGACTAAGCAGTGTGATCGGAGATATGTTTGCCTCAGGGGCCTGCATAGGACCCCAAATCATTACTCTTTGCTGCTCAAATGGTTTACAACGTCTCTTGCTTTTATGGCATTGCTTACCATTGTGAAGATTTTTGTCATATTTGTGAACCATCTGCATTATTTGCCTCACAGTTTAGATCTATTTTTAAAAACAGATATGTTTTAGGGAAAACTTTGGGTCAGTAGTGTAAATGGAAAGTCAGTGTCATTGCCAAAAATTGAAACATGATAATAAATACGATGAAAACAATACAATGTTATTAGGTGCTAGTAGTTGTCTGTCAAAGGCCCTGAGCCTGAGCTTTGTTCTCTTTTGTTAAAAAGAGAGATTACCACGTGTTAGGTGTTAAAGGCAGGGCCAAATGGAAATTGTCTCCTTGACCTAAACCAGAAGGATTGAAAGAGAAGTTAAATGCTGTTGAACATCACCTAAATCATCTTAAGAACTGCCAATGGTCTTCATCTCAGACCCTGGGGAAATCTGTGGGCCCCTTTCATGTTTCTCCAAATACCAACGCAGTCACACACACGAAGGAGCAATTAATTCATCAGAGACCATTGTCCAGCTCTGTGAGTTGGGGTGATTCACTTCTCTGGGCTTCAGTTTTCCTCACCCACAAAATGGGAGAGTTAGACCAGATAATGTCTTCCAGTCTTTTCCAGCTCCAGAGCCTACTTCATTTGTCATCTAAGGAAACAAATATCAGATCTGGGACACAGGACAGCTTGGATGTAACGGGCAGCCAGATGGTACCGTGAAAGGTGAGAGAGAAGGTGCCCGAACCCTGGAGAAGGGGTGGCATGTGGAAGTATCACAGATAAAAGTCATCCAGTTCCCAGCCTTGCCTGGGGCCACTGAAATAACAAGTCCAGCCAAGAATGCTGAAATGGTAAACATGTAGAACTCTGATCTCTTCATGTTCAACAATCACATTTCAGAACTGAATTGTATAATTTGTGGTCAGAAAATCTGACTTCATTTTCCTTTTAAAAAAATCATTATCTACTTTCTGATAGGGAGTGTCCTGAATAAACTGATTTCTGTTTGACTGAGAGGTGGTTTGGGCACCGGTTAGGAACCTGGCCTGAATTCTATCACTTACTAAGAGTATAACTTGGGCAAGTCAGTCTCCATTCTAAAAGGAGGGTTAGTGCATACCACTATTAAATTTCAGTGACTGGGGGGCGCCTGGGTGGCTTAGTCGGTTAAGCGTCCGACTTTCGCTTGGGTCATGATCTCGCGGTTCGTGGGTTCGAGCCCCGCATCGGGCTCTGTGCTGACTGCCAGCTCAGAGCCTGGAGCCTGTTTCGGTCTGTGACTCCCTCTCTCTCTGACCCTCCCCCGCTCACACTGTCTCTCTCTCTCTCCTAGAAATAAATTTAAAAAAAAAAATTTTTTTAAAATAAATAAAAAATAAATTGCAGTGACTGGGCAAGAAAATATGTGTAAAGTGTCTAGCATGGTGTCTAGCAAACAGTAAATGTATAAACGAAAATATTAGCTGTTAGTGTTTCCTGCCCATACAGACCCAGTCCCCCTCAACTCCCGCCCTACTCATGCTCTGGCTGGCACCTTTCTATGTGCCTGTCTCCATGTCCTTTACTAGACAGTCAGCACTCAATAAATCTGTTGAATTGTGTAGAGACCGTTTTGAAAATAATAGAAGCACCCTTTAGCTGAAGACAGGGAAGACTTGTATATTTGTATACTGCCTTCGGATTGGTTGCTGAAAAGCCTAACACCAAAGTGTGTTATGTATGAGGAATGTTTGTCCAGCATATGCAATCTTTATAGGACGTAGTTGAAACAAGTCCTCATTTGCTAAATTAAGATGAGGAAAGGAACATCATCTTCCACTTCTGTTTCATTTCACCCCAGGATAAGGAAGAAGAGAGGATGCAAGTTTCCCAACTGTCCTGGTTTTCTTCTTGGATTCATCTAAGTGTGTTTACAAAATATACTCAATGGATTCCTTAGTAACATACACACGATTAGCCCCTTCTGATATCTGAAAGATATATGAATTGCTGAGCTGCTGATGAGAAAGATCCATGAAGAGTTTTTTTTAATTGGTTTAGTAAGATTATTTCCAGTCAACAATTCCCTACTTTAGTGGCAGAAGATAGATCTGTTTTCCATTAAAGTTAGATGCCAGACTTTTGAATCATTCCAAATAAAAACTATTCCCTTAAAGAGCCACTTGCTATCATTTGTTTTACCGCAAAAAAATAAAAGTCAAGATAGAAACTATTATCCTAGAATGGCATGCTGAAGAGGCACTGGCAACGATAAGGACACAGCTCTTCTGCCAGAATGAAATTTCCAACTACTGCTGCAGGATCCGCTGTGCTTCGTTGGAAACAAATAAACAAACATAAGCCAACTCACCCTCATCTGTTTCCATCAGCTCAATAAAATCTGCTGCCTTCTACTTGAGAGTTAGAAAATGCTTTCTTGTCTCATTTTTATTTGGTCCTGAGAACCATCCCTCGGAGGCAAATGGGGTGGGAAAGGGAGATAACATCAGAAACAACCCACATGTCCATCAGCTGCTGAATGGATAAATAAAATGTGGTATAACCATACAATGGAATATTACTGAGCAATAAAAAGGAATGAAGTTCTGATCCTGCTACAACAGAGATGAACTCTGGCAGCATTAGACTAAGTAAAAGAAGCCAGTCACAAAGGACCATATATTGTATGATTTCTTTTATATGAAATGTCCACAATAGGCAATCAATAGAGACAGAAAGTAGATTGGTGGTTTCTGAATGCTGAGGGAGTGTGGTGGGGTTGGGGTAGTAGAGAAACAAATGGTAAGGGGTTTCTTTTCCGGGGCAGGTGGTGTAAGAAAAATATTCCAAAACTGACTGTGGTGATGGTGGTACGCTCTGTGACTGTACTAAAAGCCAGTGCATTTTAATCAATAAATAGGCATATTGTGTGGTTTCTTACGTCTCAGGAAAGCTGTTTTTAAAAAGAGAGGGATAACCTTGTGGAGTCTATTTCTGGCGTTAATGTGGGTTCTGTCCCAGCTCTACCACTTAGTAACTGTATGACCTTAGCCACATTACTTCAGCTTTCTGAATCACAACTGACCTCTGTCAGAAATATTGCCTCCCTTGCAGGGTGGGGCAGAGGATCCGATCCGTGCTCTCCCCGAGTGCCTGGGAGTGTGCCACATATGTGGTTAGTGCTTGATAAATGGCGGCTCTGATTATGACCATTCTGATGTTGAGCTCACTGAGGCTCAGACAATGAAAAGCTTTGGTAATGGATGGGAAATGGGCCTGACTGGCCTCCTTATACATGGCACAGATCTACCTTCTCCATTGCCTTCTTTGAGGCAGAACAGAACATTTAAAAAATTATTTTAATATTTATTTATTTTTGAGAGAGAGAAAGACAGGGGAGTACCGGGGAGAGGCAGAGAGAGAGGAAGACACACAAAATCTGAAGCAGGCTTCCAGGCTCTGAGTTCTCAGCACAGATCCGGACACGGGGCTTGAACTCATGAGCTGTGAGATCATGACCTGAGCCGAAGTCAGACACTTAACCGACTGAGCCCCCCAGGAACCCCATGAACAGAATGTTTAAAAGAACATCAGAATTGGAAGCAGAAGAAGCAGGCACTTACTCGCTACCATCCGCTGGCTCTGTGCTAGCAGTGAGGACACAGTGAAGGGCTAGGCGGATGTGGTCCCTGTCCTCATGGAGTTCACAGAGTAATGACTAGGAGAACCGGTTCAGGAGCTGGGTTGACTGGAGGCAGACTGCAGATACTACTGTTGATTTGCTCCGTAATCCTGGGTGAGTTATTTAACTTTTCTAAGATTCGATATCTGCAAATGTCAGATGAAAATAATACATAATCTGTGTGTCAACTATACTCAAAACAAATTTTTTTTTAGTTGTGGATGTGTTTTTTTATTTTTAAATTTTAATTTCAGCATAATTAACATGCCATGTTGTATTAGTTTCAGGCGTACAATATAGTGATTCAACAATCCTGTACATCAGTGCTCATCATGACGCGTGCACTCTTAATCCCCTTCACCTTTTTCACCCCCCAAAAAACTTCAGTAGTAATACATAATCTATAATATTGGTGCGACAATTTAATCACATTTTCTATGTGACATGTTAGATGGCACACAATAAACACTAAAGAAGCAACTGTTATCACTATTGTATTTATTATGATCACCAAGAGTAGTATTGGATCCCAGGACAGAGGACAATCTATTCAACTTCTATTATTTCCTTATTTGTGAACTGGACATATTATTCCTGATTATCCCCAGCTTTTTATGTAAGCCAGATAAGGAGATTTGTGTAAAAAGCATTTTCGATTTGGGATTATTATTTAATCCCATGAAAGTAGCACCACTCAGAACCCTGAGTGAACCAAAGTATTGCTTTGTTTTGCCTCAAACGGCAAGCACTTCTAAATTACAGCCCTGGGAAATCAAGATGATAGTAAATTATCTGGGCCATCCCCTGGCCTGGGGGACTTGGGGTTAGGGTTCAGGTAGTAAGTCCTAGAGTAAGTGGATGTGTAGCCAGCTTGCAGATTGATGAGGGCTGAGAGGAGCTGGTTACTTGATCCCCAGGAAATGTTTCTGTGCTGGGGTCACTGTTGCCAGCTTTTGAATCAATAAGGCAGCACCTTTCAGACCAGAAAGTTCAATTCTATTTATCAAGTCAAGAGAAGTGAAAGAAGCAGAAGCATGATGAAAGCGGGGCACTAGTGAGGCTGCCGTGGAAGCCACAACTTTACTCCTTCAGGAGAAGAGGGCAGGACCAAGGTAGAGCGTCCTGTCTCCTGGTTTGCACAAGCTTCAGGGGCTTCTAGGGGGCGGAGGGGGGTCTTCCTTCAAGAGCTCCGCCACTTTCTAGCTTCTGACCAGAGAAACAAGCACCAGATACCAATTCATTACAAAAACTTTTACTGAACACATACCAGGGGCCAGGCACCTTTCTAGGCACACTTGATAGTCATTCGTGCATTTGCACAACAGTAAATACTGAGCACTTCCTCTCTGCCAGGCACTGTGATAAATGGAACAATGAAGGACATGTAGCCACTCACAGAGTTCCCAGTTTAGTAGGGGAGAGAGGTAAATCAGCAATTACAGAGTGATAAACAGTATGAGGAAGGACTGGGTAGGGTGTTGTCAAAGCACAAAGGAGGGAAACCAGACCTAGACTGGAGGAATCTAGGATGGCTTCCCAGAGGAGGTGATACTTTAGCCAGGAGGTGATACTTTAGCCAGGAACTGAAGGATGAGTGGAAACTACCCATATGGAAAGGAGGAAGAGACTGTAAGCAAAGGGAGTAGTGTATCCAAAGGTCTAGGGGTGAAACCCACTGTGTTTGTTGCAGAATGGAAAATGTTCTATTTGGCTGTAGTAAAAACAGTCCATGATGGGGATTGTCCTGAAATACAGCTAAAAAGATTAACTGATGCCACATCTCACCTACCTGCTCAAACTACTCTGGTGTTTCGGAACTGGCTGAAACACACTCGAGGATGTTGGCATGTGGCCGGATAAACAAGGCGAAGGAAGAATTGCAAAACCTCCTTCCTTGATTCCCACTGCTACAGAGGCTGCCTCCCCCGTCTGAAGGCCTGACAAGCCAGGTTCTGTCCTCCAGGAAGTATCTGTGCCCCAAAACCTAGAGCAGGCACACAGTGTAAGTCATGACATAAAAGAAGCAACCATCCTTCAAATGTGGATTCTCTCGGTGACTCTATGTTCATAATTTGCAACCCAAACACCCTTTTCCACGCTCCCCCTCCTCCCCTCTCCAGTACGTTGACTTGGCTTTTGAAGTCGCTAAGAACTCCTCAAAGAGGGAGACCCCTAGAGGCAGCCTGGCCACGTATCAAGGAAATGAATGAGACTCACACTTTTATGATATGGCATCAGAGCCCTCGGGTACTTTTCCCACTTTGCATGTTACCTGGCCTCCATGGGTTCCCGTCTACAGCACTCCTTTGCGTTGTTTCCCATAAACCATTCCTGAGATTTTCAGGCAAGGAGGCACTTGTCATGTGCTGGGTCTGGGGCAGAGGGGAAGGACACTCAGCAAACCAAGCAACATGGCAGCCATGGGCAGAGATCCGGTTTCCTTCATGAAGAGAAGGGATGGGGAGGGGAAAGAAATGACGCAAGATGACCTAACCTAAAAGGCTTTTCTTGGGGTGCCTGGGTGGCTCAGTCAGTTGGGTGGCCGACGTCAGCTCAGGTCATGATCTCATGGTCCGTGGGTTTGAGCCCTGTGTCGGGCTCTGTGCTGTCCGCTTGGAGCCTGGGGCCTGCTTCAGATTCTGTGATTCCCTCTCTCTCTGCCCCTCCCCCACTCAAGCTCTGTCTCTCTCTGTCTCAAAAGTAAAATAAACATTAATAATTTTTTTTAAAAAAAGGCTTTTCTTGGGAGATACGTGTCTGTATTTATATCTGTATTCTTGACTAAGAGTGAAGTGGCTCAGAATAGTGTTTCTCAAACTTAACGTGCATGTGAATCACCTGGGGAGTTTGCTGAACTCCACCTTCCGATTCAGTACATCTGGGGTGAGGCTTGAGGTCTGCATTTCTAAAAAGCTCTCAGATGACCATGTTGGATATCTATTGCTGCATAACAATTCACCCCGAAATTCAGCAGTGTGAAACAAGTGTGTTCTCACACAGTTTCTGAGGGTCAGGACTCTGGGAGGGTTCTGGCGTGGGCTCTCTCATGAAGTGACAAATACGCCGTCCTGTGGGGGGCAGTCTCTGAAGGGACTGGCCCCTCTTCTGCCAGGCTCACTCTTGTTGGTTACTATTGGCAGGGCTCCAGTTCCTCACCACGTGGGCCTCTCCAGAGGGTTGCAGGTGAGGAGCAGAGAGAAACGGGGACAGAGGATCGGAAGTGGGCTCCACGCTGACAGCAAGGAACCCAATGCTGGGTTCAAACTCACAAACCAAACTATGAGATCATAACCCAAGCCGAAGTCAAGCAGTCAACTGACTGAGCCACCTAGGCGCCCCTGTGAACTCCTTTTTTAAACCATGATAACTAAGGGGCACCTGTGTGGTTCAAGTTAGTTAAGCGTCCGACTCCTGATTTTGGCTCAGGTCATGATCTCACTGTTCCTGAGATGGAGCTCTGCATCGGGTTCTGAGCTGACAGCACAGAACCTGCTTGGGAGTCTAGCTCTCTTTCTCTGCCCCTCCGCCACTCATGAGCATGCAAATGCACATGCTCTCGCTCTCTCTCAAAATAAATAAATGAACTTTAAAAAACTCTTAAAAATAATAAAACCATCATAGATATCATTGCTGCTAGTCCTCAGTCCACATCTGGAAAGAAAATGGTTTAGAAGTAGGCATACTGCTGCGGTCGCAAAGTCATTTAACCTCTCAGTACCTTGACTGTAAAATGGACGTAACGATGGAAGTCATCGCATAGGGTTTTATGAGATAAGGCACAGAGACTGCTCAGCACAGTACGCAGTGTGTGGAAGTGCTCAATTAGTGGGAACCATTGTCATTATGATCCAGAATGTTGTCATTTGAGAAGCAGGCGTGTCTCCCAATGCCAGGGGCTGCAGCCTCTGGTCACTTGCTCCTCGGTCTCAGTGCTGCCCGGAGCAGGTTGTCTTTTGTCCCCTGAGGCAACAGGGTGAGTACTGAATTGTGCAGGAATCCCGTAGGCTTTCTCACCAGCCTCCGGCCTCCTGCACAGGGGCTTCTGGGTGGCTGGGTGGGAAGTAGGGGAGCAATGCCTCACAGCATGAAACCAATGTTGGGGATGCAGCGCAGACAGTTTAAGGCGGGCGTTGGTTGATTCTCAGGGTCATGTTAGCACTAGACCCACTGAACCAGAATCTCTGGGTAATCTGCATTTATAACACATGCTGTAGAAGAATTCCTATGTACATTAAAGTTTGAGAGGCACTGCAGACAGATGCAGGAGATTTATTTATTCACCTACCTCCCCCCTCACCTCCCAAAAGAACGGGAAGGCTTGACTTGGAGTTCCTGAGAACAATAATGAGCTGTCCTCCTGGGGCCCTGTCTGAGGCCAGAGCTGGACTGGCCCTGGGGTTGACCCGGTGCAGAACTTCTGTCCTGGTGACTAATGACCCAGCACGGCCCAGCCTGGCTGCGGTTTGTCTCCAGGCCCCGTGACAGGCCCATCCACCCAGATAACCACAATCTTGCTTTGTGGGATCAAATACTGGCTCAGGATTTATGAGTCCAAGAAACGACAAGGCTTGCTAGAGAGGGGGCGGCGGAGGGCAGGGGGCGGCCTCTTCTCCCTCCGGAGCCTTGGCTGCCTTACCTAGCTTCAGGCTGCGGGGCAGGCCAAGGCGACAGGCTGCTGACCAGCGTGGGTCGGAACAGGGTCAGAGGGCCAGTGAATAGCAGAGCGGCTGCTCCATGTCTCCACTCAACCCCTTTCACTTGTGTTCGAGGGTGAAATCATTGCATGGTACATGCTGGTGCATTTTGTCATCCTCAAACCGAAGATGAGGTCAAAAATAAAAAAGCAGCATTCTCCCATTCCGTAATCAGGGAATGGAAAAGACGTTTGTGTCATTGTTACCCCCTCAACCACTGGAATTAACGGCTTGCTGAGTGCTGAGATGCTGCAGGCCTGAGTTATGAATTCCAATGGGCATCTTTCTATCTTTGTTCCTCCTTTAGGAACTTGGGTCTGTGTCTCACACGGCTTTTGAAAAGTAGAAAGTGGGGGCGAACTCCAACCTGAGCTTCCACATGTTCGGTTCTCACTGATCGTAGCGGGGCAGCATTCATTCATTGATTTATTGATATAGTTGTTCATTTAAGTGATTTTGATTACGTACTATTTGCCAGGCACTTTCTTAGGCAGCTGAAGACACAGATACCGGGACTGATGATGGAATTTACATTCTGGGGAGTGGGGAGTGCCAGTGGAGATAAATAAAAAACAAGGGAACATATAAATTAGGATAATTTCCGGTTGTGATGAAGCAGGGCTGGAGGTTGCTAGGAGCATTTTTAACGATCATTAACCTGTGTTGTGGTTGGAGAAAGGAAAGAATTAGAAACTGATTTGCAATTTAGACTTTCAATCTTTTTATTATTCCTCTGCTAAAATGGCTACCTGACTATCTGTTGCCTGCTTTCCACTCTCCGTTACGTTTGGACGGGACATCATGCAGCCTTACAGCACAGGGCCCCCATTAATAGTACGGTTGTTACTGCACAGATCTGTCCAGGTCAGATTTTATTGTTTTTGGCTCAAGGCTGCTGCAAAATTTACAGAGCAAAGAGAGGTACAGTGTGGTCTACTGAGCAAGTTACTGAGTTAGAGTGAGTTTCTACGCTTGAAGATACTTCGCGTTTAAACGCAATTTCATAAAAGTCACCGTTAGACTAATATATCACAAAGGCAAGTCAGCAGTGATATATGTTTTAACTGTGAGTTTTGGAGTCCCAGTAGGAAAGAAAGCAGGAAAGAAAGCCTTGAACATAGGATTGGGGTGACTTTTCTTATACACTTTGGGGGTGATGGAACCCTCTGAGACCTGTAGAACACTCTAAACACTGGAAAATGCACACATGTACATTCACATAAAATTTCAGGGTCCGTGAACTCTGGAAGTCCATTCATTGACCTCCCAAGGGATCCATGGACCCTAGCTTCCTGCTCTAAAATTTATATTTATGGAAAGATATCCGGGATATCTTTTAGTAAAAAAAAAAAAAATTACAGACAGTATATATAGTATGATTCCATTTTCCTTTTCAATGTTATATGTAAATGAACATTTGATACCTTAGGGGAGTGGGATCAAGTGAAAGCTTCACTTGTTACCTTTTATTTTACATACTCCACCTTAAATTACGTAGCAAACGTGTTACTTTTGTAATTATAATCTTCTTATAATCAAGCCTTCAAAAAATAGAAATCATGACTATGAGTCAGAGAGTGCACTTACCATTTCTGGGAAACTGATCTTGACTGAGAATGAATACTTCCAGGAGGCTCTAGTGTGGACCAGAATATAAGCGGCCAAACACAAGGTCACGTGGAAGCTCTATTTCAGGGCACTTTAGATGTAGGGTTGCTGGATTTAAAAGCTCAGCTGGGTAGCCATGGAATAATCTAGAAACATCTTTCTGAAAGAATTTGTCTCCAATGAGAAAAGAGCAAATTGGTCTAGAATGGTCTTATCAGATCATTTTAAGTCACCTTGGAGACATCTACCACATAAAGCATTTGGATCAAAGATCTCTGTTCTTAGAAATTGGTGCCAGTCTTCTACTGAGTCTTCATCAGAAAGGAGCAGAGCTGAAACAAGCAAGAGGAATGATAAACCCAACTCCCAGAATTCCATACTGGGGCACAGTTCACAGGGAAGTCTTATGTTTGAGAGTATTCAATCATGCACACATGTATCCTAACAAGGAGGTATAGAAGTTCGGTCTATCATGTTTTAAATCATGACTCCCTTCCCTTCTGTTCTCTCTGGTAAGGTGGTGAGTAAAACATATAAAATTACAAAGTAAAGCACTTTGCATTCAGGAACCATTGACTGCTCTAAAGGTAGATTTTTGCAAAACCAGAGTTTAGCACATCGCACAGTATATTAAAGAGGGATCAGCCATGCAAGGAAGAAAGAGACCAAGTCCTCCTCTGAATTAAGTCCTGGTCTGTGTTTACTGCTTTCCTCCCACTGTGAAACCACAAGTTGTTGAGAACAGGCTTGGACCAGCTTCTGCTCCGTTTCTCCTGGCCTTGAGGAATGGAGGCCAGTTACATTCACTGGAGTCACTCCATCTGCTGTGCACTTGGCCAGTCCTCTTGAGCTTGTGCTGGACAGGGTTAACCACCACACTTCAGAATGGCTCAGCTATGAGACAGGAGAAGCAGTGATTAAGTTAGCTATTATTAACATGATTTATGTGATATAGGCAGAGACTAACCCTGCAAAGACTTATTTGGCATCTACGGGTGAGGGGGACTCTGCTGTCCTGCCTCCAAGGAGTAAAAGCATGTATGGGGTCGGGATCCTTCTGACCCCATTCCCAGTCCCTTCTTGGGACCAAGGCCATCAGAGTGTACTGGGACAGCCCATGACATCAATACCCCACATGACTCCATTATTGGCAACTGTCACTGCCATCATCTCATACTGACAGAGTGCTCTCCAACTGTGCAGCATAGCCACATGAATTAGTTATCTATTTTGATCTTCATGATATATCAGTGAGCCGCGGATAAATGTCCCCACTTGATAGATTAGAAAACTGAGGCTTGTGGCAGATAAGGAATTTTCCCCAAGGCCTGCTCATCTCATTAGCAGAAGAGAAGGTACTTGAAACCAGGTCTTCTGCCCCCACGTCCAATGTTCTTTCCCCTTCCACTAGCTGAGATTAGACAAATAACCACAAAGCTCTGTCCAGTATTGAACCAGTGAGCGTCCCTAGGCATGGCCGGTGTTTTTCTTGGACATAGCAAAGGAAGCAATCCTTTGCCCTCCAAAACAAAGATAATAATAGCTAGCTACACGTTCTTACCTCTCACTCTATGTCAGACGTTTCATAAGTATTATCTCCTGATCCTCACAGCTACTCTACATAGGAGGTACCATTATTCATTTTATTAATGAAGAAACTGAGGTCATGGACATCAGACATTGTCACAGACGAAAAGTAGCAATGCCAAGATTTCATCCAAGCTGCAGCTTGGCGGAGGTCCTGATTCTTAGCCACCATTCTTGTCTCCTTCTCCCAGTGGGCTTGCTCCTCCATGCATTTATCAGGCAACCCACCCCAGGTCCTGACACCCTCAGAACCTTTGCTTGGTAGCAGGTTAGCTGATTGAATCAAGCCGAATACTTCCACCTTGTCTATTAACACCCCTTCAGCAATGGTGCATTAGGGGCCTAAGAGCCCTTAAACCAGCAACACAAAATCCCCTCTTTCTGCAAAATTGCTCTTTCAGATGGCAGTCGAACTCCGTGAGGACACAGAGACAGATTCCTCAAACAGAGTCTCACTCGGCAGCATAATTAATAAATGTCCTGAAGAGGGTCAGGGGGAAAGATTTGCTGCCGTTTTGCTGGGCATCTGGGGAGCGAAACGCAAGCAATTCAAATACATTTTTTATTTCTACTTATTGCCTTTGTCAAGAGCCTCCCTATTCCATAGGCCAGATGCATCAGGGTTGTTGTTTTTTTAAATAGTTTCATGGTAAAGTGAAATAAGACTCCCCTTTCCACCTTCACTGAATAAAAAGGAAAAACTACATACAAAGAAAGGGAAAAGGCAAAAACCGAAGCCTCAGTTGTTGACACAAGCTGTGGAAGAAAACTTTCTTTTTCTCCAATTAACGCTTATTCTCATGTCTCAGCCTTTTTTCCCCCTAAAGCAACTAAGTGCAATGTTAGTAATACAATTTGGTGGAGAGTAATAAACTCGCAACAGATTGTCCCTGAAAAAATGTGCTGATAGTGAAGGCAGGGTTTAAGATCTTGGAGGTTTGTGCCAGAAAGGGAATGCAAGCCCCGTTGCCTGTGACCTGGAAGTCTCAGCCCGTCAAGTCCTGGAGTTCAGCTTCGGGTTTTGCTGTTCTCCTTGGAGACTCCAATTGATAGCTGGTGTCTCTGCGGATACAACTTGAACTAATTCCCAGGATAATGACCCGGCCTCCCATGATTTACTAACCTCACCGCTTTGCAGCCGCCGGACCAAGACTGGTTAATCCTTTAATGGTCCCTGCAGTGTGTCCGAGGCTGCTCTGAAAATTCCACAGCCCTCCCTGGAACACTGAGGGGCATTGAATGCCCTCTCCCCTTCCCTCCCCCTCTCCCCGCCCCCACCCCTTAGCTTATCAGGTGGCTAATTCCCACAAATTATTGTGTGATTCAGACAAAAAAAAAAATGAAATCTCTCTCAAATCATAAATTTGCCACTTTCTGGACAGCTGCTAAGTCAAGAAAATCTTGACCAAGTGGGGCTTAGTCACTGTTCTGAACAATTAAGACCTGTAAATGCATTTGGGCTTCTCTCAAGTGATGTTTATTGATGGGAAGGAAGAAAACAGTTTATGTAGTGATTTAACATGATATCTACTCTTAAGTGGAGTGTAATCCCTCATCGACGGTAATGTGACTCACAACACACTGTCCCAGGCAAAATGGCTCTGTGGCGCACACAGCACCCCATTTCCTGTCGTCATCCCCAGGATCAGTATTTGCTTTAAGATGGACAACACCCAAGCTTCCTAAATCCAGTATTGCTCAGAGCCAAGAGTAATTACAACGGTTACAGGAGATATAGACCACACGGGGTCCCGCAAGCACTGAGTCTCAGAGAGGATATCGAGCCACTTTTCCTTTAAATTGTATATCCAGAATCTGCCTACTTCTCACCCCCTCTACCACTACCAGCCTGTCCAAGCCACCACCATGCCTCAGGTGGATTATTTCAAGAACCGTCTCACTGGTCTTTGTCCCCACCCACTTCAGTCTATTCCCACAGAGCAGCCTGAAGGATCCTCCTATTTATTTCTTTATTGGGGTAAAATTCATATAACATAAAATCAAGTATTTCAAAGCATACACTTGAGTGACTTTTAGTCCATTTAGAGTGTCACGTAACCATCACCTCTATCTAGTTCCAAAACATTTTCATCATCCCAAAGGAAACTGGTACCCATTAAACCATCACTGCCCACTCTCTGCCTTCCCTCACCCCTGGCAACCATGGATCTGCTTTCTGTCTCTATGGATTTTCCCATGCTGGACATGTCATTTAAATGGAATCATACTGGGGCACCTGGGTGGCTCAGTCAGTTAAGAATCCAACTCTTGATGTCAGCTCACGTCATGATCTCACAGTTCATGAGATCAAACCCCATGTCAGGCTCCACACTGACAGTATAGAGCCTGCTTGGGATTCTCTCTGTCTCCCTCTCTCTCTCTCTCTCTGCCCTTCCTCACCTTGCTCTCTCTCTATCAAAATAAATAAATAAACTTTAAATAAAATAGAATAAAATAAAATAAATGGAATCATACCATATGAGACCATTTATGTCTAGTTTCTTTCACTTACCATGTTTTTGTGTCTCATTCATGTTATAGCAGGTATCAATATTTCATTCTTTTTTATGGCTGAATAATATTCCATCGTGTGGATATACCACATTTAGTTTATCCAGTTATCAGTTGATGGACACTTAGCTCATTCCAATTTTTTACTATTATGAACAGTGCTGCTATGAACATTTTCATACAAGTTTTTGTTTAAATATCTGTTAAATACTTGAGGTAATATACTTAGGATTGGAATTGCTAGATCACGATCCTTTTCATCTTCAAGTCAGATCATGTTACTTTTCTGCTCAAAATCCTCCAATAGTTTGCTGCCCCAGAATAAAAACAAAAGTCTTTAGAATTCCCTACGAGGTTGATCTTTCATGGTCTGGTTCCTATAAGCTCTCTGAATTCACCTATTACTCGCCATTGACTCCAACGCACCAGCCTCCTACTGTTCTCTGGTGTACCATGATGGAACACTCCCTCTTCTCTTCTCCCTGACTTCCTTCGGGTCTCTGCCCAAATAATCTCAAATAATGAAGCTATTTCAAATGGAGCTCCTACCCCCTTTATCCCACTTTGTTGTTCTTCACCTGACTAATAAATAAGTATTCATTTGGTTTTGTTGTTACTGTTTTCGCCTATTTCCCCCCAAATGAATATAAGCTCCATGGGAGCAGAATTTTTATCTTATTCATTGACATTCCAGTACCTAGAATAGAATTTGCACTGGCTAATAACAACAGGCACTTACATAGTGCCTGAGCTACCAGAGGGATGATTTTATATGAAGATATCATCTCCATTATCTCCAGTTACAGCAAGGGACATTAGTTCAATCTCTATGCACAGATCAGGTTTAAAAAAAGTTCAACACAAAGTAAATTAGGTATCATACCCAAACAGAAGCATTTACACATATTCACTCAAATAATCTTGACAAGAAGCCCATGTGTTAACCTAATCCATGGGCTTCTTGTAAAGTGGTTAAGTGAGTTGCCCAGGGTTCACAGCTAGCAAGTGACAGAGCAAGGAATTTAAACCCAGCAGGCGCTTGCCCTTAATCAATCACCATACTGTATTATCTTACTATCTGAATTCATTGAATGAATGAAGGACACACATAAGTATGAGCTTTAGAGATCCAAATTTTCATTTCAAAAATGAAGATGGACTTAAAGCCCTTGTTGTGGTATGGGCTATTAAAACATATTTTCTTCCACGGCTAAGAAAGAGTTCTGAGTTGTGGTAGGACAGTTACTAAAGTAACAGAATTGGCTTTTGCAGGTATGGGTACATGTGGTGGGTTTGAACACACATTCAAGAGCATGTGAACTCCTATAACTTTATTTTCCTAGAATGGAACTTAATTCCTATGTCAAACTCCCATGTCACTGGAGTCTAATCTTGGCTAACGTTAAAGGGTCTAATGTACATTTAAGAAGACTTACTGCCAAAGCCTGGAATATTGTCTTTTTACTGTTCTAGTAATCTATGCACACAGGTGTTCCCTGAGACACCTCCCCTGTCAGCCTGTCCCCGTGAGGCCTGGAGGGCACTAGGCCATCTACGGCACCCTACACAAGGTACATCACTCAGCCACCTCCCCCTAGGGTCTTGCCATCTCCTTTCCCAAGACCTTCCTGTGCCTAAAGGAATGTTTTACTGGTCTTCACAAGGAATCCTTTCTTTTAAATTGTGATTTTTTTTTCAGAGTCATTCCCGCCACGATTTTTTTTCATATTGTGGCAAATACAAATACAAAAATACGTAAACACTCACTCAAAGGAGGTACCAGCTGGCCACTTCTTCCTATTATGCCTATTCCCTGAGGAAAGAAACCCAAGGACCAGCTGCTAGAGTAGGGAAAGAGAAAGGAGATGCTAGGAGAAAAATAAAGAGGATAACATTTCCAAAGCGGCTTCACTGGCCAGCATATTACTGAGCACACAAAATGGGCCAGTCACTGTTCTGGGTACTAGGGATACAGAGATGAACAAAATCTACATAGAAGATATGTTAAGTCTCTATTGCTGACATAACAAGTTACCACAAACTTAGAGGCTTAAAGCAACAAAAACGTATTATGTTACAGTTCTGAACATCAGCAGTGCAAAGTGATTCTCACCAGTCTAAAATCAAGGTATATTGTCAGGGCTGCGTTCCGATAGAAGCTCTGGGGAAAAACCTGTTTCCATGCCTTTCCTAGCTTCTAGAGGCCACCCACATTCCCTAGATCATGGCCCTCATCACTCTGAGCTCTACTTCCTTTATTATATCTCCTTCTCTGATTCTAACTCTCCTCTCTCTTTTCCTTATGAGGGCCTCTATTACATTTAAGGTCCACCTCAATAATCCAAGATAATGTCCCCATTTTAAAAGCCTTAATTTAATCACTACAGCAAAGCATCTTTTACTTTGTAAGGTAACGTGCACAGGTGCTAAGGAGTGGGACATCTCCCGAGGAACCATTATTCTGCCCGAAATAAGGGCTTAGAGTCTGGAGTTGCTGTGGCAGGAGCAGTAATAGGAGAAAGGTGGGGTTGTATGAGAGGTCTCAGGAATGGTAGATTCGGAGTCCAGGAAATGCTTCTCTGTTTGGTCTCAGACCTGGAGGATGAGTAAGAGTTAGAGATTTAGAGAAAATGGGACGAAGAGCTACAGAGGAAGGGATTCAGACAAAATTAAAAAAGAGGCTCAAAGATCATAGAGAACGAAGTCGATCTTTGGAGCTGTGAGTTGTTGAGCAAGGCTGCAAGGTAGGAGTCAGGTGTTCAAAGGCCCAGGAACCCCGTGGGAATTTTGGCTTTATTCTAAGGGCAATGGGCAGTGAGGTGAGATGACTTATTTTAGAGAAGTCCCTTGTGGCTACTGTGCCAGTATAGATGGGCGAGAGCAAGACTGGTGGTAGAGAGAACAGTCAAGAGGTTGTTTCAATAATCAAGAAACAGATGATGGGCCTGGAGAAAAGTGGAGGCAGTAGAGAGAGATTTAGATTTAGGATTGCCAGGGTTCCGTGATTGATTGGATGTTGGATGATGGCATAAGGAAGAAGGGGGGAGTCCAGAACGACTCCCAGGTTTCTGGCTGGAGCCGCTGAGGGGCAGAAGGAAGAGCCTTGGGGAAGAAGATGATGGGTTCCATTTTGAACATGTCGACTTATTGGTACCTGTGGGAGATCCCAGTGGAGATGCATGGGAAGTAGTTGGCTACAGCTATGTCACTGGGTTTTTCTGAAGATTAAATGAAATGAAATGTCCATGGAAAGCATTTGGCCCAGCAGTGTGCACTTAGTAAATGTGAGGTATTAATAGTTTTATATTCAGGTCTGGGCTATGCTTCAATAAACCATGCGTTGAGAACCACTGGGATGAGGGGATGGAGACAAAAAGAAGGCAAATAAATGAGGGGAGAGCGAGGAAAAGGGTGATTCCGTAGCTGCATACATGTCAGGACCAGCTCTCATCTGAGTCCATAGATTAACAGAGAAAAGGTGGGAAGCTTGTCTGCTGAAATGAGGGCATCAATTAGCATTAACCAAATACAGAGGAAACAAAACTACTCTGAGTACACAATATTCCCGGGGTCAGTCAGGAGGGAAACAGGTTGATTACTAAGTTTAACTCCAGGCTGGTTTTTTGTTTGTGTTTTAAAGATTTTATTTTTTAAAGTAATCTCTATACCAAACCTGCGACTCAAACTCATGACCCCAAATTCAAGAGTCTCATGCTCTTCTGACTGAGCCAGCCAGGCGCCCCCAGGCTGGTTTGTTTTTAATGGGAAGCTGGGTAGGTGTGAGGAGTGGGGCAGTCTTTCCTCAGCAGTGTCAACAACAGCAGCAATGGGTGGATTCCTCTCTTGGCTCTAATTTCAACCAATTATTGCCATCAAAGAGAGTTCTCTGTCTACACATCTGGGCACACAGTAAAAAGACGAAGGCAATTTCTCCTGGTAGTTTAATATTAATACTTGTCCCTCAGAGAGAGGAATTATTTTTTTCTGGGCAAGGTTACCATTTGGTACGAGGAAAAAAGTTACGATTTATGAGGCACCAGAGGCGATGTATTTCCTTTAAATATTATCATTATGAATGTAGCAGTTTCATAAGAGAAAAATGGAATTCAAGAAACATTAACCTCTAAATAGTTACAGCATTTCAGATTCTGGTCTGTCTTCATTGTCAATAGGATAACTTTGGAAGTAGTGAGCGCGAGGTCAGGCAATGCAATGAGAAATATCCAGAATCCAGTTGGTTGTTGTTTTAATATTTTTTATGTGTTGTTGGACTTCAAGACTGGAAAAGTATTCAAAGAATGAAGGATCCTACCAAGTTTAAAGTTCTTTAAAACTAGATCAGACACATTTAAATATCTCAAGAATCAAAGAAATGCAAGATCCAGTCAAGTGAAGTAGCAGGCTGGGAGGTGTGCATACGTCTTGAGTAGAGGATGTTTAGGAAAATTGACCTATATCCTAGGGAGACTGAGATACAGGATTGCAAATAAGGCTCAGTGGGTCTGATCAGTCTGGTGGACAGTTCTATAGTCAGCATTTAGACTTTATCAACCCTGCCAGAGGCTTATTTATTTTAGAGACAGAGACAGCACAAGTGGGGAAGGGTCAGAGAGAGAGGAAGAGAGAATCCCAGCCAGGCTCCACACTGCCAGTGCAGAGCCTGAAGCGGAGCTCCAATTCACAAAACCATGAGATCATGACCTGAGCCGAAATCAAAAGTCAGACATTCAACCGACTGAGCCACCCAGGTGCCCCAGTAAAAGCTTCTTTAATTCCGAAACCTGGGGGATTTTTTTATATATAAGTGGAGAAATGGTAAGAGAATCAAACAAAATATTAATGTTTTTGTGTTATCAGTACATGTTTGGTACTTTACATATAACATTTAAGAGACCTTGATCTATTAGAGTTGATGGTTTTGCAATTTTGTTTTAAATTGCAATGTGAATAGATCTTGCCAGTGTTTCTAATTCCTGTTAAAAAGAGATTGTAGTGAGAGACATCTTTGTCCACTTTCATTTTCAGGAAGAATTCTTCTATATAGAAGGTTCTTCTATATTAAAGATGCTTCCATTTTTGCATTTAATTTCTTAAAAAGTTTTTGTCATGGAAATTTTCAACATGCACAGAGGTAGAGAGAAAAGTATACTAAACCATCAGATACTCAACACCCAACCTCAACAATTTTTAATATTTCTCCATTCTTGTTTTATTTTCTGACCCTACTACAAACATTCTTTTCCCTTCCTCCTCCTCAAGGATGGTGAGGCAGACTCAAGTATATTTTTTAATTGAGGTAAAATCAATGAGATGTATATATTTTTAAATGAATAATTTGATAACTTTTAATAAATGTATATGACCAAGTAATCAAAACCCCAATCAAGATATAGAACAATTTCCACCCCTCTAGAAAATTCCCTTATTCCCTTTTCCAGTTAATCCTCTCTTTCCATAGGCAACCACTATTCTGGTTTCTAATACTATCCAGTTATTTTGCCTTCTCTTGAACTTGATATAAAAGGAATCATTCAATATGCTCTCTTTTGTGTCTGGCTTCTTTCATTCAAACTGCTTTTGAGATTCATCCAGATTGCTGCATTGATCGGACATTCATTCCTTTTTATTGCTGAATAGTATTCCTTTGTGTGAATTTGCCACAATTTATTTATTCCTCTTCTTGGTGATGGACGTTGAGTTGTTTCCAATTAAAACACTGTGATTGTAGGTGATATAAACATTCTGGTATAGTTCTTATTGGTGATGTATGTTTTCATCTCTTTTGAGTAGATATTAAAAGGTGGAATTGTTGGGTAATAGGGTAGGTGTATATGTGACTTTATAAGGAACTGCCAAAAGGTTTTCCAAAATGACTTTACCATTTTAAACTCTTAATAGCAACATATGAGAATTCCAGATGGTCCACATCTTTGACAGTATTTGGTGTTGTTAGTCTTTTTCATTGTTGTCATTCTAGAAAATGTGAAATTGCATCTCAATTGTTGAGATTAATGTGTGTGTGTGTGTGTGAAGAAACTCTGCCTATCAAATTTTTAAGTTTGATCAAGGAAAATGATAGACTTTTTATTAAGGCACGTGTAGGTATTACAATAAGTATTATTTTTCCTGTTGAACAGGAAACTATTAATAGTTTCTACAAATTACATCTTCCATTCCGAGAATAAATCTCATATTACCATAGTGGACAGTTCTTTTAAAATGTGTTGTTTTATTCTAAACTGATACTATTTGCTACACAGCTTTTGCACTATTTCCCATGTAAAATTAGTTTAAATTATTTGGGAGTAAGGGGAGCAGAGTCAATGTGAGCTGAATGACCTCACACAATCTATTTCACCTTTCTGTGCCTCACCTGGAGAATGTAGTCAGGAGAGACTGGGCCTCTAAGGTCTTTTTTAATTTACCTATTTGCAACACTTGGGGATCCAATGAAGTTGCTTTCATGCAGGGAAATGTGGGAATGAATCATTAGGAAACCATGTGAGAGGCTGAGTGGTGGTATAATTGGCACAAACAGGTGGCGTTGTTGGGGGGCACCTCGGCATCACTAAATCCTGGTGGACAGGGGACAGGGGCGATCCTATTCCAGAGCAGCCCAGGCTGCAGCTCCCCAGAAAGCATCTCTAAAGATGTTGCTTGCTAATGATCATCATTCAGAGCTTCTAGCCTGTAGGATTGCTTTCATCTGGGAGCTTTTACAGGCTATTCAGGCTGTTCTTCTGAGCTGGTTTCTCATTAAATAATGGTGTTTATTACCACATAAATTAAAGACTTTAGTACACATTCTGGAAAATGTGGATTGGTACCCCCCCAGCAGGCATCAAAAGAACAGATTCTATTCACTAAAATTTACCAGGCATTGTGATAAGGACCCTGCATGTTGTCTTTCATTTAATCCCTCAAAAAACTTTTTTTTAGTGGTTTTATTTTTTTGTTTTTATTTTTTTACAAATAGTTTTTGTCAAGTTGGTTTCCATATAACACCCAGTGCTCATCCCCACAAGTGCCCTCCTCCATGCCCATCTCCCCCCTCCCCCCACACCCATCAGTCCTCAGTTTGTTCTCGGCATTCAAGAGTCTCTCATTGGGGCGCCTGGGTGGCTTAGTCGGTTAAGCGTCCGACTTTTGCTTAGGTCATGATCTCGCAGTTCCTGGGTTCGAGCCCCACATTGGGCTCCGTGCTGACAGCTAGCTCAGAGCCTGGAGCCTGTTTCAGAGTCTGTCACTCCCTCTCTCTCTGACCCTCCCCTGCTCACGCTGTCTCTCTCTCTCTCTCTCTCTCCTAGAAATAAATAAAACATTTTAAAAAAATTAAAAAACAAAAAGAGTCTCTCGTGGTTTGTCTCTCTCCCCCTCCCTCACTATTTCCCCCCTTCTTCTCCCCTGCGGTCCTCCGTTAAGTTCCTCCTAATCCTCCTATATGTGCAAACATATGGTATCTGTCCTTCTCTGCCTGACTTATTTCACTCAGCATAACACCCTCAAGGTCCATCCACGTTGCTACACATGGCCAGATAAAAACATTGGTTAGATGCCACGAAGTAGGTGGCAATGCCTTAACCATATGCGTGTTGTCAGGCCCGAGGGCCTCTTCCATCTTTGTCAAGGGGAGTGCTAACCTTCTCTCCTTCCATACAACACCCTCAAAAAACTTTCTGAACTCATGTGCCAGTTAATCAATTTACTGCCTCTCAGCTCTGAACTCACCCTTCAGTACATGCTTTACAATGATTGACTGGACTCTGAGCATTTCTTCTTCACACTGAACACTATGTTCAGCTCTGTCAGTCGAGGGCAATGGAGAAACATTAGAGGGGGAAGGAGTTTCTCTTCCTGGCTTTGGTGTGCTGCTTGCTCCTGCTGCGCCACGCCGTCCTCCCGTGTGTGCGGTCATCCGGTGGTGCTCCACTCTACCCAGGGTGCCCAGTCCCTCAGCAACCTCACAGCCTTGCCAGAGCTCCGTGGCCACCTGACTGTGGCTTTCCTGATGCAAACACTTCAGGCTTCCCCTCAGGCTCCCTAACTCCCTGTGCACCTGCCCACCAGCCTTGGCTTGTCTGCACCCTAGAGAACTGTTCCTCATGGCATCAACCCCACAATCCTAGGCCAAGTGTCACCTGCCAAGAATCAGACTCCCAACACCCTACAACCCTTTGTCCACCCACATGGGCTCCCCTGTACCTGGGATGCTTCCTCCTGCCTGGCCACCGGGTACCAGTTCTGGGCCAAACAACCCAGCAAACTTCTCTGCCATCTGGTAGGTTACCACCGAGTCTGAAGGCCTGCCTCAGGGAAGCCCTCCCCACCCCAAGTTTGTCCTTCCCTGGGTACCTCCCCTCAGCTCTGGTGTACCTTTTAGAATTCTCTTCACATCTTTCTAGTTGTTGACCTACCCATGCTTAATACTTCTTTAGGTAAAACCACCCCTGCTCAGATCACTGTGTGGTTTCTGGCTCTTGGCTGGACCCAGACACATACGGGCAAGTACTATTAGTATTTCCTTTTTAGAGATAAGAGAATGCACTGGGCAGAGGTGGAATGACTTCCTTAGGATCATATGAGGAGTAGGGCAGAGCTGGACACAAACCCACACCCATTGGTTCCAAAGCTTTAGATTTTCATCACTCTGCTACACTAACTAGGAGTTGGCGTGAAGACATCACATAGGACAGAGAAATGGGCTTGCCTCTCCTCACCCCTCCTTTCCCATGCTCTTATGTCCTGGGTGTTTCAGATGAAAACAAGGGCAAAAATGCAAAAAGAGGCCAGCTCCTAGAGGAAGGTTTTCAACAGTAAAAAATGTCAATAGTCCTCTCAAGCTAATGGCCAACACAAACATGCAGGAAAAGAAAAAAAGAAAAGAATCTGCTTAAAAATCACTTTCACATATTTTACATATGGTCAATATTCTGCTCCAAATACATTTATTATGAGGCTGATATTTGCTTTTTGCCAATTCCCCCAGCTTTGTTTTATCTGCTAAAATGCCTTATATTCTTAAAGAGAAAGCTAAAATCCCAGGTTTGGTCTTGCCGATATTTGCATTTGGCTCAAAGTAGCCAGATTTCCGGATGATGTATGTCCCATCAGCTCTCAGGGACTCTGGTTCCCACTGGGGTTGTGCTCAGAGGCAACATGTAACAGCTTCCATATTCCTGGAAATGAGGCTCCCGCCTCCTCTTAGAGTTTCTCCCTTGGAGATCAGAGCAATGTGAGTCCTAATTAGTCTCAAAATAACAAACCCCAATATTAATGATCTTCCTTGAGGGTTGTTCTGGTCTTCCAGCTTTGGTAGGAAAACAAGTCCAGTGCGAGGATTAACCACTTCCTGCTGATGAGATGTGGCGGACTCTGAACAATTGATTAGGATCCTAGATTGGAGTTCTAGCTTTGCTACTCATTATGTGGCCCTTTGTCTCTCTGTAAATAAGAGGAGTCGATTCAAGGCTTCCTTCCAGTTCTCGGTCCTTTGACGCTTAGACTTCTTTCAATCTACTTAGTCAGAGCGAGCAAAACGTGGCAGCTCCCGTCATTGAATGCCCAGAGTGTACCTGGCAAATTGCTAAACACCTTCAGCGTATTATCTCATTTGATTCTCCCTATAAACCTATGAGGTGAGCACTATGGTTATCCATACTTACAGATTCAGAGAGATTTGAGTGTGGAAGCAATAAAGCCACAGCCACAAATGAGTCACTGAGTTTTTCCTCACCTAATGAATACACTCCAAATAGGGTCCAGCAGAAGAAATGTAGGTAGGTCCATCACTGATTTTTTATTTTAAGTCAGGATCAGACTCCACTAAAGAAATGAGGATAAGGCAGCAGGTGGGAGTAGTCAGGGAATAGTGAGAGCTAAAGCAGAGGGGGAAAGACCTAAAACAGCAAAGCCAGGCCCTTTGCACACATGGTCGGTCAAGTCCTCACAGCAACCATGTGAGATGAGCTTGTTGCTCCCATGACACAGATGAAGAAAATGAGGTTCTGAGAAGTGAAGCAACGTGTATACACTTACCACCACTAGCCATCAGCAAAGTCATGGTCTGAACATGTCTTGTTTGACTCCTTCCATCAGACTACATTGGAGCAATTGTTTGTGGCCGGAGATTTCAGGGCCTGAGCAACCAGATACAGATTTATCAAGGCCAATGCTTGATAATAGACAGTGAAATAACTGGTCGATTTAGTGAAAAGGAAGAAAAAACAATGTTTTTTTAAAGAAGTCAGTCCTTTCTCAAAATATAAGAGACTTTTAAATATGGAGAACAAATAGAGGATTGCTGGAGGGGTTGTGGGAGGGGGCGTGGGCTAAATGGGTAAGGGGCATTAAGGATTCTACTCCTGAAATCATTGTTGCACTATATGCTAACTAGCTTGGATGTAAAGAGTAAATAATTTTTTTTTTAAATGAGAGAAAAAAGTCAGTCCTTCCTTGAGATGCCTGGTGACTCAGTCAAGTGTCTGACTTTGGCTCAGGTCATGATCTCATGGTTCCTGAGTTCAAGCCCCGCATCAGGCTCTGTGCTGACAGCTCAGAACCTAGAGCCTGCTTCAGATTCTGTGTCTCCCTCTCTCTCTGCCCCTCCCCTGCTTACATGCTCATGTGCGCGCGTGGGTGCACTCTCTCTCTCTCAAATAAGTAAACATTAAAAAAAATTTTTTTTAAGTCAGTCTTTTCTTGACAATGGCGCCCAGCTGAGATCTGCATCTGGGGCCCAGCCCCCTGCAGGGGCCCTTTCTGGACAAAAGGGAGGGAATCAGGCCATGTGACTGACCCCAGTGGGGCTGACTTTAGGTTGGGCCCCAATGAGGCTTTAGAACAGGCATGTGGGAGGAAGTAGAAGGATATGGTGTGAGGCAGGCACCTGGCCTGTGCAAACCAAGCCATCTTCAAAACAGAAAGAATCAGATTGTTGTCATACTTGTATTTTGACCCCATCTTTAAGACCAGATGCTTAGGAAGAACCACAGCTGGGCCTTCCTGGAAAAGGGGAATAACTGACCTTGAGAATGAAGACACCTTGTGCAGACTCTCCTGGGATGTAACCATGCACCAGAGGAGCCTACAGTGAGTGCTATGCTGGTAAACTGGCTCTCCAGGAGACAAACGAACAAAAGCAGTCCTGTTTTGTAGCACTTGCCAATTTCAATGGTATAAATACCCCCAATCCAAGCTACTAATGTTTTAACAACAGGCTTGCAAAATTCTAAATATTTAATAACTGGCTCACAAGCAAGTGGAAGCCAGCTTTAGGCACCACTGGTAACACCATCCTGAGAAAGCAGGAGTCTTTTTGAACAATGGCTCAGGTCCCTCCTTCCCCACTATGGCTTTAGGTACAGTAAGATATTCGCTATCCTTTTCATTCTTGCAATTCCCTCTGCCTGGAATGTTCTTCCCTCCTCTTCCTGCTCAGAAACTCCTATGCATCCTTCAAGACCAGGCTGAAAAACATTCTGACTGTTAAACTTTCCCAAGCCCCTTTAAGCAAAGCTCATTCTTGATCTCTTGACCAAGCTTGTACATCTGTTTAAGTTTCTGCCTGCCTCACAGGACTGTGAGGCCCCTGGGGAGAAGGCCATGCTTACTTCATCTCTGAACTAGGGGTCAGACACACAGAAGGCTCACAATATGTGTTTGCTACATGAATCCTATCTCCGATTTCAAACTCAGCAGTGAATAACATCACTCCTTAACCTAGATTGAATGCCTGTGTTTCCAGAAGGCCCATGAAAGCAGTTCTAACGGTAGTCATTGGGCAACTGTGACTGGTAGGATGCATCCTACCTTCTCCAGCTCTGGGCAGGAACTGACCACTGCAGAGGACAGAGCTCCTCTGGCCAATCCCAGTTCTGAAGGGATGTTCTGGGAAGACCCAGAGTGCTACAGTTGGCCTTAAAAATTTCGGTAATTAAAAAAAAAGGTGGGGACTTTAAGGCTGGAAGTTGATCCTTCCCTTAAGTTCCCCTCAAACTTATGAGGCTTCTATAAAGATCTACTGTAAGCAGGGAGAGTGTCTTCCAGGGAGGTCCCCTCAGGACTGCCATGAAAACCCAAGCATCAGAGGGAAGGACTGTCTCAGACTATCTCAAACTGGGAACTTCCACCTTGCAAGAAGAAAGTAGAAGGAAAGAATGAAAAGGGAGAGAGCGAAAGAGAAAGGAAGAAGAACAGTGGCAATAAAGGGTGACTGGGTGGCTCAGTCAGTTAAGTGTCCAACTCTTGATTTCAGCTCAGGTCATGATCTCACGGTGCGTAGGTTCAAGTCCCGTGTCAGGATCTGCACTGATAGCAAGGAGCCTGCTTGGGATTCTCTCCACCCACCCCGTCCCTCCCTTGCTCACGCACTCTTTCTCTCTTTCAAATTAAATAAATAAGCTTTTAAAAAACCCACAACAGCGACAGGAGAGAGTAGCATCATTCTTTACATGAACAGGTGATAAAAGTGGATAACAGCAATGATAAAATTAGGAAACTAAAAACACTGCTCTGAAGATTTATAGACCGGCTAACACAGGGCTAACTGGGCAATAATTCGGGCTGATAAAAAGCACAGGGCAGTAGCCACATAAACATCTCGTCCACTTCAGTGCTTCTGTGTACCTTATGATGACTCTGGTTTGTTGACACCACATGGTCCCCATGACCCCGGGCACCAGGAGTGGTGGCTAACTCAGGAAAGAGGTTGTGCTGGGTTGACGCTGATGAGGAGGTTTTTCGGAAAGACAAGCTACCCTTGACTGGATGCAGATGGCCCAGTGAAAAATGAAATCTGCCAGCAGAGGCTGCCTTTATCAGCCAGAGAGGTTCCGCAGGGACGAGACTTCCCCATCCCTGGCTCGCCTGAGCGAGCCTCCGGTTTCAGCACCATATCACAGACTGTCCTAATGAGTTCTTCTGACGGGTGGGAGCCTACACATATCTGCTTCCAGGAGTGCAACCTGGCAGTCTGGGGCATGGTACCGAACTCGCCTGGTGTTTGCATTCCGTCTCCTGGAGTCGGCAAGGAATGCTTGCAGGCAGGAAAAGGGCTGAGACCTACCAGGACTGAATGCCCTCCGGATACCGGGCCATCTTGTCATTATCCTGGTCGCCTCATTAACTTTCAGCTTGGAGACGGTGCCCAGGAAAGGCCAGGAGGTTCCCGGGGGCATGCTCACCCAGATACCCTGAGACCCAGTGGGTACCCACAGTGTCAAAGACAAAACAACAAGTGCAAGTTGCTGTTTATTAACTTCCCACTATGTGCCAAGCACCGCACCAGACGCCTTGCCCTTTTAACCTGTACCCCTGTCCTATGAGATCAGTGTTATAGTCCCACCTTGCTGATAAGCAAAGTGGGAGTTAAGCCAACCTGCCCAGAGTCGCGGGGCTGGCAAGTGGCAGATCTGGGGAATGAAACCGAATTTCATCTATTCATAGAGCCTGTAATCCTAAAAGGACAAGTGTAGAGGAAAGTAGGCAAAATAAAATGATGTTTCTGGCAATTGGGCAGTAGATGGTCAGATAAACAAGTGAAGGTTTCAGTTTCAGCCAGGTTTGGTGGCGTCACGGAGATGACCATAATTTGAGAGATGAATCTGTCATTATGGATTAACCACACACATGCCGTAAATTCATCTCAGAACCCAGTACCTGAAGTTTTTAATCACTGCTGCTTTGGATCAATGGAGCCACTATTCTGCTCATTTGGGGCACCTAACCATGCCATGCAGCCAGCAACTTAGCTTAGGAGGCAAGGTGTCTCCTAACTGGCCTGCAAACTGAGACCCACGGAGTTCCCAGTTCCCTGATACCAGCCTCCCCTCCCACCCACCCCATCCCCCCCGCCACCACACTCCCAGGGAAACAGCTGCACTTGTGCCAAGCCTTCTGCATACTTTTCCCCTCTCCGTTGGGAAGTTGGACCAGCAGGAGGCGCTCTGATGGGGTCAGAGAGGACCTTTACAAGAGGGATGCCGCAGGACACCAGATGAGGGTGCGTCCCGGCCAGTCCCACCTGACAGCNGGGGGGGGGGGGGGAAGTGACCCTGTATCCCCAGACCCTTCAACCTACTGATGTGGGCAAGTCAAACAAGGAAGATGGAGACAATTGTGTGACAAGAAGAGTTTGGCCAGCTTCGCCCAGTGCAGCCCACCTCCTTCTGTGCCATGGGGCGGGACCATGGCTCACCTGCAGGGGGCAGTGGGGAGATGCCCAGAGCCTGTTTGAGGCACAGCCAGAGACTTGGCTGCCCTTGACTGAGGGTACGTGAGCTAAGCATCCCCTCCCATCTTCAGAACAAGCTCTGGAGGTGAACGATTTTGTTATGAATGGATGCTCTGAGGTTCAGATGGTGTATGATGTCCCACGGGTGTGATAGCAGGGCCTATGCTCTTAGCGGCTATGTCACACGGCTGGGGCGTTCCTGCCTCCTGGAGGACACGTTCACCCCATGGCCCACTTCGACAGCCCTCATCCTTTGCTCTGGGCTTTTCTAGGCTGCTCTCATCAGAGGTGAACGAAGGGACCGGCCAGTGGTCAGAGCAGAAAACAGAACCACCGTGTCTTGCTGCTTGTGTCGGAGGTTGCTAGAACACTTGTAGAATGGGGGAATCTTTCCAAATTCACATTTCTTCGGCTGCTGCCCCTGGGGCCTGGGGGTCCCTGTCTAAAAGTGGTGGAAGCTGGTCTCCAGAGGGCAGCATCAGAACACACTCTGTGTTACCCACCCACTGAAATCAAAGGCATCTTTATCAAGAAGTCTCCGAGAAGAGGTAAATTCTGCCTCACGCGGCCCACTGCTGGGATGCAGGCAGATGCTGACCCATCGGCCCACCTGGTTATCTCCCCCCACAGGATAGAGCTCCGTAAGCTCTGACCCGGGATCACCATGCCTGCCTCCTCTGCTACGGTGGGGGCTAGAAGGAAAGCTGTGCCCAAAGTGAGTGATAAAGGCCACTGGCATGGGTCATTCTATTTTTAGAATTTCTATTTCAGAAAAATTGGGACAGAAGACATCTGTGACAGTCTCCCCTGCCCTCTTCACCTGGATAGTAAGGACCCAACAACACCTTAGAAAAACGGAGGCGGCCCAATGCTGAGACCAGGGGACAATCCTCTCTGTGGGACACACCCCAAGATCCCACCTCCCCCACAACCACTAGACACGACAGCTTCCTCCTCAGCCTGTTCCCTCTGACATACGGCTCCTTGGGAAAGCAGGATGCTGCTTTTTAAAAGTACTCATTGACCTTGAACTTTTAAATGTGTTTCTCAATTTTCCCCTTTTATCACTGTCCGGCTAACATTATGCTATGTCATTTCTTAAGTTCCGGTATTTAATATAAAATACTGAATGAAAACATATTTTACAAAACAGCTCTACAATTGGATATGTGGGGAGATTTGCCAATCATTCCTATCCCTTCTCTGGGCACTTGACAAGCAGTCCCAGTATCCAAACAAACCAGCAGGCAAGGTATTGCTGTTGTTCCTCTGGTTTGTGGGGCCAATAGGCCCTGAGACGGGAGAATAAATATGGTACAATGCAGGGGTTAAGAGTCCGAATTAGGGGTGCCTGTGTGGCTCAGTCCGTTAAGCGCCCAACTTCGGCTCAGGTCATGATCTCATGGTTTGTGAGTTCAAGCCCCATGTTGGGCTCTGTGCCGACAGCTCAGAACCTGGAGCCTGCTTCGGATTCTGTGTCTTCCTCTCTGTCTGCCCCTTCCCCTCTCATTCCCTCTCTCTCTCTCTCTCTCTCTCAAATGAATAAACATTTTTAAAAAAGAATCAGAATTAGGGGCACCTGGGTGGCACAGTCGGTTAAGCGTCTGACTCTTGATTTCAGCTCAGGTCATGATCCTGTGGTTTGTGAGTTTGAGCCCCACATCAGACTCTGTGCTGACAGTGCATAGCCTGTTTGGGATTCTGTCTCCTCTCTCTGCTCTTTCTCTCTCTCTTTCCGTTTCTAAACATTAAAAAAACATTTTTTTAAAAAAAGAGAGAATTGGGTTAGAATCTCAACTCTACCATATATAAGGTGTATGCCCCTTGTAACATAACTTCCTAGAACCTTAGTTTCCCCATCTGCAAAATGGCAACATTCCCAATAAGAGCAGGCCTGGCACTAGTCCACACACAACGGTCTGATAAATGGCACGTGTTGTTGTCACTCGCATGTTAGTGCAGGAGTACCTCTATGTGGGAGAGCTCTGGGTGTGTGTTAACAGTGCTGGTGTAGGTTCATATGGGGGTCAGGCCCTGTCACACAGAAGCCCCTTCTTCCTGTCAGACCTCCCTGACATCCGCACTTCATTCCTCATCTGTCTCATCTTTCTTCCCAGAGTTTTCTCCTCCCTCCTTCCATCCCTCCTTCCTCTTTCTCCCGGAGTCCAGCTGCCTCCTCAGTGGCCCTCGGTATCCCTGCCGTGTCAGGCAATCCTTCTTACCCAGTGTCAACGTCACCAGCGCACCTGGGACGCTGCGAAGGGAAACGCCGCTCGTTTCAACCAACCCATGCTCTGCGTTTATCTCAGCCCCATCTCCCCCGGACCAGCCTTCAATCTCCCCTGCTCCATAAAAATACCGTGTTATCTCTTAAACTCGCATTTGCTAATTTCGTCTGCCTTAGCTGCTTCCATCAGCAATCTCTCTGTCTGAGACTTCCACTCATACCTGGCTGATTTTCAGTCTCAGCCAAAAGGCACTGATTCTCCAGAGTCTTGGGTCTTCAGGCGTTTGTTCTCATCTGTCTCTGAAAAACCAACCTTTTTTTAGGATTTGACTACACTGGCTGGGCTGNCCTCCTTTTGCTGTCTGGCTCTCTCATTCCTTCTCAAGGCCAGTTAGAAAACTAACAGAATTAGGGGTTTGCTTGAAAAATGGAGAAAAGCCCAGAAGCCTCCACTAAAGCAGCTATTTCTCAGTGCAAGAAATCAGACCAGGTGTGCTTTTCATCATCATGATCATTTAAATGTATTTGTTAAACTTTATACAGACTTTAATCACCTAATACATAAGACAGTTTCTAGAAGCAAAGACCTAAATGAAAAGGACCAACACCTTTATATTTTCTTAGGGATTAGTCTTCTTTGCTGTAGAAGCTTACTTTTCTTTATGCAATTACTTGTGAGAAATTCTTTTTTTTAATGTGTGTTTATTTCTTTTGGGGAGGGGGTGTGAGCAGGAAAGGGGTAGAGAGCGAGAGAGACAGAGGATTTGAAGCAGGCTCCATGCTGCCGGCACAGAACCCGACGCGGGGCTCAAACTCACAAACCTGTGAGACCGTGATCTGAACTGAAGCTGGACGCCTAACTGACTGAGCCAGCCAGGCGCCTTTACCTGTGAGAAATTCTTACAAGCCACCCTGCCTGCTGCGAGGCTTTGAAGAAAAACGCCCCCAGTTGAGAGCCACTGTTCTCCTCAAACACACACCTCTCCCTGCCACACCTATTGGTCCAAGACCAGAAGTGCAAAAGTCCTGCAGGGAAGGTAGAGTTCTAGAAGCCACTGCCTTTGCTTGTTGATTCCCACGGTGCTCAAGAAGTGGTTCCTGGTAAGGATAAGCCATGGGGAATTCCTGCCTGCCAGCAAGGCTGTTGGTTCACAGGGAGTAAGTCCTCTCCAAAGCCACCGGATTCCAGTTTACAGATGTCAGGGAGGTCGAGGCCTGCTGCTGAGATGTGGACTGAGCAAAGTGCAAGGGCTGGATGTACACGTGTGACCACATGGCACGCTTCCCCTCATTGAGGGTGGCCTCAATGTTTGTGGTAAGTCACTGGCAGAAGATGGGGAGACTGTGTTGGAAAACAAGCCTCCTTGTAGATGGATTCACCGGGATGGATACACATGCAGTGCTTCTGGCCACATTCAAGATGAATGTCCCCACCCTCAGCCCCATGGGTCACTGCAGCACAGCCCTGGGCTGTCGTCCCTGCCTGCTCTTTCAGGGGTAGAAAGGTTCAGTGTGGTCCCACGACCGGCAGCTGCAAATCTCACCCGTCACCTTTCAGCAAGTATTTATTGAGCCCACTCTTTAGGTCCTTGCTACATAAAGGGTTGTCCACAGCCCAACTGGGAGCTTGGGAGAAATGAAGACTCGCAGGCTCTGCCCCAGACCTTCCAAATCTGTGTATGCCCCTTAGCAATTCCTCAGGTAACATGTATGGTCAGTTATGGTTGAGAAGAGCTTTATGTAAGTGACACAGAAAGGGGAGATTTGTTTCTCTCCAGAAGCTCACACTCGGGTTGGGAAGATAGGATTTATGGATACCAAACAATGGAGCAGAGTGCAAGTCGGCATCATCAAGCATGATTTGGTAGATATAAAACATCTACCTCAGCCACTTGCTTTCACTGAGCCTCCACTTCCTCATCTGTTAAGTGGCATTAATACTTGCCTGTCTACTTTACAGATTGTCTAGATGGGAACGCACTACACCCATGTGAGGTACTATTTAATGTTCTGTACTTAGAGTGCAACACAAGTTTGGAGGTGAGAGCGCTGAGGGTGCCTGGAATACTCTGAGAAGATCCAGCAAAGAAAGAGCCTTTTAATGACATTGAACCATATACTGAACTAGACACTACAGTAAAGCACGATGGAAAAATGCACATTTTGACAAGTGCATCCACCAGAGCCCCTCACCGGAGCTACAGAGAGCTCCCATTGACCAACTTTCACCAGCTTTCACCCTGACAGTCGACTGATGGTCAGCTCCATGGGTCTCAGAAGCACACAGTCGGGGCCACCCAGTGCTTTGCAAGACACAAAACTAGATGTCTCTATGAGGATGCTGGCAAGCGCCCTATTGCTGCAAACCTTAACCCTGGTTGGGAGCATATGAAAATGGGAGCACCATTTTGCAGAGTTACAAAGTTGGTGGACACTGAGAGAGGATGCTCGGTGGGGGAGTGGGGGGGGGCAAACAGAAATTAGCAGGTGAATTCCTGGATAATAGTTTCCCTAGGTAATGCTTATTAAGACTTTGTTATATCCCAGATGTTTTCTTTTTTTCTTTTTTCTAAAATATTTATTTATTTACTTATTTATTTTGAGAGTGTACAAGTGCACAAGCAGGCTAGGGGCAGAGAGACAGGGAGAGAGAGAGAATCTCAAGCAGGCTCCACACTGTCGGTAAGGAGACCCAGTCGGGGCTCAGTCTCACAAACCATGAAATCATGATCTGAGCCAAAATCAAGAGTCGGATGCCAACCAAATGAGCCACCCAGGTGCCCTCTTTTCTATTTTTTTAAATTTAATCTTCACAACAATCCTATCCGGCAGGGGAATCTTATGCCCCTACTTTACAGATGAGGAAACTAGGGATTCTGGATTTGAACCCAGGTTGGTCAGCTTTCCAAAGCCCAAGACCTTAACTGCAAGCTAAACCACTAGGGCAGTGTGAGAATCTCTGGTCTTCCTCCTGCAGTTGAAACAATGTGGCTTTGCTTTTGTTGTGAAACCTGGCTCGCTCTGACTTGCTGACGTTTGCCATGCTTGTCCTGAGCTTCTCCAGAGAAATGCTGTCTTCTGGCAGGAAAAGATAAAAACGGCTGATACAAATGAGTCACCATACTCGCTATAATTAACAGTGATGCAAGAGCCAGATGCAAACGAAGAGGGGCCTCAGGACCTGACTTTCAGGCGGCCCAAACTTTGAGCTGCTGAAAAGTCTTCATGGCTGAGCTGCTGTCTGCTCAAGACACATTTTAAATGAAGAAATGAAACCTGGATGCATGCAAACTCCAAGCTAATGGAGCTGAGAGGGGTAGCGCCAAATTATTTTCCTTATTTACAACGGAAAAACCATACACTAGAACCAGAAAGGGAGTTTGTAGATCATGTATGATGTATAATGTGCTTTTACACTCGGCTGCTCTGGAAAGTCTAAGTAGTTTTCAACCTGCGGAGCTAATTTATAGCAACTACAGCTGGAAACTCAATTGTGCTAGGTGTTCAGCTATAGCCTCCTGATTGTGGTATACACCAGAAAGTTCTGGAAAGTGAACTTTCCAGAAAAGGCCAGTTATCATTAGCATCCCTATGCTCTTTTGCTGACCTGGAATAAAAAGTGATAAAATGATAGCCTAACTAAAATAAACCCTCAAGCATGCTTCTGACCATGCCATCCACAAACCCATCTGACTACAGCTTGAGCATGACCACTTTATAGTGCCGGCTGCTTCCAGAAATGATAATTGCCTCCTGAGGTTTGACAGAGAGAAACAGAATAGTCGGGACCTGGATAAACTACACTAGTGACTGTGACTGTAGATGTCGGTAGCATCTTCTCACCTGTTTAAGACAGCCTCAACTATCCTTAAGATTTGAACACAATACAGCCAATACAATCTTGCCACTATCCTTTTGAATAGCCTTTAATTAATTGAGAGTGAAGTGAAAAATGCAGGTTACATTTTTAGTGTTATCATTGATATGCTGTAAGATCAACACCAAAACAGTGATGCATCTAACATTTATACATTTCCTAATTTTAGTTGTCAAAGAGCAAATCATGATCAGATATTTTTATTTACACAATAATTTCAAGCAACAGTAAATAATAAACACCCTCCTTTGAACACACACACACACACACACATACACACAAGCATGCACACATACACACACGCCACCACCTTTAAACAATGGATTTCCTCACACCAGTAAGTCTCATTTTTTCACATACACTGGTAGACTCAAAGTTATCAGTGGAGATCCTGGACCAGCCCTATTTTCTTTTAGAGTCACTTTAATTTTTACAACTTGAAGCCACATAACCAGCGTGGTCTGTACACTCGAAGGACACCCCAAATGATAAAAATGAATTCCACTTTCTTTGTGTGAGGAGATAAGTACACCTCTGAAGATGCATAGGATTACCTCTCAAAACAGTCAGAAATAAACAAAACCAAAATCTCAGATCTTCAAGCACAGTTTCTTAACAGCATGTGCTAATGTTAACATTGTATTAACTGAATGAAAAAATTCTTTCAGACTTCTCTACAGAGGTACTGGTTAGTTCAGATTCTTTTTTCAGCTGCTTGAAACGCACGGAGTTTTAAAGTTGCATGGTTAGTGCTACAGCCTGCCTTCCAGGTTAGCGGCCTGCCTAACCTCCGGAATGTCGGACGGAACTCACCCCCCGTGCCTTGCTCTCTGATTTATTTCTTGCTGTTAGTAAATGGAAACCATGACAAAGTTTACATTAGCAGACACATACACATGCCCTGGCCTATAAATATTCTACGATGGAAAATGGTACAATGACTCCATTCCTAGTGAAAAGGAGCGTAAAAGGAGAAGAGGGCGGGGGGACGTTATCAACAATGGCTCTTCTTACAGTGGAAAATCCAGACCAAACGGCAGAGATGGGCTTTTAGCTAACTGGACATTGTTAGCCGCTTCGCCAGGGCCTTCGAGTCGACTAAAAGCAGGCGGAGCAGAGCGCACCTCCTCCGGGCGAACCTGATAGGATCCAGTGGTACAGGCATCTTGTCTTGGAAGCTGGATGAAGATCGCCTGCCGCTTCCGTCTTAGGGAGGTGAGTGAGGAGGAACTTTAAAGTCAGAGCGGGAAGTAGTTCACACACAGTCCTGCCTGGGACACAGAACCGTCCCCAGGTCGGACCCCTCAAAGCGCCAGCTGCAGTTTGGTCATGTTTCTCTGGTGCATGTTGTGATGGCGGACTAGTTCATCTGACCGGGCAAACTTTTTCTGACAGCTAGGCCACCGACAGCTGAAGGGCTTTTCACCTGTTGACACAATTGCCAGTCAGAGACACTTGCAGCGGAGAGACTGGGCACAAGTTCAACTATCAAAGGCCCAAGTTAAATTATCCCAAGATACCCACTCTAGATCCCCTCTAGTTCTTTCCCTAGGCTAACAAACTGGGCTCACTTCATAGGCAGCCTTAAAGCGGCAGCACCTCTGGGCTCTTAAGGAGTAAAAAACTAAAAATTATAAAATATTATTAAGTCAGAGGACGGGGGAAATGGCAGGGAAGGAATGAGTCTCGTTAACAAAAGTTTCTGGGCAATTCACATGTAATCGAGGGGGTTTGTTTCAGCCTCTGCTGTTAGACCATTTCAGGAACTGTGTAACTGTTTTCCCCCTCCACTGTATCCCCAGGGAATTGAGCTTAACTGGGCTTCAGGGGCTCAGGATCATTACTCTGGATATTACGGATCCATTGCCATCCATGAACAGAGCTATGACTAACTTTAATATCTCTGTCTGTGTAGATATTCTGGATGGGCTGGGTATTTTAAAATAAATCACTGACACCAGTTTTCAGGATATTTGCATCTTTTACCTTAAAGCGTTACTCAGAGTAAAATCCCTATTCTAGTTGAGTCATAGTTTTAAGATTCTTAACAAGGTTGCCAAAAGACTGAGACTTCTCCATCTAAAGAGCTCTCAGAAGTTCGTCCCAAGCCTCTTTCTGGATAGGGAAGATAATTAGGGCCTTAATATATGCCCAGCCTTGTGTTGGGCATCATCTATATACATTATTTCGTGTATTCCTGGCAACATGTAAGGGCAGCATCAGCATCAGATGTGGACACCTGGTGAGGGCAGACCCAAGCAGGACTTAAATCCAGGTCTGTCTTTTCCAAAGCCCGTGCACTTTGCAGTATCCCGCCTCCCAGGCCTGGCCATAATGGAAAGAGAGCTGTGGCTTTATCCTAAGTAAAAGTGCCACAGGAGCCAAGGAGATCCACTAGGGAGATCTGTAACACTAGGGAGATCTTTCCAGGATGTCACTGGTCCCAGTTTACCTCTCCTATGAGAACCACTGTTTGGGACAAGCACCAAGAAATGTCCCAGGGGAGGCACTGCACCAGGGTCAGGACTGGGGGCTGGTCAAATATCGGGAAAACAGTCTGCCAGTGACACAGGTCATTTTGCGCATCTGCAGATATGCACAGGGTTCGGTGGATGGAGGCGGGGAGAAGGGCAGAAGGGGTGGGTACAAGGGATGATGAGTTTCTCACCAAATGATGAGCCCAGGACTAGGGAAAAGCAGCAATACCAAAGGCACCTGCGTAGGGCAAATGACATGCCCATCACAACTCCGGGGCACTGGTGCCTTGACTCTGTAAATGCAGCCTGTTTGGGCTGAGAATCTGGGACTGCGTGAGGGCTCATGAGCTCACATTTTCCTTCACCTCCCACTCACTGTTCCTGTGCTCTTCCTGATCTAGCTCCTGCCCCTCCCCCCAACCTCCAGCCACGCTGTCAAAGGTTATCTCCTGATACACACATCCCAACCCTTTCTCTTGTTGGTCAGTCACTCTCCTCAGTCTCTCAAGGGCATTCTGCTTTGCTGACTTTGGCTCCCTTCCTCATTCTTATACTCTCTGGGCTGCGAGATGAACCCATGCTCTTTCTCCAACAAAGAGAGATACGGTGGGGCTGGGAGCAGGCCGAACTGGGTTTGCTACTTACTAGCTTTGGGACTATAAACAAGTCATTTCATGACTATGCGCCTCAGTCTCCTTATCTGGAAAATGGGAATAAAACATGCCTACCCTCCTCTTCTTACAAGGACATTGCAAAAATACTAACCCTAAGCCTTGGCCTTCCTTCCAAAGTTAGAAAATACATAACAAATATGGAGCTGTTTTCATTATGAATCACACCAGTCTTGTGGAAAAGCAAAAACTTTCAGCAGCCAGGGAATAGATGTCAATTCCCCCTCTATACTAGTATAAAGGAAATACTAGCCATACACTGATACGAGTCTGGATAAAACCATGAGTGCTCTTGGGACATTAAATTTTTAGCACAGCAAGGATTCACTATGAAAATAGTGTCATGAGATGTGAGCTCTTCAAAGAATAAATATCTGGCTTGGGAGAATTTCTGCTGTTTTTCTATAAAGTTGATTATCCTATCAAACTGAGCGATACAGTGTGATTTAACAGAAAATGGAGACCTACTTCACCTCTTCTTTTTGTTCTGGACACTCAGTAGTAAGTTCTTTTCACATCGCCCTCTTGCTCGTTGTTCCCACCCTATCTGTTCTGAAACAATGTTATTATTTAAAAACAGCCCTGCACTGTTCTACCTCAACTGAGTCTAAACCTGCTCAGAACTTCTAGGCTAGACTTTTCCAGTCACTCTTTCATCACAAACAACTTCATTCAACAGTATTTTTTAAAAAAATAATGAAAAATAAATGTGAAGAAAAGTTTACGCACTTGTTTTACCTGTATGAGTCCTGGTGTGGGTCTTCAGGTGGTCAGACCGGGAGAACTTTCGCTGACAAGTTTTACACTGGAATGGTTTCACACCTAAACGGACAGAGAAGGTCTAGCCGCAGCCCTAACAACGTGGGGGCATAATGAGGCCCACGAGACCTCCTCCTGGCGGCCTGGGGAGCCGGGCATTTCCAGCCACCTGTGATGTCTGTCTCACCCTCAGATTCCCCCAGCGACCCAGGCCTAGCACGAAACCACCTGATTCTGCCACAGTAATCCTTGAAGACCTGCTTCTGTTTTGGGAACAACTAGTCCTCAACCACAAACATCCAGCTTCTCACCAACTTCCCAGCTGTGTCCGAGACTGAAACAGTGAATCACAGGCTACAAACTGGGACTGTGCTCTCCACCGCCCTGTTCTTTACTGCTGCTCGGCGTGTCATCAGCAGATGGCTGGTGGGATCCCACTGTTCTGCGGTTTGCAAGAGAAATGTGGGATGCTTCCTTTTCTTTCTTTCTTTTCTTTTTTTTTTTTAAGAAAAGGAAAATCCCCAGATATTGGGTGGGGAGGAATTATTGGAAAAACTAAACAAATGGCTAACCCTCTCACATCCATATTCAACAACAAAGAGAATCACAAGAGCAGCTGCAACCCAGAACATAACTGCCAGCAAGCAGAAGTGAGCCTACAAACCTGTGTGTCTCCTTTGGTGTCTTTTGAGCTGGTCTGAACGAGAAAACCTTCGCTCACAGTCCTTGAAGTCACACTGGTATGGTTTCTCACCTTGGGGAAGACACACATTCCATTTGAAAATGACGCTGGAGATGGGGTTGTCATTAAAGGCAACTTCTCCTAAGGGGACTGAAGGGATCCAAATGCCTAAGGCACTGGGTGGACCTTGTTGGGGTAGTACGGCCAACGGCAATGTGAGGCTAAAGGCCCGCCTGCACACAAGCTGAGTGTAGAATGGGGAACTGGGCGATTGAGGATGGTCCCTAACCTGCGAGCTATAAACCCGTGAGTTATAGTGGACAGGAGCTCAGGTTCTGAAGTCTGACACTAGGGTCACATCCAGCCCTGACACTTAAAAGTTCTGGGTGAGGTGCTATTTTCTTATTGAGAAATGGGACCGATAATATGACAGCGTCGAAGGATTTATGAACATAGTAAACAAGACCATCACATAAAGGGCTTAGCACAGAGCACTACTCAAAAATAAATAAATAAATAATAAATAAATAAATAAATAATACTGGTAGAGAATCTTTAGATCAATAATAAACCAAAGAAGTCTTAACGCCTAAACTGAGTTGGAGGCAGAATTCTGGAATGGATACACCTTGGAGCTGGCCTCATGACGTAAGTGTTTTATGTGTTATGGCCTAAAGGTTTGGTGCTCTCCACTACTGACTTCTCATTCCTGAATCAAGCACAAACAGCCCCATGGTTGTGAGACACTCAAATCAAACCAGGAGCCAAAGTATTTAGAAAGTTTCTGGTATCCCTTTATCCGAGAGAACTCAGTAGTGGGATTACACAACTTTCTGCCTCAGAATGGAGAAGCCCCACCCATGTCCTCGCTAGGGAAAGTTCAGCCAAATACTGGGAACGAAGCCCCATGAGTGCACTGCACGACCTTGGGCCTTCCCACCTTCTTATGAGAATTCTGAGTCATCAATGTTCTGGGATGGGGAGCAAGCTACCCCAGGACCAGTGAGCCTTCCTGGTGCAGGGCAGTCCTTAGTTGCCTTTCAGGCCTCATAACTTCCTCTGTTCCCCCTGATTAGTCTGCATTCCTGCTGTACCAGAGCTCACCATTCCCCAAATATGCCTTGCACTTTGCTGACCCCAACCACATGTCCCTATCTCCACATTCCTACCCATCAAAAAGCCTGCTGTACGTCCCTCACCAATGCCCCTTGCTTCCTCTGCAACGCCTTCTTGGAAATTTTATGTTCAGACTGAAAGCCCTTTCTTCCCTCAGTACAGAATTTATCATAGAACATCTAACGTGAGAGGCTGTGTCCAGGGCTACCTTCCCCCGTGGGCTGGAAAATCCCAAGGGCAGGAGCTTTCCCTTAACTTTGTATTTACATCTGGCCCAGTGCCTTATACTTCAACGACCCTACTCAGTCCAATTTATTTTTCCTGCCTTTCTGCTTCTGCTCCTTCTTGACTTCCTCTACCAGACCTTACCCACTCTTTGATGATTAGCTTAAGCCCTTCCTCCTTCTGGGATGACTTTAGCTCAAATCAGCAACTCTCCTCAAGTTCCTCTAGCCTCTGATCTAGTACATTATCCTATGCTCTCTTCATCTCTTTTCATTTGTGTGTATCCTAGCTCCAAAACAGACTATAAACTTTTGAGAAGGAGATTTGTGACTTGGAGTTAAAAGGCATGACTTTGGGCCCTGCGTCCACTACATTCTACCTACCTGATAACTGTTCAGCGTGTGAAGATTAAATGAAATAATGCATGTGGAGGATCTGGCACATAAAAGTATTTAATACAGAAGTACTTAATATTATTACATGTAGCTAAGATTGCATTCTTTCAAGAAAAAGGGCTGCAGGACTGTTAAATACCAGTCTTGTCTTCTGCAACGAAGAGCTTCTTAGAGCCTCAGGTGGGTCTGGGAGTCTTGGCCATCTTGTCCACTGCTTTCCCTTCACACAGACATCTCCCCTTTACCGTTTGCTAAGTGCCTCTTCCCCATTAAAGGTTTTGACCACCATATTGCTTTCAATGCATTCTCTTGTATCTCTCCAGTCACAATTTTACTCTATCGTTTTCCTTATAACATAAACAGATACTTTTCAAATGATCGTATTTGGGGACACATGTAAAAATTTAATAGACCCCTAGTTCTCTCACCTTTAGCCTCAAAGCATGTGGTCTACTGAGTGTAAACTCACTCTCTTCTTCAGCTTCCTCAAAGCAAAATAAGCAGTAATAACAAAACAGTAAGGGTAGTTGTAGCCATGAAGCTGTCCTTCCAGTTATGAGGGGAAAATGGCACCAATTCCCCTGCAGGAAAGCTTGTGTTTCACACGGTTTCCCTACAGCAGAGACCCAACCACACTCCTGTCCAGTGCCCACAAGACCAACAGCAAACATTTGTGAAATGGCTGTTCACATCCAAGATGCCAAGAACCAGACGAGGCCATTCTCTTTCCTAGAAGGAGGCAAATCTTTTGACCTGTGGGAAAATCCAGTTTTCCTGGACACATCATTAAAAATCATCTTTTTTCTTTAAGATCGAAAACAAAAATTAAACCTACAAATCCATTTTCCTATTCCTATCTGGTTGGTGATTACTAACTCTAACCAGTTAAAAGTTTTTCTTTGGACCATCTCTCCTTAAGTCTTATGATGACCTTGTCCATCATTCTCTCAAAATTATCTGAATACTGAACTCCCAGAATAGGTCCTCTCTCTTTAGAGAACCTAATAGTATTCTAATCCTTACACTATTGTTTATTCAGACCTATTCACATAGGGTACTATACTAGGTGCTTTATATCTAATGCCTTTAATCCAATTTGATTTTAAAAGTTAATCTAGCCTTGGGGTACCTGGTTGGCTCAGTTGGCTAAGTAGCTGACTGACTCAGGTCATGATCTTGCTGCTCATGAGTTCAAGCCCCTGACCGGGCTCTGTGCTGACAGCTCAGTGCCTGCAGCCTGCTTCAGATTCTCTGTCTCCCTCTCTCTCTGCCTCTCCCACTCATGCTGTCTCTCTCTTTCTCTCAAAAATAAACATTAAAAAATAATTTTAGGTTAATCTAGTCTTAACAATTATATAAGGTAGGCACTGTCATCTCCATCTTCCACAAGGCAAAATGAGGTCCAAAGAGAGGTTAAGTAACTTGCTCAAGGTCTCACCATTTGGTCATGTAGCCTGAATTCAAACACAAGTAAGTCTCTTTAGTTATGTGGAATTCTCTTTCCCTCAGCCCTTCCTGAAGACAGTTCACTGATGTTTGTTATTAAAGGATGGACACTCAGGATGCAAANACCTTGGCCAGACCTTTCAAAGCACTGCCTACTGTCAATCCAAGAAATGTCCTGTGTCCGTAGAGGTGTGACAGCCAGGAGCAGGAGCTCCTGAACCACCCTTGCCCCAACGGCACTGGAAACAAGGCTGGACTGTGCACACACTTACCAGTGTGCTTCCGGCTGTGCATCTGTAAGTGTGACAGCTTAAAATATCTCTTATTGCAGCCCGGGTAAGCACACATGAAGGGGCGTTTCTCACTGGTCTCCGATGCTGACCGGACAAGAGTCGGGGCAACTCCGGGCACACGTCGCACATCCTGCAAGCAGAGTGTAAAAGAAATGGAGGCTTTAAGCCACATGTGAACATTCATGTCAGTCCTGAGGGAAAGGGAGCTTTAGAATATACCCAGGGAAGGGATGGCAGATATTGAGACTTGAGACCATTCCCAGGCATGCCCCAGGTGCCCACAGCAGACATCACTAATGGGTGACAGATCAGGACATTCTACAATGCAGTGCTTCAACGTCATCACTATTGATCAACCAGAATTGGTACTTCATTGAAATCTGTTTGGGAATGCTGATCCAGAGGATCTGGAAAAGAAATGCTGGAGACTGAGAGAGCTCCTAATCCATCCCATCCCTCAGCTTCTCCGCTTGAAGCAGTGAAGTCTGGAAGTCCAAACTCCCAGGTTCTATTCTATTTCCTCCCATCTGGACACATGGCCACATGACCTCGGGCCCCATCTGCAATGGGTAAGGAAGTCCTTATTGGAGAAAAATATGGGATACTAAATGACCCAAACTGACCAGACTTTCCATGTGGAAGTAAATAACAAGAAAGGAGCCCCTGAGATTTGAGGGTTCTCTCTGTGAAGGGACTAAAACCACCAGAGGCCAATGGTATAGCCAATGTAAACGTTTAATAACACCACCAGAAGACACTGTCTGCCTTCTGTGCACTTTACATGTTCTTCATTGTTTATGCCCTTGATCTTGTGGGAGTGGGTAGGTGTATGGTCAGTCCTCCATGACAAGGTGCGAAAGGTACCAGTGAGGCAAATTCTCCTTTCTGCTCTCAGGATCAATGACTCATAGACAGGAGCAGTGGGAGCACCCCAGTGGCCACTGACTCCTCCCCACTCTCTTACAGATGTGCAAAAGTCAGGACCAAAGAGCACATCTATGTTTTAACACCTGGAACTGCCTCTGAGCTTAACCCATTCCCTTCCCTGTGCATTTTCCACACTATGCTTATGTTCTAGATTCTATTTCACACTGCCTTACACTGTGAGATCTTCTTTTCTGAAGGAAAAGTACTTAGTGACATACAACTTTGCTTTGATAGAATGCTTCCCATCCTTGCAATAGATTTCTGTATTTCTGTACCCCTTGGAAGGTTTGGGCTGGGGAACATACTGTTCTATCACCCTGATGCTTCTGGAAACATCAATCAGATCATCTCAGAGCACCCTGCCCCACACATCATGTAGGGGCCTGGCTCACACACAACTTATTTCTAGGGTACTGACTATGCTGGTGAGACTATCACCACAGTTATTCATGTTACAGCCAGAATCACAAGTGAAAGTCACACATGCAAACCCTTGGTCACTGCATATGGTTCTGACTTCCCAAAAGCAGCTTTGTTGAGGTGGCCTTCCATTGACTTCCCCAAATTCTCCAAAATGTTTACCTTTTTACTTTACTTTCCTCACTGTCTTTGGAGACCCCTCTTCCCCAAACTGTTCACAGCCTTCTGTCTCCCTAAGAAGCAATGCAACATGGTGGTTCAAAACAGGAGGTCTGGAGTCAGACAAGACTTGTGTTATAAGTAGATATGTGATTGTGGATGAGCCACTCATCTCTGGCCTTCAGTCTCCTCATCCATAAAGTGGAGATATTAATACCTACCTCATAGAGATTCAGTGAGGATTAAATGGAAAAATAAAGTTCAAGTATAGAATGGATGAACCTTAAATGGCTATTGTTAAGTGACAGAAGTCAGTCTGAACTGTATGATTCCAACTAGATGACATTTGGGGAAAAGGCAAAACTATAGTGACAATGAAAAGATCAGTGGCTGTCCGGGGGAAGAGAGAAAGGGGAGGGGGATGGATGAATGGGTAGAACATAGACGTTTTTATTTTTAGGCAGTGAAATTATTCTGTGCGATAATGTAACGGTAGACCCATGGCATTATGCATTTCACAAATCCTATAGAACCACACAGCACAAAAAGACAACCCTAAATGTACACTATGGACTTTCATTAACAATAACACACCAATACTGGCTCATTAATTGTAACAAGTGTACCACACCAATGCAAGCTATTAACAATAGGAGAGACTGTTGGGGAAGGGTGAGGAAGAAGGAGGATATGGGAACTCTCTGTACTTTCTGCACAATTTTTCCTTAAAACTAAAACTGCTCCAAAAGTTAAGTCTGTTAAGACAAAAAGCCCATTACAGAATTCAGCACAATGCCTGGCATATAGAAAGTGTGCAGCACCAACAGAGTGGATGCTGTTACTATCGTTACAGTTATTAGGACACTCGGCAAGACAGAGCCTATCTTTGGGCACTTTACAATGCAGACCATGTCAAGGGTCTGACTTGGGTAGTCAGGAGTCCAGGTCATTAGTTACAAGAGCTGCAAGCCCATCTGGAGGAGATGAATTAAGCAGTGCAGGGGCAAAGGACGGGATTCTGCCAGAAGCTTCTTGGTCTGAGTTAGAGAGATGACTGCATTCACAATGACCTGTGGACAGGAGGCTGCCCTCTCTGCCCAGCGGGAGAGGAGAGGACCTTATTGTCAGAGCAGCCTATAACTAAGAATAGACTTACCAGGGCCAAATGACCATCATCAGCAAGGAAGTGAAAGGCTGTTGAGAAGGAAAAGAGACCGACGACCCTTCCAGCCAGCCCCCTCCCCCCCCTCCCCCACCCGAGTTCTCACCTGAATGCCCCTAAAGACGCCATGGGTGTGTATTCTGTACTGGGCTCCGCAGAGGATGGGCGTGGTGTGGTTATCACTCTCATACCCTGTGCCGTGGCTGCAAACACAAAGAGGGAAGAACAAGGCTCAGGTTGGCCCGCAGGCGCCCTTTGGAAATGCACATCTGCAGCAGAAGGAATGTTTTTTAAAAGCTCACAGGACAACAGCCATTGGTTTTTGCGTCCTTCTACTGCCTTCCACCGGGGCTACTCTGAAAGCAGGGCTCTGTGAAGGGCGAGGGGGGCCCTTCAACCCTTGCGTCACCACCACGTGGCCCTCCCTTGTGCTCAGGGAGGCTGTCTGCACCTACGCCTCTCAGACATGCTGGGAAAAGTCACAATGGCTTTCATCCCCGGCAAGTTGTTTACCATCTAGCCAGCAGAACAGACGGCTGCGAATATCTCCAGAATGAGCAGATACCTCAAGCTTCACATTAAGTGCAATGGATTTTTGTCAGCAACGTGTGACTCAGTTTTTATCAGATAGCCCCAAGTGATGACACAGAAGAAATGTCACATTCTCAGAAGTGGGGATTACACATCAGTGACCCTGCTCCACTTAATGGACGGATCAGTTTTCCACATCAACTTAACTCTTTGCAGCCAACCCGTGCCGTAAGCGGACACCACATAATCTCTCCCAGCAGTAGATTGCCTGGTCCTAGTCGGTGCCCAGGCTAATCCTAGACTGCTAGCAAGGGCTGTGAGATGTGGAACACTGAAAAAGTACAACTGGGAGAAGTGAGTGCTCTGAAAGTGTTCTCTCCTTTAGGTCAGGTATCTTCTCTGCAGTTACTTTACTTCCAAACGAGGAGAGTAAGGATTCTTATCTACATGGGTAGGGCATTATAATCACATCTAGAATCACCACAGGGAGCTTTTATGAAATACCTCAGTAAAGTGGAAAAGGTCTGTCAGTTCCTCAAAAGATTAGACATAAAGTTACAATCTGACCAAGAAATTCCACTTCTAGGTATATTCTCAGGAGAAATGAAAACATGTATCTACACATAAACATGTACACGTTGTATATTGGCAGCAGTATTTATATAGCCAAACAATGCAATCAACCCAAATGTCCATTAGCTGAGGAACTGATGAATGAATCATAGTATATTCCTAAACTGGAATATTATTTGGCAATAAGAAGATACAAAATCCTGATACATGATAATGTGGACAAACCCTGAAGACATGCTAAGTGAAAGGAGACAGTAACAAAGGACACACCTGTTGCATGCGTCCATTTAAACAAAATGTCTGGAATAGAATAGGTAAATTTATAGAGAAGAAAGTGAGTGGCTGCCTAAGACTGGGGAAGCCGGGGGGAAATGGGAGAGTGATTGTCGAAAATGTCCTAGAATTGTGGGAGCGGTCGTACAACTCTGTGAATATACTAAAGACCATTGATCTCTTTACTCCAAACGAGGAGACTGTATGGTATGTGGAATTTATAAAGCTGCTTTACTTAGCTTGGGAGAATAATGGGATCCACACACAGTTTTTCCCCCTGCAAGCCTCCAGGTGTAATTAACTCTCAGGGCTGAGAGCCTCCACCCTCTGCCTCTGTTACCCTAGAAATGCCAGGGGTCCCGGTGTGGGAGGCAGGCAGCTTGGCTGATCGGCCCACTCCATCTGAGGGTGTGGCGAAAACCTGGGGCTGGTTTAACTCCCACTTCCCCAGGGGAGAAAACTCCTGGAAGGAAAGGGCGTCTGCCAGGATGATAGACATGGTCCACACATCCCGCAGCCACAGCAGCTGTGGAATTTCATGTTTAATTCTGGCTCCAAGCTTTTTAGAAAGAATTGCCTGTCTCCCTTGCATAGATAGTGACAGCAGTTTCGGGAACTAGGCGGAAGTTTTGCTCCCCTTGACTTACTCTGTTTCTGCATCCTTCAGGTGATTTTTGACACATCCGGGGAGAAATGTCCCAAAGAGCTAAACCAGAATTGCACACACAAAACTTGGAAAGAAATGCTGAACACAGATAGCATCTGCCTTTCTGAGCCTTACAATGCACTTGCCAAAGAAGAGGCCATGTCTGCCTTCCTCACAGTTACACTGTAAAGGCAGTGGGGATGTTAGAGTTGATGACAGTGGTGATGTGGTAGCAGAAAGGGGACAGGACAAGAATGACGTGGCCAGAACATTTTGCCTTGAAGGCGATGAAGACATGCTCCCTCTGCTTGGTTTAGTCAACGGTATGGAGCCAAATTGTGACTTACACATTTTCTAGGGCGGAGGGCTCTCTAGGGACACAATAGGAATTTGTATTATTTTTAAGTTCTGCTATCAAAGGGGAAGAATTAGAAATCTGTTGTGTTAGCAGCTAATCTCTGGATGTTACTTGGGTTCCTGGAGGGCGTGAGAGATAGACTTTCCTCAAAATACAAAAGTCAAAGGTAATGAGGATCCTCAGAGCCAGATGTAAGCCAACGCACCAAAGAAGCAACCAGAGAGGCACCTGGGTGGCTCAGTGGGTAAAGCATCTGACTCTTATTTTCAGCTCAGGTCATGATCTCACATTCCTGAATTCCAGCCCTGCCTGCACTGGGCTCCATGCTGACAGCACAGAGCCTGCTTGGGATTTTCTCTCTCTGCCCCTCCCCAACTTTTGTACTCCCTCTCTCTCTCAAAAATAAATAAACTTTAAGGGAGAAAAACGGCAACCAGAAATAAGACTCTACCTGCCAAATAAACCCCTGGATTCTTCTATCAAGTCCATGAATAAAAACTACAGCTGGGCCCTAGCCTACTGGCTTTGGTATCTCCAGAAGACAAACACATCAATGCAATTCCACACTATGGAAACCCTAAAAAGCTCTGCCCAGTGTGATCCGCACAGAATACTGAGTATAACTCACAGGTATTTACTATGGTGACAACTCTCTCTAGATAAGTCAAGGAAAGCAGGTCAGTGGTCTTGGGACCATACACTAACACAGGTAGAAAAGTCATCTACTCCAGCCCTCCTTTCAAAGCTTCTGTAGCTCATCTTCAACAGTTGGACAATATGACTGGTGGTTTTAAGTTTCTAAGGCAGCCCATTCCGTTTGGGGAGGGCTTTAATTGCGAGGAAAGGCCCTTCTAAGCCAAGCTGAAATCGGCCGCCTCCTGTCTGTCTTCTGGAGAACCACAGCGTCAGTGTTTTACAGCAGTCCCTGTGTGTCTCCTCTGCTCTGTGATAAATTCGGCCTTGAAAACAGGCCAACTCGCTCCTCTCTGTATCCTCTCAGCTTGGTGACTGAAGTTAAGGCACAGAGTCCATAAATGTTCCATGAGATGGATGGAATCTAACTCCTCTTCCACATGACAGTCCTTCAAGTACTTGAAGTATCTGAAGACAGCTTTCCAGGGTACAGAGCTGGGGTCCTCTCAATGATTATAACATAAACTGCTGTCTAATTCCTTTACTGTCTGTATCATCTCTTGATTCCCTTCCTTTTGTTACGTCTCTCTCAAAGTGTGGGCTTAAAAATGGATCCCAGTGCCCCCAGAAGGGTGGGGAAGGAAGACTATCCATAAACACAAAAAGTTTTAAGAATTAGGAAAATAACATAAATGCGTAAGACCAGAGAGTACATGCCTCATCCAAAGAGATTCCATTGTAATTTTTTCAAAATCAGTATACCAGTCAATCACAACACAATGCGTTAGGCCCACAGGCTATCAGGACTCAATGAACACATCTAAAGGGAAATCACTTCTAGCACTCAAGTCACGGTGGTCTCCCTCCCTCAAACAGAATCCTCATCATCCACAACAGCAAGACCTGCAAGGAAGGCCCCTATCTCCAACCTTGAGCTTGAGGACATGATTTTTTTTTTTAATGCAGTTGGAGACTACACAGTTATCCTTCAAATTCCATTTTATTTCTTTTAGCAAGTCATCTCCAACAGTTGAAGTCTTTTAACTTATCTGGCTAACTAAACATTGGCTTTCCGTCCCATTTCATATTATCTCTACCTTTGAAAATTACTTTTTCTTTGTTTCTACTTAAAAAAAAAAGATGATCTTTCGTGTTGTGGAGAGCTATTATATTTACAATACATATAGCATACAATAGTTGTTCTCTGGTATTCAGGAAATGATAGGATTCTAGAAGGTCCGTCCATGCGGCAACCTGAGAGAAGCCATCACAGAGAATCTGGTTATTTGGATGGGCAAACGTCATTGGTGGGAGTTAATCTGAGACAGAATTGGAACAGTCACCACTGTTAAGACCCAACCAGTAGCTTAGATGGTCAGGTAAAGCCAAGCTTTTCCCTAAGAGAATTAGCCTTAAACAGTTGCAGTGACTAAGCCATAGATGAACTAAGATAGAAGTGAGGGTAGGATTCTTAAAGGTCTAGAGCCAGAAAGCCTTCCAAGAAGAGCAAGGAGCTACTTGCCTAGTGAGGAGGTATCTGAGGCCAAAGATGCACCTTCCAAATAAAGCATTCGCAAAGCCCTGGACAGTTGTAGGGTAAAAATTTATCATGACTCGGTGACAAGGGTGTTATCATTCATGGAGCAGCTCTAGAGTGGAGAGTGAATCCCACCAAATAAAGCAATCAAGAGACCCAACCTCTCTTAGGGTAGAAATGTACACAGTGGCTAGACCCACCCTCCAACCCAGATAGTGAGGAAGAAAGAAAGGACTCTGTTCTATCAGCCAAGGACTGGCAATCATATGAGCCCAGTGTTATCAGATCTTTCCATTCTCCAGAAAAGTCAGAAACCAAAATATTTATGTGAGATCATTTCAGTTTTTAATTCTGGCAAATAATTGAGATTTTACAGAATCACAGTTGGTCAGACAAAAGATCTTTGGCTTCAGGGACACCGGAGGTTTGCAACCTCATTTTTAAAGGTTGTGCAGTAAGTTTAAGCTGCAAACTAGAAAATTCCATCTTGATTTTGTTGTCTCCTTCCATGTGGCAACCAAGTAGAGGTAGGGATTTACCAGATTCTTGGAAAACTGAGTATTAGAACCTTCTGAACCCTTCAAAATGTGAAAAGATGCTACATTTATACAACAAGCTTGGCCAGTGCCACGACGACAAAATCCAGAAGCACTTGTCATCTACAGGTATCAGGGGTTTACCTCTAAACTTCATTGGCCCACTTGCAAATAGCTTTAAGTATTGAAGCTGTAGACAGAAAACTGTAAATTCTGGTGTATCAGTTTCCTATAGCTGCTGTAACAAATCATCACAAATCTGGGATCTTGAAACACAGATTTAATCCCTTACAATTGTGCAGATCAGAAGTCTAAAATCATCCTCGGTGTCCTAAAGTCAGGGTGTGGGCAGGGCTATTTTCTTCTAGAGGCTGAGGGGGAAAAAAACCTCTTTCCTTGTCTTTCCTGGTTTCTAGAAATTATCTGCATCCCTTGGCCTCTTCCTCGCATCACTCTGACCTCTTGCTTCCTTTGTCATATCTCCAACAACTCCTCTGTAGTCAAATCTCCCTTCTGTCTTCTTCTTATAAGGGCACTTACTCCATTTGGAGCTGATTCAGATAATTCAGGATAATCTCCCCCATCTCAAGATCCATAACTGTCACACCTGCACAGTCCTTCATGCTACAAAGGGCATCATTCACAGGTTCCAGGAATTAGGACTTAGATATCTTTGGCGGGGGTGGGGGGTGGGGGGTGTGTGTGTGTCATTATTCAACCTACCATACCAAGGGAACCAGACTTACTCAGTTTCTAACAGGTACATTTGAAAGAGCTCAATTAACCTGGATCCTTTATCTCCAAATGAATCTAGAAGACTAGTCCCAAGAAAAACAGCACCTCCCCATCAGACCATTAGGGCATCAAACGAGACTAGGTAAATAAAGCACACTTCTTGGCACATGGTATGCCCTCAGTGTTTGCTATTACTTACTCGTACGATCTGCATTTTGCAGCCAAGAAAATTGAGACTTAAGAAGACATTGAGTTATCTGCCCAAAGTCACACAGATGGCAAGTGGCAGGGATGGGGACTGAATGCAGGACAGCGGAGCTCTTCTTCCTTTAAAACTAGCTAGACAATTCTGATGGTAGAACCCCATCTTGCGTTCACGTCTATCATCGTGACACTGGACTAATTCCCAGCTCTTTCCTCCAGCGGTATGAATGAAATTAGGCACGCTGAAGGCTTAAACATGTCATGGGAGTGGGTAGAATAAGAGAAGAGGAGCAGTGAGGAAGAACAAGTTCAAGACACTCACCCTTCAATATACTCCAGCTTCTGCTCTGAGGCACGATATTTATTTTGATATAAAGAAAACACAGAGCCAACTATGACAGAAATGGCCTGCTTATATGTGACAGAGCACTCAAAACTGAGCACAATTTCTACAAAGAAAATATTTTCCACATAACTGGGTAAGTACACTAAGGAGAAACAGTTATTAGTAGAGCGTGTACCTCATGACTTTATTCTTGGTGGAGGTGTGGACTGTGCATTTTCCTAAACAGCTTTAAAATGCATAAAAACGCATCCTGAGAAAGTCTGCTTTTCCTAGACAGCTTTAAAATACATAAACACGTGTCCTTAGAAAGTTCACAAAAAGAGAAAAATGTCCTTCATAGAACACAAATTATGAGCCCTCTTCATGCTAAAAACTTGTACATTGAGGTCTGGCCCAGAAAAAAACCTTAATGTTAGAAGAGTAGCTTCTTTAGAAATGATTAATTTTGATATTCCACAGGCACAAGAAGATTAATAAAAAGGAATTGAGGTTTTACAGATGAAGAAAACCAGAGCTTCCCTGAAATCCCTTATCAACAGAAGAGGTTTAAAAAAAAGATGGGGGGGGGGAACAAAAGAAAGAAAAGAGACTTTTGAAGGTAAATAACATTTGATATAAATATTCAAAAAAGGGAAAACTCCACCTGTGACTTCTCTCTTCCACCTCTAGTCCTTGGCCAGGTAGGCAGCCCCCTATCCTCACCTCTGTCTTCTCACCTCTGCAGAGTTAATCTGGTTGAAGGAAAGCACCTGGGAAAACTCCAGACTCTTGCACATCCAGAAAATGGAATTTACCCATCAACCTCTCGTCTCTGTCCATCCTTGATACTCAGGCTTATATGTGAGACCCTCAAATGCTTGATTCTCTTTGGTGTTGAAAATAAACTTTGCTGCAAGCCTTGAAAACCGTCACCCCTGTCTTGTGCACCACTTTTGAGGAAAAAGAGCACTGGAACCATGTTCATAAAGTGCCTCTTTAAAGGTTAAACACAAGAGGTGAAGCTGAACACACCAATCTTCAGTTATTTTAAAAAAAAGATGAAGGAAGGAAGGAAGGAAGGAAGGAAGGAAGGAAGAAGGGAGGGAGGGAGGGAGGGAGGAAGGAAGGAAGGAAGGAAGAAAGAACCAAGTCTAATCAAGCCTCTAGATCTAACTACCTATTTATATGAAATCCAGGGGAAGGGATGGAGGTCCAAAGTTAAAAAACTGTAAAAGGAAGCAATCTGCTGAATCCAGATTGTGAGATATTCTACCAGCCAAGTGATGTGCTATCTCCAGCATTATCAATACCATGAGAAAAGAAATAAAAAAAAAAGGGGGGTGGGGGTGAGAGGGCTTAAGGGAGGACAACGAACAAAATAAAATCAAGCCCAAAGAAATAATAAGCATCTGCACAAATGCTCAGCGTTCACAAGGATACACCATGCACAGAGATAGTGGAACTTTAACTAGAGGACTCAGAGCCAAAAGAGCAGAAACTTTACCTAGGAAGCCTTAGTGGTCACACCAGAATGCTTACGTTTAAAAGCTTTGCTGAGTGAAAACCTAATTTCCCTGTAGCCAGAACAATTTCAGAACTCACTTTCCCATCCACTTAGAAGATGTGACTTGGGAAAATGAACACATACTGAATCCTCTTTCTGCACATAGTCAGAGGTGGTGACCATGCAACACAACCACCTCGAGCTCAACATGAACGCTGTTTTATTCTCTGCCTGAATGTGATGTGCTGAGGGCAATATTTAAATAAAATTCTGTGCAAACATCATTAGCAATGCCACCCAGCCGTTCTCTTTTCATGTGATTTCATCTTTTATAGTGGGAATACAGCAAATCAACGGGTATATAAAAGGCCAAAGCAAAGGATTATTCTGTTCCTGTGAATATAATGGGAAAGAGTAAGCAATATATATGTTTCTTTTATGAATCCAGCACAGAAAGTAGAACCTAAAAATAAAACAACTAAGTTAAAGTTGATGGAGTTAAAAAAAATAATAATGTTCACAATCTGATGAATCATGGGTATAAAATTTCCTCTGAAGTATATTTGTCTTCCTCCTCCGTTCAGGTATTTCATTTCAGTTCAGATCTCAAGAAAAAGATGCATTTTGACTTTTACCAAAAACATAATATAGTTTGTGTCACTTTTTTTTAAAAAAGATTTTTTTTGAGAGGGAGAGAGAGAGAGCATGAACAGGGGAGTGATAGAGGTGAGAGGCTGCTGACAACAGACAGCCTGATGTGAGGCTTGAACTCACAAACCATGAGATCATGACCTGAGCTGAAGTCAAATGCTTAACCAACTAAGCCACCCAGGCTCCCCTATGTGATGTCACTTTTAGCTAAAAAGTAACTACAGTAAGTCGAATGTACCTTTTAATGAACACATTTCCCATGAGCATTAGAAAGAAGGCTTCTCCCCTGCGCCATCCTTCATTTTATTTTCTATCCAGGTCTCATACGTCCCTATGGTATCCGGCTCCACATGTTATCTGGAAGGGAAGAGGGCTCACCCCACTTTTATTAACTTTGTTTTAATCCTCTTTTGAGTAGCTCTTGTTCTGCCCACTCCACATCCATCCTACCTTCCTCTGGAAACAGAGCTCTTTCCCTTTCTAGGAAACCATCCTTCTTGTCTAATAGTACCCTCAGGCTCCAGGGGCAAGGACATGCTCAGGACCAGGCCAATCAGAAACTTCCCTGGGTCTTTTGCTGGAGAAGAACCAATAGAGAGGTATTCTCCTTTTGAGGTTGTAATTGCCAAAAACCAGAGCTATTTTTGCCACAATGGAGAGAGCCTGTCTGAGAAGGCAGCCAGCACAGAAAACAGCAGAGACAAGTGACAATGAAACCATGTCCGAATGACGCCATCTGAGGCCCTGAATCCAGACATGGAGTTTTAAAATACAACATAGTAAAAGGTGCCTGGGTGGCTCAGTCAGTAAAGTGTCCTACTTAGGCTCAGGTCATGATCTCATGGTTCATGGGTTTGAGCCCCATGTCTGCACAGAGCTTGCTTGGGATATTCTCTCTCTGCCTTTCTGCCCCTCCCTGGCTCTCTCCCACTCTCCCTCTTTCTCTCTCTTCTTACTTCAAAATAAATAAATAAACTTCAAAAAATACAATACAATAAGCTGCCGAATTTAAATCTATCCTTTGATCGATGCCAGTTACAACTGGGATTCTGCCACCTGCTAGAGAAAAAGTCTTGACTCATACATAATCTAGCAGTTACCTAAAAGTAATTGGATTTATTGTTTCAGCAAAGTTCTCAAAACATGGTATCTATGAATGAGTAATGGTCCCTTCAAAGCACTATCCTTTGGAAGATGCCTACTTGTTTCAACCATGTTATCATTACTAAAACCTAGTTTGTATTCCTCTTTTGAAAGTTCCTTTATAGTCCTGGTTCCTATGTCTTCACTTCCCACCTTGTCATCAACCGCTACTTAACAGGGGACACAGGCTGAGTGGATAATAGCCTGACAGCAAGGCTTGTATAAATCAGTCCTTATGAACCATCAAGCTTTTCTCACCACTTGAAATGGTACATAAACCTCCTCCGACTGACCTTTTCCCTTTTATTTAACACTCAGAGCAGAGCTAAGACATATTTTAAATATTTAAATCCAGTTTCTCACAACTGTTTGGAGAGAACAAAAATGTGCAAAAACGCCACAATTTTACTGGGCCCTACCATTTGGAAGAGTATTTTTAGGTGGGACTTTCATTCCTACTTCAACACACACAAACACAGGAACTATATTTTCATAGACCACCTCATTTAGACCATGTAAGAAATATCTGATCTCTCCTTACATGTGTCTGGCATAGAGGAGATAGTTCATCAGAATCTCAATTTCATCTAACTCACTGGGTTTACTACTATCAGTGCTTTGGCTCTATGGCCACAAACTGCTACTAGGGTGTCCCAGATCCACACAGAGACAAACCTAACAGGAAAAGATGGAATAGGATCTTTTCAGCCTGGATTCCTAAAGGCTCTTATCCAGCTAGTTTACATGCTCTTGAATCTGAAAATTTTACTCAGCTATTCTCAATTACTTCAAAAAAAGTAATTATCCTCCCTAAAACTCTAGGATTAAACACAGTGCTCTTAAGACTAGATGTCCCCTGGGGTGCCTGGGTGGCTCAGTCGGTTAATCACCCAGCTCATGATCTCAAGGTTCATGAGTTCCAGCCTGAGTCAGGCACTGCACTGACAGTGTGGAGCCTGTTTGGGATTCTCTCCTTCTCTCTCTGCCTTTCCTCAATGTTTGTATGCTTCTCTCTCTCTCTCTCTCTTTCTCTCTCTCTCTCTCTCAAAAGTAAATAAATAAACATTAAAAAAAATTAGGGGCCTCTGGGTAGCTCAGCTGGTTAAGCATCGGACTTCGGCTCAGGTCATGATCTCACGGTTCATAGGTTTGAGCCCCCAGTCGGGCTCTGTACTGACAGCTCAGAGCCTGGAGACTGCTTCAGATTCTGTGTCTCCCTCTCTCTCTGCCCCTCCCCTACTCATGTTCTGTCTCTCTCTCTCAAAAATAAATGTCCTCTGCTTCTCCAGTTGAAATGGAGGCTTGCAGGTGTGAAGTGTGTGCATAATTATCTTTTTCACAGGCCCCACTCTCCAAACAAACATTAGTAACACAACAAAAGATTTCAAGGTGAAGAAACAAAGGAAAATCTTTGTAATATGTTCATGGAATCACACTCATTCTCAAAGAGATTTTGAAGCCAAAAGCATTACTGCTAAAAGTCTTGAAAAGGAAGAAATTCAAAATAGAGACATCGGACACAGTACAATACTTGAAAAAATGTTGAGGAATGTCACCCATATTCTTGAAGAAAGGATTAGTTCTTTTTCGAAAGTCAATCATCTCCAAAATTACTTTTGTTAAGTAGGCTCCACGCCCAGCATAGAGCCCAACACAGGGCTTAAACTCATGACCCTACGATCAAGACCCAAGCTGAGATCAAGGGTCAGATGCTCAACTGACTGAGCCACTCAGGTGCTCCCAAAATTAATTTTTAAACAATCCATTCAAAATTCTAATTAAGACTTAAAAGTAAACTTTTTATTTTAGAATTGTTTACATATACAGGAAAATTTCTCAATAATACAGATAGTTGCCATATATCTCATATCCAGGTTCCTCTCTGATTCATATCTTGCATTAATATAAGTGCATTTGTCACAATTAATGAACAATATTGATAAGACTTTGAAATAACAAGGTAAATCTAAAATTCATTGTGAAGAATAAATAAGAGATAAGAGCCAGAATTAGTTTGAAATCTAATTGGCATCTACAATGCTAGTAAACTTTTCTACCAGATATTTAAACACACTATAACATTATAGCAAAGAAAACAGTCTGATACTTGACAAAAAGAACCAGACTGATCAAAAGAAGAGAGTAGAGTCTAGAAATGGACCCACAGAATTTGACAGGATCCAAGAATTGATAAAGGTAATATCTGAGGTTAATGAGGAAAGACTGGATTATTCAAAAATAGTTTAGGGACACTGACTAGTCCTCTAGAAACAAATCAAGGTGGAATCAAAATTGCCAAATAAATAAATGCAAGATGAACTAAACGTTTAATTGTAGAAAGGTAAGGGGCACCTGGGTGGCTTATTCGGTTGAGCATCCAACTTCGGCTCAGGTCATCACCTCACAGTTCTTGAGGTCAAGCTCCACACTGGGCTTGTGCTGACAGCTCAGAGCCTGGAGACTGCTTCAAATTCTATGTCTCCCTCTTCCTCTGCCCTTCCCCTGCTCATAATCTGTCTCTCTGTCTCTCTCAAAAATAAACATTTTAAAAAATTTAATCTAGGAACATAAATTAAAAAATAAACTAAAAAATACTAATAAATAATTAAATTTTAAAAATTGAGGTGGCAAAAATCTTTTAAAGAATTTTTTAAGCTTATTTATTTTGAGAGAGAGAGAGCGCGCGCGTGCAAGCATGTGAATTGGGAGGGGCAGAGAGAGACAGAGAGAGAATCCCAAGCAAGCTCCATGCTGTCAGCACAGAGCCCGATGCAGGCTTGATCCCATGAGACGTGATATCATGACCTGAGCTGAAATAAAGAGTCAGACACTTAACTGACTGAAACACCCAGGCGCCTTGATGGGAAAAAAAAAATCTTTTTGGCATCGTATAAAAGCCAAAAACTTGAAACAGTAGAAGTAAAATTGATAATTTTTACCATAAAAACAAAAATTTCTGCCAGGAAAAGATAAAACCATTAAAAGAGTTTAAAGACAAACCAAAGAAAATACTTAGAGTGCATATGTCATACAAAGGGTTAATATTCTTATCATCAAAGAACCCTTGCAAATCAATGGTACTAGATGAACTATCCCAGCTCTTAGCTAACCAGCCATCACTTTCCCATGGAGCCTCTTCTCTCCGAGGACACTCGCTGTTCTAGCAATTCTATCCTCTCCCACCAACAACTTTTTCCCTCGTCTTGGTCATTCTCATTGGTAAATAAGCACGTCGGTACTTCTCTCTAAATATAAATAAGTAAAATAAAGCAAAATTATAAGTAAACACCCTGTCCTGACATTCTAACCTCATTGAGCTAGAACCCCATTTCTTTGTTCATTTTTGCAGCAAAACTCCACGGAAGTGTCTTTGTACAAGTGCTTCCCATTTATTTCCTTCTAGGATCTCCTACACCTGTCTATTTCCCTCTTTCCCTCTAATCATTCCATAGACAACTACCGTTACTAGTTCAGTAAATGTTTCCAGGAGTTTCTCTCTGCAGATACAAACTCACCCCAATATGTTGAAAAATTAGTTATTGTGGGGTGGTGAGAGAACAGGTACCTTTTCTCCTCTATAATGTTTTGGTATTGGCCTGAATTTTTAAATACATAAGTAAGCCTGTGTTACTTTTATGGTCAAGGAGAGGAAAGTTGTTTTCATTTTGATCAAGCACCATCTTAGCCTTAAGAACATTATATCTGTGGCTTTGCTTTTAAAATGAAGAGTTAGAAATTCTAGTTAGAAAGCTAGAAAATGGGGTGCCTGAGTGGCTCAGTCAGTTAAGCATCTGACTTCAGCTCAGGTCATGATCTTATAGTTTGTGGGTTCGAGCCCCACAGCAGGATCTATGCTGACAGCTCAGAGCCTGAAGCCTGCTTTGGATTCTGTGTCTCCCTCACTCTCTGCCCCTCCTTGCTCATGGTCTGTCTCTTTCAAAAGTAAATAAACATTTTAAAAAGTTTAATAAACATTTTGAAATTTAAAAAGAAATAAAGTTAGAATAAATGAAAATTTTCACTTTTAATAAGAAAAAAAAACCCTCCTAATATATCCAATAGCCCCTCACTTCAGAGAAGCATTTATATGGATGACTTTTTACCAGCATAGCTTCCATGTCAATGTTTTCCTAGTTGGAGGTTATGATTTTTTTCTTGGGTAAATGATAATATAACTCTCCCTCTCCAACATCCATCACACACACACACACACACACACACACACACACACACACACACACCTTTATCGACAGGCTGGACTCCGATGTTATCTTCTTGTGCTGAGTCCATCTTGGACCCTTCACAACCACTTTCCTTTTCTATCTTTCCTGCTTGACCTCTTTCTTCTCCTGATCTAAACAAAACTGTCATTTTCCCTCACTTTTACAAGATGAAAATAACTCCTTGCTTAAAAGTAAAATAGTTAGAAACATAATGTGGTGATGAGGCCTATAAAGGCCAAAATATTTTTTTAGTTTTATTTTGTTTTTGAGAGACACATGGGGGTCATGGGGGAGGGGCAGAGAGACAGGGGGACAGAGGATCCAAAGCTGATTCTGTGCTGACAGCAAAGACCCCAATGTGGGGCTTGAACTCATGAATGGTGAGATCATGACCTGAGGTGAAGTCGGATACTTAACAAACTGAGCCAACCAGGCGCCCCAGCTCAAAATAGATTTTTAAATGAAGTATTTAAATGAAATTGAGAATACTTTCAAAAATGCTCTCTTGATGATTGAAACACAGAACTTTGCAATGGCCTACAAAAGCTGAAGCCCAATCATTTGTTATAAAAAAGAAAAGGATACAAATGTATATGTATGCATAGAAAAATGTCTTAAAGTGTATGCAACATAAAATAACAGTAGTTAATACTGGGGGTGGGGTTAATTTCCTTCCTTTTATAGTTGTATTTTCTAAATGTTCTATAATTTGTACACATTACTTCAATAAATTAAAAAAAATTTAAATATATTAACTGAATACATGCCCAAAGAGAAAAGGTGGGAAAGGCAAACAGCAAAGGAGGCAATGCAGAAGAAAGAAGTGGGAAGGAAGTGAGAAGTGAGGACAAAGAAGCAAGTCTGCTCTAGATGCAGGGAACAGGAGACACAACTCAAGATCAGCCTCCATCCCCATCCTGCTGACCCAGGAGCCCCAGGTTTGTCCTGGCAGTACGGTTAACAGATCCCAGTGGAGTTCAAGTCAAGGCAAAGAACCATTTTCCCTGGCATAAAGGTAACCATTTAAAAGGAGAAATTAACCAAGTTTTGCTGGGGGTGAAGCTGGAGGAATATTTACTCAGGAATGCTGATATTCACAGAACTGCTTCTCTCCACCTTCATTCTGCATCCTAAGCTCCAGGAGCCACTTAAAAGCAGGCCATCTATTTTCAAGAAGTAAATCTCTTGGACAAGTACCTTATGTTTATGAGCTGGAATGGGAAGGTGCTGGGCTGTGTGTTGGAACTCCCAGCCAGAGAAGACAGTTATCTCTTTTGGCACAGGTTCTCAGGGATGAGACCATGTCTAGTGGGGATTTTCTCCAGATTCGACAGCCTTGGCCCTACCAAAACGCACAGCTTTGTTTTCACCATACATCCATCACTCATCGTGAGTGTTTCGTTTTTCCTTTCAACCATCCACAGGTCAGATACTGTGTGTTCCCAACAGTCTGTGAACTTCTTGGACCAGCAAAGGGACATTCATTTTTCTCAGCACTCCTTCAACATTTCTATTGTGTTCGATTTCCCACTCCCCCTGCCCAACTCCCCAGAGAGTGACTTCTTCCTTGTTTTAATAACTTGGACCACAGTCAAGGTTGATGTGTTACTCCATTTTGCAGGATATTTTCTTCAGAAGAGACAAAACAGAGACTAACAGAGTAGCTGGGGCTTCTGAGCAGCTTTAGGAAATCAGCGGCCATTAAGAACACACAGGAAAGGGTTTTAAAGAAATAAAAAGCAGGCAATGCAAAGGCCCCATAAACAGAATTATTCATAAAGGTGGACTAATGCTTTCCCTGGCAATTTTCTTTCCCAGTGACTCACTTTAAAAAATCTAATTTCATCTGTGACTGATGAGAAGGGTCAGAGTTAAGAAAGTGGGTTCATAAAGTACCTTCTCTGACTTAAATTGAAATACAATACTCTCCCATTTGAAGTCATAAAAGTAGTTCTGATCTCAATGGGCACACAGACATCAGAAAATGAATAAAGAGAGGAGGAAAGAGGAATAAATCAGGGTCAAGAGTATCCCCTTCTTCCCATTATATCATGTTTTCATCTCGTCTTGCCCATGCTCTCCCTAAAATCCCATCCCCTCCATTGTAATAACACTGCTCCCTGACATCTAATGAAAGATGTCTCCAAGGACCTGCTTAGGACATAGGAAAAAACCCTGTTTTTGTTTTTTTTTTAGTAAAATTTTCAAGGAAAAAAGACGTGAACAAATATTTAAAATGAGGGTTATTCTAAAGTCCACAATCTTTTTAATAAAAAAAAATTGATAATGCCTCATTTTTATGAGTGATATGAAAATTATCTTTTTTTCTGCAAAACAGGAGTCAGACCTCCAGTTTTTCTGTTATATATCTAGCGTGTCACCATAATTTTTCTTACCATTGATTTAAACAGTGGCAACACACTAGCTGTGGATTTAAATAAAAAACAGTTATTTATCTTTCTTCATGGAATATCTTTATTTAAATGTATTTTCCATATTAACAGTGTTTTCATACCATGACAAAAGTAAGTGAATCTGGCTTCAGAAAGAAGAATGACCCCTACCCAGATTGTGTCTCCCCCGGACAAAAGCCCAATTTTCTACTGGGATAACAGATTCAACTGGATTCAGTTCTTGGCAGTTCATGGGCTTAGAGAGAAGAGCTAAGGAGTAGCCATTTTTAAGAACCATAAGAGAGGCAAACTGTGGGTCATGACACATCAGTGGGTTGTAAAATCAATCTACATATCCCAAGAAGCATTTTTAAAAATGACCTGGAATACAGTAGAAAAACATCAGCACGCACAGGTTGGAGTAAAGGTAAGCACTGTTTATGAAAATGTATGTGTATGTGTGTGTGCATGTGTGTATATTGGATCTTGGTGCAAAATGTTTTCAAAGTGTCACTATCTAGAAAGTTTAAGACACTCTGATCAAGGGCTCAGATCCTAGACTCAGAGAGAAGTGGGTTCCAACATGGCTCTGCCACTTACTTGCTATGTGAACTTGGATTAGGTGGCTTAGTCTCTCCACCCTTTTCATCTGAAAGATGGACATACCATTTCATCCTAGGATTGTCATGAGATCAAAAGAGGAAATATACAAAAGCCCCTTACACAGGGCCCAAGAATGGTAACATCCATATATGGCACAAATCACAAATGGAAACAGACATTCATTGACTTACAATATGTTCTAAAGGGATAAATCCAGTGTGAAAGAAGATGTTAGTATGTTAGACAACTGCAACTTTTTTTTTTGCTCTCCAAAGAGTTGCTTCTCTGTAGGACTACCTATCAAAGATATCTTATCCTTTTCATTCAGCTCTCTGAATAAAAATAGTGTGCAAGAAATACATTTTGGTTTCAGAACTCCCTTCCCAAAATGCAAGTACCAGACCAATAAAAACTCTTCTAGTTTTTTTTTCTTAAACAGGATTGAACAAAACAAACATCACTTTGTGCTTCATCCTTACAATATAGCTTCTGATTCCCCAGCAAGTGACTAATACAATGTGTTTAAAGGTATCAAAATTATCTCTACTATGGAAAGACCCAGAGTCAAACATATGCCAAGATTCCTTATCTGTCATTTTTGTAACCAAGCAAACAAACAAACCCTGTACTCCAGCATGAAGAAATTTTAAAAATTGAAACATACTGCTCACTTCACAATCATGTTCTGCCTGTTCTTGGCATTTAATCTGGGGACAGCTTCTGAATTCTGAGAATGGGAGACAGAAGAAAAGGAAAGGCTCCAGAAAGAAACAGTGAGAGCAAGAAGTCAAAAAACATCAGACAAGTTGAAGGACAAAATGCTAAAAATTGTCAGCAGCCCCTTGGATGGAAGTGTGGAGAGGAAAATTACAAATCAATAGGCTTTTTTACTTTTGGGTCTAGAGAGAGAAAGGTGAGATTTGGATAAAGTAGAAAAATTGGGGGAGGACGTGGGTAGAAGGATCTACCAGTAACTCCTGGAAGACTGAAAAATAACTCTACTGATCACTGAAGGGTGATTCAAAAGCCAGGACTGAGCAAACGAAAGAAGGATGAGAAGAGGAAAATCGGTTCTGGGGTTCCAGAAGAGAAAATAAAATCAAAAGAAAGAGCTACAGAAATGTCCCAGGGTGCAGGCTATAGGGCTGGGAAGTCACAGATGTTTGAGAATGAAAAAAAAAAAAAGTTTTTGCAAGAATTCTGGCAGACTTGGGGTAAAAATTAAGTTCTCCCTGAGAGATTTAAAAGCAAATAAAGAAAAAGAAAGTCATGTATGCCTGAAAGATCTGACTGATCTAAGAGGACTATGTATAATACCACAAATGTATTTAGTAAAACATTCCAGAGGAAATGAACAGGGTTCCTGCGGCATCGTTGTAAAAGTTGTTTTCTAGGAGTATGTTGATGAGAATTGTCACCACCTCCATTTTGTCCACAATATGTCAATGATAAATAAGAGGCAGAGAGAGAGAGAGGGAGGGAGGGAGAGATTCTTCCAATCCCATTGCACCAACTGCTACCCTGATTACCCACTGTCAATCCTAATTCCTGCATCACCCAAGGCGCCAGTCAACAAGGCCTACATCATTGGCTTTGCCTTCATCGCATCGTCCACTCACTTGCTCTGCCCTTCTGTCCATTTCACTGAGCTGGAGCTCCCAGCAGCAACTCTAGAAGAGAAGAAGAGGTGGGGAATGGGGAATGGAGCATGCGTGGCTCTAGCAAGCCCCCCAGATCCCAGAATACAATGAAAAGCCACTAATACACAGAGATGCAAAGCTAGTTGTCTAGTTCAAAGTATTGAGCTTAGCCCCCAGTGCCACTGGAGCTGTGGATGGGGTGGAAGGCGGCACATGGAGGCTGGAAAGAGCCTCTGCTTTGGAATTAGATCCGGACTTGGAATCCCAGCTCTGCCACTTAATATGATGTGAACTTGGGAAGTCATTTAAGTCTCTGAGCTTGATTTACTTATTTGGAAAACAAGTGACAATACCTAAGCCTTACAATGTTGTTAGGTAGATTAAGTGAAGTGACTTAGAAGAGTACCTGGTGCATCACAAGGACTTGACTAGAATCATATCCTAATACCCATCAACTTAGACTTGCTGGAAAATGAAAAGGCAGTTCTTGTACTGTTGAAAGCAAGTCCCACCTGTTTGCTTTTTTAAATTTTCAGGTGCAAAGAATTTCCCCTGCCTATACTGTGTTCTCCCTATTATGACTATATATCAAACAGGAAGAAAACCTGTTGGTACAACCAGGTGTGAGCACATCTTATTCTACAGTGTGCAGTTCATCATCATTCAAATGCAAATTTGGATCTTGGGCATTATAAACTGCAAGTATTTCTCAGTAAGATAATGTAATAGCTAACATCCATGATATCACTGACAAAACAAACATTAAATGAGGTTGAGTTGACACAATTTTGAAGAACTCTACAACATTCAAAAAGTAAGGGCCACATTGCATTTTCTCAATATTCTCAACTCACTTATTCCAGACACACACAAAAATCTCCTCTTTATAGTCCTAAAAATGTAATATTGACCACAAGCCACCAACCGGTGGAGGGAGGAAAGTATTTTAATCCTACATAGAGCCATGACTATTCTAAAGCTGCACTTTCTTCGTGAGTTATAAGCGTCTTTAAAATGGTTCAAGCAGGTGTATTTTTTAAGGGCCATGGAACAGAGAAAACCTTACCCCTTTAAAGTGGCTCCTAAGTTCATCTGATTCCAGGTCATGCATTCAAGCTGGGAGGTCATTTGGTATAAATTGTCACTGTTAGAAAAACATCCAGAGTTAAAAACACATAATTACAAAAGATATACAGTTATTTCTTCAAAAAGCAATGGCGGTTTACCTTTTGCTTTCAGTGAAAGCCTTCATGTTTTCCAAAATGACAGAATATGTGAATCTGAAACAATTTTCATTTCACCCCACTGATTCCTGCACAGCTATTCACTTCACACACAGCAGAAAGGATGTGAGAGTAATCTGGAAGCCTTTTAAAAACCTGAATACAGCAAACACAAGTTTCTAAAGAGGTATTAAACCTTTCAGGGGAAGAGGCTAAAGGGAGTGGAACTCTTTAAAGGCAACACAGGCTGGATAACTCAACATTAAAGTTAAAAGCCTGGAGCTGAAAGTAAAAAGACAGCAGATTAATTATTCGTGAAAAGGCCATTAAGTTGTTTTAATCAAAAGGATAAGTATCATGTGGATTATGAGGGTCTAAAAAGTCAAAGAGTGATGTGTGGTGGATGGGCTAATACTCCAGGATGTGACAAGGAAAAGGAAGGGGATGACAAAGTCTAGGCACAACTGAAGGAATCACTCTCAAGAAATTTTATCACCCTAGTACAAGTGAAATGGAGTTTAAAAAAAACAACAAAAAACAACCCAGCCCCTGTTCTAGAAAGTTCTAAGAAGGTAAATAATCCCTGGTTGTTTACATTAAGACTCCAAAGGAGAAAGTACACTCTCATGTAAACCAACCAAAAGTTGTTCTCTCCTCTCCTATTTTTATCTCATTCTTAGAAAACCGGCATATAAATCAGTGAGCAGAAATCTCCTTAATTACCCAGCTGTAACAGGAATACATTTAGTTCTGAACCGACATGGTTAATTATGAAATTTGAGACCAAGAGATGAATGGGTTGTCTGGGAACCCTTGGTCTAAACACATTACAGAGGAATACCTTCATTATACCTTCACAGCAAAAAGAGAGAAGCTTTCAATGTCTACCGTGCGTTATCAGGCCCCAATGTAGACAGTCTCTGTCTTGTCATGGCATACCTTTGGGCTGCTGCATTGGGCAAAGGCAACACCAAATTTTAATTAAGAGAAGGTATTGTCAGGTCAGCCAAACTCATGGAGGGGGTAAGGGAGATCGCAGCAACTTGGAATAAATGGATACCATGCTCCCTCTAGGCATAACTTGATAAATCATGGCAGAGTCCCTCTGCCGTTCATATAATCACTCTGAAAATGATTTGGAACTCCTTCGTGGCAGGCATGCGGGATAAGGAGAAAATCAGATTCCAGGAGGGAATTTTACATATGAAATGTGAAGTGACTCCAAACTTGAAGTATGTGTCCTTTCATTAGTCAGTGTCTATCTGGACCACATCATTCATCCTTGTGTCTGACTGGCTATTATGCTACTACAATATCCTACATATCAATGAAAAAAATGATTAGTTTCTCCTGCAGCTTCTCCATTTGCAGTAGCGGCCCGTGCTGGTCTGTGCCACTACCGTTTCGCAATTCCACAAATTCTTGCTGTAAGGCTGGTGTAATTAATTCCTGAAGGACCCCAATTTTTATTAGAAGTGCCAGCCCTGCTGCATTTAACACAGAAGAGTTTCGTGAACTTTCTTTGGGCTGACAGCTCATTAATAAGCAGCCTCCTCCACAATCTCTACTGGTTTTTGTTCTCTTGCGCCTTTTCATCAAGCAATCCATTTATTAATCTCGCCATTAATCTCAGCCAACAGGCATTGTATTCCCCAGGCAGCTCTGTATTTTTGTCACTGATTTTTAAAAAATTGTTCACCAACTAAAATCACTCAGCTCCGGTTGACAATTTTCCTAGGCCCTATTGGGATGTGGGGTCTTTCTGAAATTATTTCATCCTTGCATAAGACCAAGACCGTAATTTTCAAGAGAGCTGGGAAGCAAGACGAGGAACAGAAGTTTAAGCACATGGGTTAATGGGGCCCAAATATCTAACTTTATGATTTAGGAATTTTCTCACAGATGTAAAGTATAGTCCAGTAGATTCCTGAGGGTCTCTATAAGGAAGTACCCCAAAAAGAAAATATTTTTAAGGCCATTTTCTCAGCCCCAGAAAGCAAACTTTCTCAAATATTTGGCCTATGTCTTAAATGTATGTATTGCCCTACTGTGTGCTTAATAAATATTCCATACTGCCTTAAGTGATAGCTACTAGTCAGACACAACTATATTGACCCCTAGAAATATGGCTAGTGCTACAAGCTGAAATAAGATTTTGACTATTTTGAATTAAATAGAATGTATTAAAAATTAATTTCACGGTCTTATTTTTTAATGCAGCTACTAACAAATTCCAAATTATAAATATGGTTTGCATTGGTTTTATTGGACAGTGCTGCTCTGTAAGTTTTAAGACATTGAGCCAGTCAGTTCAGCTCTCCGCACCTCAGTTTTCTCATCTGCCAAATGGAAATATTAATCTCAGTCTAACTCTACAGGGATATTGTAAAGCCCTAAAAATGGCCCTTTGAAGACTATACAGATCGTACATTTTAATTTTTTATCAACTATCAAAATTTGGACACTTCTTTTCACACATCCCCAATATGCCCCCACAACTTTGTGAGGCGAGTATAGTTATGATCCCCATTTAGCAGAGAAAGACTGAGGCTCAGAGACATGCCTGATGCTGGCCTGCCTGATGCTCCCACCCTACCTGCCCCATCTCTTTGAAGGCATCTTGGCATCATTTGGCCTCTAAGCTCATCATCTACCACTTAAATAATAATAATCATAATAAAATAATAATACAGACAAGTATGGAGGTGAAAGAGAACAAGTTACCGAAAGCATTGTGATTGTTTCTGTCTCCAGAAAAGTTGAAAGATATAAGATGCCCAACACATCCTTTTCAGGTAACTAAGACTACTATGCCAAGATTGCAGGAGGAGCCCCACTTCTTGATTTAAGGGTCCTGACAGCTCAGCTTGCAAATCCCCGAGGGGAGAAGAGAGGGGATGGGCCAGTAGGGGAGAAGGACTTTTAGACACCCCCTAAGCTACTAATAGGTTTCCTGAGTCCAGTGATAGGATCAGAGCACAATTTTTTTTTAATTTTTTTTTAATGTTTTATTTATTTCTAGGAGAGAGAGAGAGAGAGAGACAGTGTGAGCAGGGGAGGGTCAGAGGGAGAGGGAGTCACAGACTCTGAAACAGGCTCCAGGCTCTGAGCTGGCAGTCAGCACAGAGCCCGACACGGGGCTCGAACCCACGAACCGCAAGATCATGACCCAAGCGAAAGTCGGACACTTAACCGACTAAGCCACCCAGGTGCCCCGCACAATTTTAACCACATCCTGCCTTCTACTGGCTGAAGTTCCTCAGTGGTTCCATCAGTCAGCTTTGGCCGGCACCACCTTTTAACTGGAAGTCAATGACAGCAATGACAATAACTGCTCTGCTGGGGAGGAGACAGAATGTGAACCCGAGCTAAAAATACTGGCCCAAGCATGCTGCAGCTCTGATCTCTTTGGGCAATCGGTCAACACCCGGCTTTCATCATGAAAACCCACAGAAAGAGACAGCACTGGTCAAGGAATACATGGCCTCGGACAAATAAGCATCTAATTATTAAATAACCACCATAGGTGTTGACCACCTCATTCCCAAAGGAGATCAGATAAGCAGGTGGTTTGGCTCAAAGTAACCACAGTGATCACGTAGGCATTTCAGCTCGCCGTCTAACTCTGTTCGGAAGTGAACTCTGCAATTGCAGGCTGCCAAAATATATTCCAAAAGTCGTGGTATCCTTTATATTTTTGTAAGTAGATTTTTTTAAGCCCCTTGTTTCCTATGTAAGAAATGTTTGAAGTTGGAAGCAAGGGAGAGAGGAAAAAAACTTCTGTAACTGGGATTAATGCAAGTTGGAGTAAAATAAAAGGAAGTCAGTCCTAGCAAAAAGAGGAACTTAAAAGGAAATCGGTAGTAGATCATATAGAGTTTGTTTTGGCCTGGACTCCAGTATTACTGAGTTCTCGACCTCCACACAAAAAGAAAGGAGGAAAGAAAGCCCTCAGCTAGTATCTGGGCTGGGACTCCTCCACTCTTCAAATGTGTGTGTAATTCAAGCACATTTTCACTTTAAGAGTGTTTACTATATATTCAGCAGAACAAGGTAGAAAAGTTCATGTCACCACTGGAACGGAGCCATCGAACCTGGTTACGGCTGGTATTACTTCTGCCAGATGGTTGCCAGCTGGCAAAGTAGCACCTTGGTGGAAGTAAGGAGTTTCCCCCACAAGACTGAAGGAAAAAAAAAAAGAATGAATGGATGAGAAAAGAAAATTCTAACCAAGAAAAATGCAGATATAACTGCCATCTGTGATCAGAATTCACAATGTCCAGCTTTTGCTGCAATAGCCCTGCCCCGCACCAACAGAGAGGCCCCTGTGGGTTCACCTCTCCACCTGATAACTGAGGCTCAGGAAAAAAGGCTGCAGCCAGACTTCCACACAGCCCTTTTCCTGCGTTCTTCCCTCCAAGGCGCCATAGAGGCTGCCTGTTGAGAAATTTCTGCCCAGCAGGCCATGGTGAATAATTATTTTACAGTCAATCTCTTGGTATTGTTATTTCTCTCCAGCTCACCAGTTCACCAAAGAAAAACCCACTGGGGATTCAACTTCTATTAATAAACACTTGGTCAGCACAAAAGTTGCAGGAATATTTGAAACTAGATGTTTCCCCCTCCCTGGAGACAAGTCCATTTCAAGCCTTTGGTTGATAACACTGCCCACCCTTGGAAACCATTTCAGACTTTCTGCCTTCATGCCTACCTATGTGGGAAACAAGTATCAGTACTATCATAAGTGAAACTTGTACACCATGTAAATATATGTAGATACACAAGCGAAAAGAGGTATTATCAAATATAGCTTTATTTCCTTGCACACGAGCTGCCCTCTGGCTCATGTCTATGTTGAAGGCCAACCTAAATAGTACATGGTGCACTTCCCAAAGACCTGGATTCCCCAGAAACTCTATGGCTGCTACGGAAGTCTCTCTCACATGAAAAACAATCTGCTGGTAAAAGCCTACACTGTCAATTTTGTTGCTCATGAATCATCAACATTCCAGCATTTAAAAATTTTTTTTACTTATTTTAACTTTTATTTATTAGTTTTGAGAGACACAGAAAGCATGAGCAGGGGAGGGGCAGAGAGACAGACAGACAGACAGAATCCAGAGCAGTCTCCAGGCTCTGAGCAGTCAACACAGAGCCCGATGCAGGGCTCGAACTCACAAACTGTGAGATCATAACCTGAGCTAAAGTTAGACACTTTACCGACTCAGCCACCCAGGCACCCCTGAAACATCACCATCCAATTAAAAATATTTGAATCAGTAATTATTGCTTCCTAAATTGGGAGCAGTTTTACTTAGTAAGGGGCAAAAGGAAATATCCTCATTTAAATTGTTAGCAAAGTTGCTAAAGAAGGATATGCAGGGACACCTGGGTGGCTCAGTTGGTTGAGCTTCTGACTTCAGTTGGCTCAGGTCACCATCTTGAAGTTCCAGTGTTCGAGCCCCCATGGGGCTCTCTGCTGTCAGTGAGGAGCTCCCTTAAAATCTTCTGTCCCCCTTTCTCTCTGCCCCTCCCCCACTCACTCTCTTTGTCTCTCTCAAAATAAATTTTAAAAGTTACAAAGAAGAATATGCAAACCTAATAAAAGAGCAAGAAGAAAGGGAAAGGATTAGAATATCTTTAAAAAATATTGTGGAGAAGAGGATTTTTCAAACATAGGGCACAGAACTCCTTTTCAAAAGTAGCCATGAAAATCCACCCAGGAACTGGGCACAGTCAGGGATCAGGGGCTCCACTGAGGTCAGCCAGCAGGGGAGGCAGAAGGGCTTGTGGAAGAAGATTCAAAGGAAGTGAGCAGGGAAGGCCCAGCTAGCTGCCTGTTTTAGGCAGAAATCAGGGGAAACTTTCATGCTTAGTGAGAGTGGATTTCACTACCGTCTCCCCTCAGTAGAGCGTGGGGTCTGACCTCACCTGGAACCTTGCCTGTGAGCAAGCACAATCACAGTGGCATTACAAGCCATAATTCCTCCTCCATCTGGAGGGATGGGAAGAGAGGTCTTTAGGTGCCTGGACTCAACTTCACCCCCAGTAGTTCACCCCAGCAGTAAAGGCAAAGCTAGAGGTGTCTGAAGTCTGACAGGCAGACAGCTGCTTTGTGAGTGAGGGCTTCAGGAGAAAATCTGCTTCTGACAATAGTCAGCAGGGAGAAAACTGCCCCAAATCCATTAAGGGCTTTCTATTTAAAGTCATGGGCAAAACTAACAGATAATAGTATTTCTTTCATTACTGGGAAATAAAGACCTTTCTCTACTGAGGCTCAGGACAGATGCCCCCTTTGGAAAGAAAATGGCACTTACTTATTCATCAGGAGAGGTAGCAGGGTGAATGGATTCTGAAGCCTCACTACCTGAAATCAAGGACTTTACTGTGTCATCTGGGCAAATTCAACTCCCAGGGCCTCCCCTATAAAATGGGGATGATAATCTATTGCCTGCCTCAAAAAGTCATCATCTGGATTAAAGAAGTCAATACTGGTACAATGCTTAGAATGGCACCTGGATGAAGTAAGCATATACAAGCATTTGCTTTACACACTTAGCAGCAACAGTGTTGGCACAGATTGTATAGGGGGAATATTCCAGATGGAGGATGCTGATGGTCTGGAATCCCTCAGTGATTCAGAGCACAGATGAGTTTTGAAGTCAGAGAGACTGAGGATCAAGTCCTGGTCTTGATTCTGACTTGCTGTGTGACCAAAGCAAGTTACTTTGCGTCTCTGAATCTATTTCCTCTTCAGGAGGGTAGAGATTAGAGTATCTATCTCACAGAGTCTTTGGAAGAAATTAAATGAGTAAACTGAGTGACACACTTAGCATAGTGCCCAGCAACACACAGTCAGCATGCAATAAATCCTCATCATTATGTTAAAAGGATTCATAGTTCACCCAGCTATGATCACGGCCCCTATGGAGGAGCCAAAATCTGTGACCTTTAGATAGAACTCTACCCACCTTCATATGGGGAGTGGGGAGGCAAGGCACAGAAAGGATGAAGAAAACCATCTTCTATCATTTCCCATAAGTCAATTGTGAGCATTTTCTATTCACTACTGTTCACATCTACACACAAATGTGCACAGCCATAACTCCCCAGATCTGTTCCCTGAGCGAGGAAAGAGAGTCACTGTATAACAAGAATTTTAAGAATTTCCTCAAAGCAAATACATGTTGTGCACCGCTTGTTTTATATCAGCATATGTACCATTACCTTTATTTCATGCTGGGAAGGGAGATTAACGATTAGAGAGACAGAAGCTTTGGGAAGGCAGTGGGGAAAAGGCTGGGCAGGCTGCCGCAGGGGTCAAGTGGAAGGAGGCAAACAAAATACAAGCAAGCCTTTCCCAGGAGGTCCCAATTTTAGACGGAAGGGAATGGAGCCAGGGACCAATAGAGGCACCACTAAATACCTAAAACCCAAAAGTTAAGCAATTAAGTGGTTAAAACTTAGTCTAGTTTCCTATGCTTTTTCAAACACTGCATTCACATAAGCATTTAAATACCCTTCCAAACCTTTTTTTAGGAGTAAGAAAGAAGGAAGTGACATAACTGCAGTAACGTTGATGCACATGACCGATTTTAAAACATTCTTACACCTGTCTGTTCCATCATTATTACTGTACCTAATCTCTGAAAAGTGATAAAAAAAATGTTATGAATTTAGGGTGAATGGAATTTCAAAGACAGTACAAAATTCAAGAGAGCAGACTCTTTTGCTACAAATCCTTTTTTTTAGGAGATTTACTACTTAGAAGTTTTCTCTACATTGGGGTGGCTGGGTGGGTCAGTGAGTAAAGCCTTTGACTTCAGCTCAGGTCATGATCTCAGGGTTCGTGAGTTCAAGCCTTGCGCCTGGCTCTGTGCTGACACTTCAGAGCCTGGAGCCTGCTTCGGATTCTGTGTCTCCCTCTCTCTCTGCCCCTCCCTTGCTCACACTCTCTCTCTCTCAAAACTAAACATTAAAATTTTTTTTTCTCTAACAGAAGAAGATGGTATATTTGTGACATAAATATAAAAATGAAAGCAAAAAAGATCCAGGGCAGCTGGGTGGCTCAGTTGGTTGAGTGTTGGACTTTGGCTCAGGTCATGATCTCATGGTTCATGAATTCCAGCCCCACGTCAGGCTCTGTGCTGACAGCTAGGAGCCTGGGGCCTGCTTTGGATTCTGTGTCTCCCTCTCTCTCTCTGTCCGTCCCCTGCTCGTGCTCTGTCTCTCAAAAATGAATAAACATCAAAAAAAAATCCAATTACATAGAAAGAAGAAAGAGATAAGCAAATCTTTCCAAAAGATGAACCTGACAAAATTGCTTTATACAGTTGCCAATCATGAGGTGGATTAGAAAATGTTTTCCTATAAAGAGTTTTACCTATAAAATGCAACCCAAGTGACTTTTCCTACGTCCATGACAACCACAAATTCAGCACTAAGTCAGAATCCACCACAGGAGCAGAGAACTAGGAAACCAGTGACTATGAGGACTTTATCCCCACCTCCTTCTCTTTCTAAGCTGCTCAGCCCCTCTGATGGTACCTTTCCAACACCTCCCAGTCCCCAACCCCCAAGGAGGTATCCCAGTGCATCTAAATGGCACCCACTCTAGCATCAAGGTCTTTGTCTCTGCCTGGGGTAAGGTACCAACCAGGAACCAAGGAGGGAGGCGTGGGTTAAAGTCATTCCATGGGGAACCATTCCAACTGCACCCCAATGGCTACTAGAATAACAGCAATGCCACTCTGGCAATGGGCAAGACCAGCTCCTCAAGGATGACAATGACCTTGCCACCACAGTTTTGCCGGGGTGGGAGTAGGGGTGCTCACAACAGAGAATGGTTGTAGGCTCTGCACCCATTCCAGTGAGGTGACCCACCAAAGGGAAGCACAGAAACAAAGAGCTTGGGGCAGGACACTGGGCCTACCGTGCCAAAGAACCGAACTAGATTCCAGCTAGTGAGAATGAAAAGAAAGAGATGATGGTATGGTCATTCTACCTCTATCTGTGCAACCTTTGTGCATTTCTTTAGAAGCTCCCTCTCACTCAAAGAAAGAAAGGAAGACGAAAGGAGGCGAGGGGAGGAGTAAGGAAAGGAAAAGGAAAGGAAAAAAGAGTGATCTCGAATCCAAGATCCGATTAGATATGCCGGATTTTCCCATCAAACGGAAGGTTTCCGAAGTCCGTGGGTCTCAAGCATACAAAATAGAAGGGGCTCGACCCCGTACTTCCCCCGGATAGGAGAATCAGTCCAGTGCCAGGCTCAGCTTCATAAGCACACCCGGACTTTGGGATGAGCCGCCGCCGGCTCGGGAGCGAAGATTCCCTCCCCTCCTCCACCTGTGGGACTAGACGTCCCCCAGGCGCGGCCATTCCCCCCACCCAATCTCCCAGGGCAGGCGCTTTTCCTTCCTTCATTACCTCACTACCTCCTTCCCTTGACGTCAGCCCCGGGTCCTCGAGCGGAGGGGGGAGGATGGCGATGAATCTGGAGGCAGTCGGTATCAGGATCCCCGTAGCACCGGGGTGGGGGGAGGGGGAGGGGCGGAACATGAGGTAATGTGCGCCCAATCCTCCACCTCAAAGGCCTGGAGCTGCCACTTCCCTCCCCCCGCCCCACCTTCCAGCCCCGCGCGCTCGCCGGTGTGTGCACCAGTTACTAGGCAACCCTATCGGAGAAGCGGGATCCCGGCCAAGTTCACCCAAAGTTGAAGAATAAATTTGGGGGAGAGAAGGTGGAGGGTGGAGCGAGAGCCGGGAGAACGCACAAGGGACGGGGAAAAACGCTTGGAAGGAAAAGAAGCTGGTCTTCTGCCTCCCGGCAACAGGAAGGAGGGCGGGCGCGGGCTGGAGCCGTGTCCCCGGAGGGCGCTGCTGCGACCCGACCGCAGCCGCGCACACAGTCCGGGTCCCGGCCCGGAGCCCGGCGCAGGGACCACGCCCACCGAGCGCCGCCGCCGCCGGACACTGGTGCACCGCGGTGCGCAGAAGACTGCGGTCCGAGCGTACGCGCCCTCGAATTACAACCAGAGAAAGCCGGCCGGTGTGGCTAGTGGGCGTGGAGGGGGCCGAGAAGGAAGAAGAACCGAGTGGGAGCGGAGTCCATGTCTAATCTTTGGTCGCAAGGAAGCTAAAGTCCTCCCATAAGAAGCCCTTTTAAAAAATGACTTCTTGAAACCCCACTCCCCTTAGGCTCCAACAGTAACCGCCTTCACTTGTATTTAAACACACACACACACACACAGTACCACTAGGAGACGAGGAAACCTACTTCTTTCAAATCAGAGCCTGGAGCTCTGCTTGAATCTGCTTTAAGTAGCTAAAGACGTCCTTTGCCTCCAGGCCCCTGCGCGCGCGCGGCCCCGGCTGCCCGCGTCGGACGTNGGCACAGAGTACTGCTGCTCGCCTGCGGAGAGCCGATGAGAGCGGGGTGAGCGCGCCCCAGGGGCTCGGGGTGGGCGTGGGGACGCGCCGCGCGCGGCCGAGGCCAGCGGCTGGGACAGAGAGCATCCCCAGCTAGTCTCCTGGGCTAAACCGGGGGCAAGGGGTCTGGATGCCGGCGCGTGCAGAGAGAGGGCGTCCAGATCGTAAGAGCTAACCAGCTGCTCATTCCACAGCCACTTCGTAGTGCACGTCGAGATATTCGTAGGCTTGAGNCGAGGGGCGGGGGGGGGGGGAACAAAACTCAATCTTTTCTTTTAAAGTGAGTGAGATTGGGCTGATCATTTCTAGAAATCCCTTTAGCTGCCCTCTTCTCCCCTTCCCAAATTTGCTGTGGTTTGGAAATTAGGGGGACGGGTGGCAAGGGAGAAGGAGAGAAGGACCCCCCCATCATTCCCGCCTGCTTACCCAGAGAGCCCTGCTGGCCCATGGGGTCCTCGTGCTTGAAAGAGTGGTTAGGGAACTGCGCCGCGTGGTGAGAGGGCGTGTGACCGTAGCTGGGCGTCCCGTCGAAGGTGACTGTGCTGTATCCTGCGAGCGCGGCGGAGAGAAGCACAGCGTCAGGGCCGAGACTGGGTCGGCGGTTCTGAACCAGAACCGGGGTAGAGGAGCACCTGCCCCCCACCCCCGTAACCGAAACCCCAGCGGAGGGTTATGCCACCCCACCGGTCTCCCGAACCTTCGTCGGGGCGCCAGGCCCAAGCCCAAACGTGTGACCTCGGAGCCGGCTCCCCGCCTTTTCTCCAAAAAAAAAAAACAACCCCTGACCTCCCCGCCGTTTCCAAATTCATTTACGCCTTTGCATTCTTCCACCTTGCCTGCTGCTTCTGAGCCGAACCTTGGGCAAGTGGAGTATGAAACCGCCAACTGTTCGCCGGAGAAAGTTCTCCAAAAACAAACACCGCGGCTCTTGCTCAGGGGCAGCGCGGGCGAGCGAAATGAATCTGTTCGGCTGACCCCGCGCTGACTCGGAGCCGTAAATCAGGGGACCGCGCACCAACTTTCATTAATTACTCGGAGCCAGTTAAACGGCATGGGCTTTAAATGGGAAGAGTAATTACCGAGTAATGTTATCTGAGGCTGCGCGACCCTACACCACGACACCCAAGGCCCTCAGGAAAGCTGGTGAGGGTTTCAAGAAGGGGCCCTTCCAGATGCGCCCCGCGGGCCTCTGTCCTGTGCCCTCCTCCTTACCGTCTCGGACCCAACTCGCACCCAGTGCGTCCCTACTCTGACTACCACTGTGGGGGCCACGTTCCTCGCGCTCCAGGCGGGGAAGCGTGCTTGTTTTAGAGTGTGCGGGACACTGTTCCTCCCTTTCCCTACATAGCAGTGCCCGGATCCCCTGCTATAGTTGCCCTGCAGAGAAACCAAGGGCAACTGTGTTCTTCCCCAATTCCCCAAACGAAGGCTGGGTTAAAAAAAAAGTCTTGATTAGTGCCTTGATTGAAAAATGTAATCTCTTTGTGTGATTATTGTTATTAAATTGTTTTAAACATATTCCCCACCAGCTTTCGGAAAACTGTCATCTCTGGGGAAAGGGCATCCTCCAACTAAGATAAAGATCAGTCCTGGGACCCTGAACGGCCTGGTGGATTCCCTCCTTCTACATGCAGGCCCCAAGAGTCTCAGGACTGAGGTCCAAGCCAGAGGCCGAGAACCAGCACGAGGCGAATGAGATCTGCCCCGACCCTCACACAGCCTTCATGCAGGGCCACAGTGCCGCTGCCACCTCCCCACCCCCCACCCCGCGCCACTGCGCTGAGTCTCCAAACTCCACTCACTTTGGGGGAATGAGTGGGTGAAAAGGCCTCTCACCCCCCACTCTTGCCCCAGGCAGGACAGAGGCTCTGCGACAAGTATCTACAAAGACTTAAAATGATTAAGAGGAAGGAGATTGTTACCCCCATCTTTGAAACATAACCCCCCAAACAAAAACAAAACTCTGCGTCTTCTGCCCCCTCCCGGCAGTGTGGTCTGTACAGGGCGGGTACAGGTCGTAATTACCGGATTGTACTAGGCAGGCCAAGTGTCACACACTGCTTAGTGCCACAGGTCGCCAACTTAAGAAGCCACCAGCTTTTATAATTTGCATGACCGGAGAGCCCTACATCTATCGCCTGCTAAGTAGGCAAAGATAACCCCCGCCCCCGTTAGCGTCAGGGCTGGGTGAGAACCTTGGGCTTCCTTTTGGGAGCAGAGGCACAGCCCTGATTGAGGCCTGTCAACTTACAAACGAAATTTGGCTCTTAGTACCGCATTTTGCAGAGAAAAGGCCGAATTTTGAAAGTTTTTTTTTTTTTTTTAAATAGAGAGGAGAAACAGAAGCCACAAAGAAACTGCCTCTAGACAAACCCTTCTCCATTCCTGAGCTGATGAGTAGAGGCTGTGGACCCGGGCACGGTGCTGTCCTTGGAGGCGGGCTCCGCAACTGTGGGATTGCAGGCTCCAACTCCCGCACCCGCTGCGTCGCCTCCGCGCCCTGCGAGGCTCCCAAAGCCCCCTCCCTGACAGGACTCGCAGACCCGGGGACAGAGGCCAGCCTCCAACCCCCTCCCTCAAGACCCTCGGGAGAGGCCGCGGCGAAAGCGCCAGCTGAGGGGAGGGAAGGTTCCTTTAATTAGAAGCTTATCCGACGCGGGACTGATTAGATCGCGCAGTCCTGGGGCCTCGTGCTGGGCCAGGCGCTGAGAGCGCGGGGGCGGGGACCGAAGGAGGAACAGTTGCCGGTGAAAAGGGGCAGCGTGTTCAAAGTCTCCTTGTACAGGCCTGGGAGGGAGAGGCTCTAAGCGACCAAGGTAGCGGTTTTCCCACGGTTAGTCTCTGCTGGGGAATGGAGTGCAACCTTGGCCGCAAGGAGAGGCGAGACAAGCTCTGCGCGTCGTTTCTCCGCCCGCGGCATTGGAGGAACCCGGGAACCGCCTAGCCCGGGCCGGGCCTCCGGAGAGCTGAGGGGTAGAATGGACAGCAGGCTCGGTCAGGAAGGGGGTCAGAAGGCTGAAATGATGACGCCATAGCTGTGGCAAAATAAGGGAAAATCTGTCCCAAAACGGAATACTCTCTCCAAGTGACTCAAAGAGGAGGGTCCTTCTATAGAGGTCCTTCTATAGAGCTGGTCTCAACACCTAACCCTAGAGTGGCTTGGTGATGCCACCTGCACATGCCTGACTCCACTTCTGCACTGGCAAACCATGAACCTTCACATCGAGACCACTATTGGTTCAGTGCCTATCCAACAGGGCAAAGGAAATCCATGTCAACAGAGGGGCCAAAATCCTGGAAAAGGAGGTAGAAATAACATTGGTCTAGGTTCGAGTCCCAGCTCTGCCACAGAGGGACCTCTTGCACACCTACTCTAAGAGTAGAGCCTAGACTTTCTTTTTTTAGAATTTTTTAATGTTTTTATTTATTTTTGAGACAGAGTTAGAGACAGCGTGAGCAGGGGAGGAGGGTCAGAGAGAGACGGAGATACAGAATCTGAAGACAGGCTCCAGGCTCTGAGCTGTCAGCACAGAGCCCGATGAGGGGCTCGAACCCAAGAACTGTGAGATCATGACTTGGGCTGAAGTCCAAAGCTTAGCCGACTGAGCCACCCAGGCGCCCCGAGCCTAGATTTTCTCATCCAGAGACAAGGGACTTCTCTGTCAGGCTGTGAGATATTTGCAAACATGCACTCTGTCTTAATACTCAGTCACCAGTACCTTGCACAGCGTTGAGGCTCAATAAATGTTTGCTGAGTTAATGGTTACAATATTAGGAAACTACCTATACTATTTAAGAAATAATAAAAAAAAAGGGGGGGGGGACGATGGTATGATCCCTTGGAGGAGAGAGGTGAGAAAGTGCCAATTGTCCTCTCCTATGGGCCTTGGCGAGGCTGCCTTGCTTAGGAACAGGGATTCAGAGTCTTGATTTCTCTCTGCTGGAGTTTGGCTTGGGTCTGCTGATGGCCATTCTCATACTTTGGGGAAGGAACTAATACCCTTGCTTTTCCCAACACACACACCCTGCCAGGCCCTGCATTCCTGGGGGGAGCCACAGGAACCCCAGAGAACAAGAGAATAAATCTAGAATCTCAGGGTTGCCAAGGCCAGGGCTCAGCAGCTTCTGACATTCCCATCCCATGGCCCATTTACATTTTCAATGCAAGAAAAACCGAAGTCCACGGACAGGAACCGCCTTATAGGTTGTGGCACATGTCTGGGGCTGGCTCTCCACTGGGTTTTTCCCAGAGTGGGGAATAGAACTCCTTCACCTGCCAGTTCTGGTCCCCAATGCCCAAGCCTTTTATTTCTTCGCATTTGAGCCTATCTACTAGACAGGAATTCAGATATTTCCCTTAAATGTAGTGCCTGCTGGCTAGGAAGTCCATAGTCTCACCGCTCCCTACCCTCATGCTAACCTGATGGGATCCCAGGCATCAGACCAGCCTACAGAAGGGGCCCAAACAAAGTGAGAGAGCCCAGGTTCCAAAAATGCCCACAGAATCTAGATGGATTCAAATAAATGATAATAGCACGGTAGTATTTAGAGCCCCAGAAATAAACCAAATGGCTTCTCAGGCTCTCCAAAGAGGACACAGCCACACACAGACTCACTCACATCATATACCCACTGGTCCAGTCAATTTTAGGTGGTCTCCTGCCTTATGAATTTAGAATCCAAGTCAGGGGAAAGTTGGATTTCTGCTCCAGTAGCATGGAACTTCAGGTGAGGCCCAACCCCCAAGTTGCCCATCTCAGATGTCCTTTTACAGATGGGGAAACTGAGACCTGGAGATTTGCAAAAGGTAACAACAGCCTACTAATTAGAGGTGACATGATCAGTGAACACAAGCATCTGAATCTACACTGACTTGTTCCAACATCCCTTGCATGCGAAACACAAACTTCCTTTAGAAAGACCTTGAGTGTAGGGACCCTGTGAGCCTGCCTGTGGTTCCTCCTGAAAACACAGATCCCGGATTGCCTGAACGAAGAGGGGAGGGCGGTTTCGATTTCACTAGGGCTTGGGGCGAGCCAGGTGCTCTAGGTTGGGTGAAGGTGGGAACTGCCTGAAGATGCTCGTTTAGAAGGTGCGGGCGTCGGCGGGAAGCATCGAGCCCTTCCGGGCCTCGGAAGCCCTGGCACCTCTTGCAAAAGGTACACCTTCGGCATCTCCCATCCCACGCATTCCAGAAACATCGCAGTCCCAAGGCTAGCGTGAAATTTTGCTCCAGCGAAAATCTCCGCCATTGCTACTGCAAGGCATTTCCTAAAATAGTGACTCAACCCGAATTCGTTTAGTTTCTCAAACAGCACAGAAAGAAGTCCAGTTAGGATAAATTTGTAAACCAAACTACAGGGGCTGGGCACGATTGGTTCCACGCTAGCTCCTGACGGGAGTAGAGGTGCGGGCGCCAGAGAGGGACGAGAAAACTGTTGGCGGGGTCCTTCCACATACACTGATTGAAGTCGGCAAGTAAATTGTTCTTGTTCTAGCTCCCGTGCTTTGCAAATCCTTCCTCATCTGAGTCCCGAGTTTAACGACAAGGAGACAAGGAAGGAAGGCCGACGTTTGGGCCTCATTGCATTGCCTATGGGAGGACCCGGTCCCACACAGCTTGGAATGATAGGATAAACAGAGATCTCTTCCAGCCCTGGAGCCCTCGTGGGCGCCGCCTGAGCTGGACGCCGGGAGACATCCGCTTCTCTACCACCATACGGACGTGGTTCCAGGAAAGCCACTGTTGACTTGCTAGCGGGTTCCTTCGCTCGTTCTTTGCTCCGTGATACCATCACCGTATCAGGGGCTGGAGCGGCTCCTGACATTTTGGCGCAGGGTAGGAACACCGGCTGCACACCCGGTGCTGGTCCCTCAATTTAAAAGCTAAAAAGGTCCAGTTTCGGGGTGCCTGGAGCCACAAAACTTCCTGAGACGGAGCCAGACACCGCACGGGTTCCCGCTTCCCCCTCCCACAAAGACTCTAAGTCCCGGAATTTCCCGTGGTGTACGGGGCCCCCGATGACCTCCCGGCTCTTGCGAACCAGTCCGGCTGCTGGCTCAGGAGGATGTCGGGGGTACTGTGCCGGCACGTACTCCCTCTCCCCGGCCTCCTCTCCCTTCGTCCGCTACCCACACAGCCCTTGGGGGGACAGCCCGGCAAGGGCTGAGGTCGGGGAAGGGGGCGCACAGGGCTGTGCCAGCGCGCAGCGGGAGCCCGGCGCCACCGCCCCGCGTGTAGGGGGCGCTCCGCGGCCTGCTTACCCTGGTTTCGAAGAGCGGGCTGGCTCTCGAGGCAGCTGGGCAGGTAGGGCGCATTGGGGAACATCCTGGCCTGGCTGGAGGACGCCTGGCTGGGCGGAGGAGGACCGAAGGGTCCGTAGCGACAGGCTCCAGCTGTGCCGGTGAACTGGCCCGAGAAATGCACGGTGAAGGCGCTCAAGCACTGCTCCTCGTGCGGCTCCGCGCCGCCCCAGCTCGGCTCCTGTTTGATGAAGGAGTGAGGCGGCGGCGGCGGCGGGGGTGGCGGCGGAGCCGGCGGCGGCGCGGGGCCGCCCAAGGAACCGNCGCCGGACTCGGCCGCGCCTAACTTGCCCCAGATGCCACCCGGGCCCCGGAGCCCCGGCTGTTCGGGCTGCTGAAGGCGCCCAGGCCCGGAGCAGAACGAGTGAGAAGACGCCGGCTCCGGGGCACACGTGGAAGCCGGCTCCTGCGGCAGGAGGAAGTCCAGGATCGCGGCAAGGAGGCAGCGGGGACCCGGCTCCTGGCCTGCCTTCCCGGCTCTGGGTGGGTGGGTG